>NC_042619.1:371724239-372026388 GCF_901001135.1 Rhinatrema bivittatum
TGTAATTAAAGAGACAAAACCCTTAAACTGCTTAATTTTGTATGGACAATTCATTCCCATACAAAATTTACTCAGATAAAAAGGAGTCAGCTCTAGGGGTTCCACTTTGTCCAACTGGTGCTGATATTTAGCACTAGCCAAAGGTAGCTTTATTCAAGTATATTCAGTGGCAGTTTTACTTGGAGAAGCGCCGCTGAATATCCAGGCTAAATTACAAAAAGGTATCCAGGTAGTTTTGCTGTTCACCAGACTTTTGAATATGAACGAAGTCCATATTCAACAGCATTTAGCTAGCTAACTCGGACATTAGCAGGTTAAATTAATATTTGTGCACTTATCCAGCTAAATTCTAGCAGGCTAATAAGTTAGGAGGATAGAATTTAGCTGGATAAGTTAGGGGAGATCTAGGGGCATAATTGGGAGGAGTTGAGTTAAGCCAGCCAAATTAACCAGCTAATCCCAATATTTAGAGGGGTAAACCATTCCGGAAAGTAAGGCCAATGGAAAAGAAGCCACAATGTCTAGTTTCAGATAGATGAGCAGCATTTAAAGGGGGGGGGGGGATCATGAACAACAATTTTCCTAATGTCTGCAAAGTGCGGGAGGGATTATAAATTTCAAGAAGGCATGAAAAATAAGATGGGCCGTACTACTATGTTCTCTTGCCCTAGCTTGATAGTACCCAGCTATAGAGTCTGTCAAGCTAGGGCGAAAGAACATAGCAGAAAGTTCATCTTTGTGAGACTTTCTTCACTCGAAATGACGTCAAATCTTCAACAAGGTGTACTGTGCTGTTTGCACGTCTCACTCTGCATATAAAACTGGCCCCTGAACCCTAAACCACCACAAACACCTCACCTCAGGCTATTAGCTGGCCCTCCCATAGAGATATAAATAGTTGATTACTACAAAACCCTCATAAATAGTCTCTCTCTCTCACACACACCAAAATCCAGTCCCTGTTATGAATTTAAAGACCAGCATAATCTGCATGAAGTAGGCTGGGTATACCCCAAGGACTGAGGTGAGAGCCACCCATTGTATTAATCTAGATGTATCTTCAAATATAGCATAAAGAAGACATGTGATATAGAAGAATATATAAAAAATATTAATTCAGTATGACTATGTAAATGTCATGTATTTACACTTGTGAATTTTAGCATGAATATATTTAGTCAATCCATATAAATGCATCTTTTAGTTTACCCTATTGCATCCCATTAAGTATTTTCTACACATTTGCAACTCTCTGTTGAAAAATGTTTTATAGTAGTATACTGGATAATTTATTAGTAAACAAATGTGTTATATATACTTAGTACAGCTATAGATCAAGTGGATTAGAAAAAAAGTTCCCTTAAGTTAGGCTGGCTTTAAGGTGTCTCTCTGGCTGAAATTCATATCTGAACCTTGGACTAAACGTTTTCTAAAAACAATTATTTTTTTTACCTTTGCAAAATAAGTTTCTTTTTGTCTGTTATATAAAATTTTGGAACTGCTTCATTGGCATGATCTGAACTCCTTTACCACAGGCTCTATTTGATAGAAGCAAAGACAGACATGAATATCCTAATATCAGCACCCCATTCTTTCCATATATACTATAAGCTCTCCGTTCTTATAGATTTTCTGTCCATGAGAATGAGAACTGTAGGACACATGAGTGGAGGACACGTAGGAAGATATCAGTCCCCTTGGGCAGAATCTGTGGTACTTAGCATTAATTTAGGTGTCTCCAGAATGAAACTTATAATTATGTGAAGAACCTTGGTTACTGCATAAAAATGAAGAAATAAAAATTGGACTCCATGACATGACCTACTAATGTAAGTAAGACATAGGCTATGATTATTGACCAGTCTCAATTTAAGAAAATTTCAATTCAACAATCTACACAAAACATATACTATGGACCAAATTAAAGGTGAATTTTAAATGCCCTACGTGCACCAAAGCTGGGAGATAAGTGTGTGTCTCAGACAGGCACGTGCCGCGTGGATTTTAAGAAGCACCTGAGTACGCGCGTATCTCCTGGTACATGTACAAATCAAAACGTTAAAAAGGGGGCAGGGTGTAGGCATGATCTGGGCAGAGTATGGGTGGGACATGGGCATTCTGGGAAGGTCACTTGACATGTGCACGTATTTACGTGAACAAGCTTGCGTCAGGGTTCCCTACCATGTAACTTTATTTCTGTTAAGGATGGCATGTAAGTTTTAAAATTAAAAAATCAGGGCTAGTCAGCGGGACTTGAAAGATCGGGGCTAACAGGGTAAAAAGGAAGAAAGTTAATTAGGAGGGCTAGGAAGACAGAAGCCATTACCTGGGTGAACTGGGAATGGACTGGGGAAACTGTTAATTACATTGGCACGTGTATCTAATAGAATTCCCCCACTTATGCAGTAGAGCCGCATTTGCGTGCACAAGTGTGCATCCATTCAAAATTGTGTTCACATGTACACGCGTACAGCCGATTTTATATCATACGTGCATATACGCGTGTATGTTATGAAATGGCCGTGTCCATTCATGCGAGCCATCATACACACATAAACGTACATCCGCGCAGCTGTTTAAATGTTACCTTCATGATGCACTACTGATTATTCATTATTCAATTATCTGTTGCTTTCTCTGTTTTACATGTGCTAGTCATTAAAGCTATACTTGCTTATTCAATGCAATTTTCATCTCCCTCATGTATTTTTCCAGTGTTAACTGAGAGATTGCTATATGTACCTCCAGCATAGCTAATAAATCATCACTTTTATTATATATGTTGCGCTGAATTCTGATTGCAAAATGAAGATTGCAGCACCATTTTAGATGAATTATATTTGCAAATCCTATTTCTGATGTTTCCAGTGAGTTAACAAAGTGATGGCTGAAATTCAATGTGAAATGAAATACCCAAAGCAAATCAATTACTAGCCAATATGTGATTGTACAAAACGTTATTGGAAAATTATCCTTCATCAAAATGAGATAAAAGCCTATGAACAAATAAGAGATTTGGCATGTTAGGGGTCTGAGAGCTGTTACAGAAGTGTCTTTGTAACGCAAGGCTACCCCAAGGAGGATTTACGAGAACTGGAGTCCAATCAAAGGAGCTGAGGAACTAAATGGGCTCAAAATTCATTGAAATGAATAATCTAGACAACGCAGAGGAATGGATGAAAAATGTAAGACTACCATCTTTTTGCCAATCCAGTGAATGAAATAATTGTAAAAAGGATTAAAGAATCCATGATTGGAAACTAGTCATTTTTTTAAAATGCTACACTCAGTGTTAGTTTTGAAAGTACAGTCCAGATTACTTTGGTTATGTATATACTCTTACCTTATGAGTTCAATTGTTTCTGAATACATTGTGTAAGGAGATTTAGACTCCACAGGACCATGCTCCATTGCATTTCCACACTCGATGAATGATAATGCGGCTTCAGCGTAATGCCATGCTTTGTCAAATTTCTCCAGCTTGGAAAAAAAAAGTTGTGGAATTAATATGCAAGTATTATGGAGGGCAGAATTCATATATATATATTTAAAAACTAAGGATGTTGGAAGCAAAGTCAACAGTTCATATGGCAAATAACCTTTTCAAATAAAGCACTAATGATGCCAGGAACTTTTCTAATTATGAAGGCATTTGATAGATATTATATATCACTTGGCAAATCAGAAGAAAAATCCCTCCTAGGCCTGGAAGAATACCGAACCAGGACTTTGTCTACTGGAGCTGGTGAACATAACACTTTCTGTTGTCAATGTCTGAGAGTTTTTCTCAATTTCTTGGTCATGCACTATTTAAACACTGTTATACTAGCTGATATCAACCTTCATGCTGCAGTAGAGTAACAGAATGTATCACCAAGGTTATGGGCTGCAGGGAAAGTGGAGATCTGTAAATCAGCAATAACAATCAGAGGGAAGGAAATATGTTTGATTTTATCTAAGCTTAGCTTTATGTGGTGGTTGAAACGCAAAACAGAAATAACAAGGAAATAAGAAGAAATATTGTGAGGGAGCCAGATGTTGGAGGTGGGAAGGAGAAAACATTTGAGAATCATTTTGAGAAAGGTGAAAAAATTGGATTTCTTTCCAAGTTATACAGCTTTTATTGGACCAACATAAAAATTATACAAGTATTCTGTAAATTAATCAAAGGTAAACTGATGCAAGTGAGCTGTGTACGTGCAAAAATGGCATAGGCTACAATTGCCAGAAATCAAATTATAAAGGGTTTCATGAGAAGTAAGAAAAGTGCACATTTGAGAGAAAAAAACACTTTTTCAAGGTGTTTGGGAAAGAAATGTAGAAGAAAAATATGATAGAGCTGGACAATGCAGTCAAATGAACTTTCGAAGAATTGATCTGACATTGGCTTGCTTAAACTTGTCACGAAAATGACCAGAGAAAAGATAATAGAATAAGATAAAACTATGGATATACTTTTGATTTTAATGAAATAAGCAATGTCGACGATATTGTCCATTTCATTTCACCAAATAGAAACCTGAGATCAGCTAACAAAGCACTCCTTACTATTCCATCAATAAAAACAGCAAGACTAACACAAGTAAGAGAGAGAGCACTATCCTTGGCAGGACCCATACTGTGGAACACCATGCCATTGGAGTTAAGGTTACAAAGAGACAGCAAAACCTTTAGAAAAAGCTTTAAAACCTGGCTATTTAAGCAAGCTTATCAAATAGAGAAGGGGGAATAGTGAAGCCGGCGAAGTGCGAGATACAAACAAATGAACATCAACACACACCAACACAATAAATATGTGTGTAGCTGTATTTTTATTTTTATTTTACTTTATCTTCTCATCCATCACTATAAGATAAAGTAACACTTATAAAGTTAGCATTGTTTTCAGAACTGATAGAAAATTCTGGACAGTATTGTATCACAAACCAATTATATTGTTTAATAAAACTATGTACAGAACCATTATGGCACCTGTGTAAATTAATATATTTCAGCATCCTTATTTTATGTGCCCTATTGTAAACAGTTGTGATGGACCCTTCTTAACGACGGTATAGAAAAGATTTAAATAAATAAATAAATATCACAAAAGAAAATTTGCTGCAATTTTGTTTTTTTTTTCACATTTCATATTAGTGTGCACTATGGGGTGAATTTTAAAAACGTTCGCATTAAATGGATCATATATGCATGTATATGAACTGAGTGTGAGCAACATATATTTTAAAAGCCACAAATTACTCGTGTATATACACATGCATGAGTAAAAAAGGCAGAGTGTTATGAACCCTCCTGTAGTGGTGCTACGGGAGGCTCCTTACCTCTTCCTGGAGGCCGCTCCGAAGCCGGGGTCTCACCTACGAACTATCCAGGATTTGCTCCAGGGCCTGGGAGGCTTCTATGTTCTTGGGGCCCCCCTGAGGCTGTTGTGTTGCATGGACTTCCTGGTTTGAGCCACGTCCTTCTCTCTAGGGGCCGGCCCGCAGCATTCCTCCGTAGTTATAGGGCCAGCTAGGTGTGGGCCTTCCAAACTCTTCCCAGGGAGTCGCCTGTCTGCAGCCCTATAAAAGGACTTCAACTTCCAGTCAGCCTGGCTTTGCATCGGAGTTACTTCACTCTGGAAGCTCCTGCCTACCAGAGCTCCGTCAGGTCTTTTATCTTCTCCATGGAGTTCCTTGTCTCGTCTGTGGAGGATCTTGTCTCGTCTGTGGAGGATCTTCATAGGATGACGTACGAGGAGAGATTGAAGAATCTAAATATGTACACCCTGGAGGAGAGGAGGAGCAGAGGTGATATGATACAGACTTTCAGATACTTGAAAGGTTTTAATGATCCAAAAACAACGACAAACCTCTTCCGTAGGAAAATAATCAGCAGAACCAGGGGTCACGATTTGAGGCTCCAGGGAGGAAGATTCAGAACCAATGTCAGGAAGTATTTCTTCACGGAGAGGGTGGTGGATGCCTGGAATGCCCTTCCGGAGGAAGTGGTGAAGACCAGAACTGTGAAAGACTTCAAAGGGGCGTGGGATAAACACTGCGGATCCATAAAGTCAAGAGGCCACCAATGAAGAGTGGGTGACTCGCCAGAATGATGGCTATTGACACAATACCCTTACTAAATAAACATACACATGCTTACTGTGACTCCTACATCACTCTAAGCTTCAACAGCAAGAGGTAATGGAAAAAAGGATTTGCACTCATAAAGAGGGGAGTAGCTGGCTTGTTACGGCGGTTACTACCCCAAACCAAATATGCCTGATACTTCACTTTCAATGCATATACAGCATAGCTCTCTGCTTCAATGACAGGGGAGAAGAATAACTGATACTTCACACATCCAGCAGAGCTCTCTGCTACAACGGCAAAGGAGAAGAAAAAGGGTTCGCACTCAAAATGCGGGGAGTAGCTGGCTTGTTACGGCAGTTACTACCCCAAACCAAATGTGCCTGATACTTCACTTTCCATGCATATCCAGCATGGTTCTCTCCTGCATCGGCATGGGAGAAAGACTGATACATCACGCATTTCCAGCATAGCTCTCTGCTTCAAGGGCAGGGGGAAAAAAAAAAAACAAAAAACAAAAAACTGATGCTTCACGCATATCCTGCATAGCTTCAACGACAGGGGTGAAGAAAAAAAAAGGATTCGCAATCACAAAGCGAGGAGTAGCTGGCTTGTTACGGCGGTTACTACCCCAACCAAATGTGCCTGATACTTCACTTTCAATGCATATCCAGCATGGCTCTCTGCTTCTACAGCAGGGGAGAAGAAAAAAAAAAAAAAAAAAAAAAAACCAACAAGAGCTGTACAACATAGTCTAGGTAAAACAAATAAGCATGGGTGTAGCTTGCTTATCGCGGCGGTTACTGCCCCTACTACCCCTAACTAATCAAGCTAGATATTTCACTTGCATGCAGCTCCATCACTGCTCTCTACATTAATGGTGGGGGTGGAAGGGGAATAGAACAAGGAGCTAAGAGTAACAGATAAGAATGAGAGAAAAAATGTGTGAGGCTTGCTGGGCAGACTGGATGGGCCATTCGGTCTTCTTCTGCCGTCATTTCTATGTTTCTATGTTTCTATGTCATGCCATGTCTTCGTGCCTGAGGTCCTCGTTCAGGTGTCCTGGAGTATCGTCTTGATCTTCTGTTTCCTGATGTTCCTGTTCCCTTGGTGGTTTGCTCCTGTGTCGTCAGCGCTCCTGAGCCTTCTGGTCCTGTCGGTCCTGCTCCCTTGGACGACGTCTTTCCCGGGTTGGAGAGGCCTGCAGGTGGACTGGTGTCCTGTGCTCCTGAGCCGTCATGTCCTGCCAGCCTTTGTGGTGCTTCGAGCGACATCTGGCTTCATCGTCGGAGTCCCACTTCAAAGGATTCTTCCCTGCGCTTGTCCCGTTCTCAGCGTGGTCCGTGACCAGCCTCCTCGGGCTGTGTAGGGTGCGCAGTGGGACAGGGTGGTCCGTGACCAGCCCATTGGGTCCGTCTGTGAAGGTGGGCTGTGTAGAGTGCCCTGAGAGACAGTGCCAATGTCTTCCTTCCCTGCTTCTCGTCTGGACTTCGTCACGTTCCTCGTCTCTGATGCCGTTGCATCAGCCCTGGTGTCATGTCTTCGTCTGCGATGCCGTAGCATCGACCTTGGTGTCATGTCTTCGTGTCAAGGCCCGTCTGCCCTCGACCTCAGGCCAGGCCTGCTGCTCCATGCCGATCCAAGCGGCAGGTCCGAAAGGGCTCGGAATGGTCGGAGGACCATTCACTTTCCAACATCATGATGTTGTTGGCCTTGGGAGCTTGCTGGCCTGGCGGAGGGTAAGACCGTCAGCCATGCTGGAACACGCTGTCAACCCTTGGTTCGGTCCTGGATCCGTCTGGGGTCGGGCTGAGGCCCATGGGCACACGAAAACGCCCATACGTAACACAGAGTTGGGGCATGTCCAACATTTATGCATGTAAATCCGTATTTTAAATCTGATGGCTGCAGTGTGTAGTGACCAGTTAGTTGTGCAAATTTACTTCTGCTCTTGATGAGGTGTAAGTCTGCACAAATCTCTTTTTAGACCTAAAATGACTGGGTGAGGGGTCTGGGTAAACTGGGGGGAGTACAGGTTGAAGAACCAGAAGGGTCTGGTTGACTTCAAGATGGAATGGGAAAACAGGTGAACTAATAGGTAAAACTGGGAATGTCCTTCTTGTGAGCATGTTTTAAAATCTGCGTACATTAAAGTCGGCAATGTCTTAAAGAAGATATGCAAATTGGGGCCGATTTTAAATTTTACGCGCGGGGGGGGGGGGGGGAGGACATTTGTGCGCGCTATCTGGTGCGCATAAATGTACACCCAATTTTATAATATGTGCACCCTACTGCGCGCATGCTATAAAATCCGGAGTCAGCACGCCGAGCCCAAGGGGAGCCCCGATGGCTTTCCCCGTTCCCTCCAAGGCCGCTCCGAAATCTGAACTCTAACGCCTCTCCTGACTCCTCACCCTCTTTCAACCTCAAGACCAAATTCTAGAAGCAACACCATCATCTCCCCGTCCCCTCAGATTTCCCATTCACTCCCTGAACCCCGACCCTACAACCAACAACCCCCTGACATCCCCCACAAACCCCAGTCGAAGCTAGCTGTACTACCAATTCCTCACACCTCTGGTACACCAACCACAAACCCCTCAGACTCCATGACCTGCCCTATGATACACCCCATACTAAATGACCATAATCCCCCAACTAACATGGAAGCACACCACATACCTAAGATCAAAAGACTTACCCACAACCAAAGACAATTTCTCAACAGAGATCCTAATTACCACACCAGAGCTTTAATCCCAATCATGATATCCCCCCTGACCCAGCAACTCGGCCTCTAAGCCTTCTTTCTAATCCTATTCAACGCCAAATCACTAGTTTAAAAAAACCCCATCCTCAATGACATCCTACTAGACCACAAACCTGTCATTTGTGCCATCACAGAAACATGGTTCAAACAAACTGATATAGTCCTCATAAACCAACTACCAACACTCCTCTACAATATCATCTCCCTTCCAAGGAACAACAGAAGAGGAGATGGTCTTCTACTAGCAGCCACGAAAGAATTCAAACTTACACCTCAGACCATGCACATTGCCCCAAGATTTGAAATTGGTTTCTTCAAATCCACCCAACTTCAAGTCTGTCTAGTATACACCCCCCTCCCCCCCAGTCTCCTTGAAAGCAATGCCTCCCCCGTAATCAAATTCATTGCCCAAAACATAGACATTGACACCCCAGCCATAATCTTGGGTGACTTCAATCTACATGTAGACTCCACCCCCTTAACCTCCAACTGTGAAGCCCTCCTGACCTCCCTTAATGCCATGGGCTTTAAACAACTCATAAACCACCCCACACACAAAGCTGGTCACTCCCTCGACTTAATTTTCACAAACGCATATTTACAAAACTTCCAAGCACCCTCCTGTACACCCGTCCCATGGTCTGATCACTCAATGGTACAAGCTAATCTCTCCATAAACATATCAGTCCACACTCCACCTAATCACAACTCGACAATCCAATTCAGAAAAACCTGCAACAAAGATGATCTAACTGAATCCCTTCCAAACGCCCTTAAGGAACTAGATTTCAAAAGCGCAGAATCAGCCCTCTCAACATGGAACGACATCACGAACAACATAGCAAACAAATACTGCCCTCTAATAACAAAAACACTAAACCTATCCCATAATAACTGTACACCGGTGTGATATGTATTTTATACAGGAACGTCGGTTTATAAAAACTAAAAATAAATAAATAAATAAATAACAAAAACACTTGGTACTCCCCCGAATTGAAAAAACTAAAAAGCCTTAAGAAATACCGAAAAAAATGGAGAAACAACCCCTTCCCTAGCTTTCTATCCACATACAAAACCTCGCTACACAATTATAGAACCACTATTCTTAAAACTAAACGCGATTTTTACGCCCAAAAAAATCACTATTTCCAATTCAATGCCAAAATCCTCTTTTCCTACGTAGCTGACTTAACCAAATCTGTTCCCCCACCCCCCCCCCCAATATCTGACATGGACTCCAAAACTAAATGCAACAAACTTGCCCATTTTTTCAACGACAAAATCACAAACGTAACAGGGAATTTCCCCCATCCAACATGAACAATATCGTTTTACCAAAAAACCCAAACATTATCCTACACACATTCGAGACAACCTCCTCTGCTGAAATTGAATCAATCATGAAAAAAATAAATCCTGCGACACACCCAGCCGATGCCATCCCCATAAAATCCCTAAAAACCATACCTAACCTACTAGCCAAACCACTATCTGAAATCATCAACACATCCCTAACACACGGAGATGTCCCAGGCGTAATAAAACAAGCTATAGTCAAACCAATCTTAAAGAAACCCAATTTGAACCCAGCTGAACCAGCTAATTTCAGACCAATATCCATTTTCCCCTTCTTAGCAAAACTCCTTGAGAAAGTAGTAAACCTCCAACTCACTGAACACTTAGAGAAATATAACATTCTCTACCCATCACAATTCGGTTTTCGCAAATTCTTTAGCACTGAAACTCTACTAATCTCCCTAAGTGACACACTCCTAAAAGGAATAAACAATGGCCAATCCTACATTTTAGCTATGCTAGACATCTCAGCAGCCTATGACACCATCAGCCACAAAATCCTTATAGACAGACTTACCGAAATTGGCATAACAGTCACGGCCCTACACTGGTTCAAATCCTATCTAGCAGACAGACATTTCAAGGTCATAATAGGAGATAGTGAATCTGTTCCCATCAAACTAACCTGAGGTGTACTTCAAGGCTCCTCACTATCATCTACACTTTTCAACATCTACATGCTGCCCATATGCAAACTCCTATCCAACCTAGGACTCACGCATTTCATCTACGCCGACGACATCCAAATTCTAATCCCTATTACTGAATCCATTCCTAAATCTCTCCAACTCTGGGAATCTCACTTCACCACCATCAACCAACTACTGATCCAATTGAATTTGGCCCTAAATACTTCCAAAACTGAACTCCTAATAATATTTCACAACCTAAAAGAAAACTCCCTCACCGATATTAACTCTTATCATCCCAAACACCTGATCTCTCAGGATGTAAGAGACCTAGGTGTTATCATAGACAGCGGACTCAATCTAAAAAAATTCATAAACACAACTATGAAAGACTGCTATTTCAAACTACATATACTAAAACAATTAAGGCCCCTCCTACATCTAAATGACTTCCGAACCGTCCTCCAGGCAATAATCTTCTCTAAAATAGACTACTGCAACACCATACTACTAGGTCTCCCTGCAACAACCCTCAAACCCCTCCAAATATTACAAAATGCCACCGCCAGAGTCCTCACCAACACACGAAGAAGAGATCATATCACACCTATTATGAAAGATCTCCACTGGCTCCCTATCCACTCTAGAATTCTCTTTAAGAGCCTCACAATAATACATAAGACCATACACAACAAAGACATACACTGGCTGAACGACTCTCCTCCACCTCCAAACCCCCAAAAGACCCACCAGATCTGCCAACAATGGAGCCATACACATACCCTCACCTAAACTAATCCATTTCAACTCCACCAGGGAACGAGCACTATCACTTGCCGGCCCCTCTATCTGGAACTCAATGCCCCCTGAACTAAGACTAGAACCCAGCACACAAAACTTAAAAAAAAAAATTAAAAACCTGGCTATTCAAACAGGCCTTCTCATAACTTCCCTCACACACCATCAAGCCATCAGACCCAGTTTATCTAATAAAACCCCTGTACAAAGTTTCTCTCCTGTTTCACCCCTGTTTTTGACACAATGTATATAAAAATTCAATGTAATTGTTTAATCACACTCTGTGCATCCTTGACCTTCTCCTTCTCCTCCCCTAATCTGTAATTTTTCTCCTTTAATGCTGAGATGTAATTTCTTATTCCTACTCTGTTATAACGTTTATCTATCTGTTCCGTGTAAACCGATGTGATGTGCAAACGAACGTCGGAATAAAAAAGCTACAAATAAATAAATAAATAAATGCACTGCTTTCCCATAGCTGGAGGAATCTATTTTCCTTCAACCTCTAGAGCCTGAGAGTTGGCTGAGATTCTGGTGAGTGAAAATGACAAGCTGCTTTCCCTGGAAGTAAAATCCTGGCTATCATGAGTTCTATTACCTCTTAGGTCCACTCTGCAGCAGGTAAAATTGTTGGGTATGTGCAGGTAACTCGTATTTAGTCAGCATCCTATTAAAGTGTCAATTTTTCATGATGTAGCTAATTTCTAAATCAAGACTGCCTTGAGGACATTTTTATAAGTTCTGACTTATCATTTGGTGCCCTTATAAATGTGTCCATTTAGTGATTCCTAAAGTTTCCATGGCTCGAGGCACAATTATCAAATAAAGACATTCTTTTCCTATTTGCATAGGCTTTCTTTAATTAGATTTCTAATTCTAGCCAAGTCTGCATATATAACATGATTGCAGTCCTGATGAGCATTTGTAGACTGTTACAGTAATGACTTCAGAGTGCTATATTTTCCTATTTCTTCCTATGAAATTGAGCCACGCTACTGTTTCTTTGCACATTTAAACGAGGCACTGAAATTCAGGCATTTTTAGCTTCCTGTCCCAGTTCAAGCTGACATTAATGTGGGGCACGTTGATTGCAATTTTTCTGCCCAGTTTCATAAGTTGGTAACATCCAGATAATGAGGCTCATGCATATTGCAATGAAGTTGATAATGTATTATGTAGTTCAGAGCAGTGTTGGTTTAAAATACACATAAAGGGTATTTATATTACTATTTAAGACTGGTGGAAGAGCCTGTCAAAAATGATGGGATGAAAAGGCATAGTGAAGGTACAGGTTTGTGTGGGTACATGTTTACATATGTAAGGGTGATAGTGAGTGTAGTGGTTGTGGCTAATGTGTGATGGAGGTGTTATTTGTGTGTGAGAGGCTGTTCATGTTGTATGGTAAATTATTGCACGAGGGCAGAGTAGATGAATTGAGTTCTAGTGCAACCCAACAGTCATCAAGGCTCCTCTGGTTGAAATTAGCAATTGGGTAACTCTTGTCAGCAGGCAGCAAGTGGAATGCCTCTCCTGCACTGCTGTCACAATCCGTCTGCACCAAATTGTGCCCAATTCTCAGTGTATATGTGTTGTGGGTAGGGATGAAGTGGGGTTGCATATGTGCAGGCCTGGATTTGTCAATAGGCACACTAGGCCTGTGCATAGGGTAGCAGAAATCGGGGGGGGGGGGGGGGGGGGCAGGCAGCAGGCTGGCTGAAGATTTGTTGCATTTCAGCTGTGCTGAATCTCACTCAGCTGAGAACAACCCTCTCCTTCTTGATCCAGTCCCTCCCGTCCAGGCAGCATGCAGGCAACAGGAAAGCCTGCAACAGACAAAGCAAAGAGGGAGATTAGGAGAGGCTGAGTAGAGATCATTGGAGGGTGGGAAGAGAGGCTGGAAGATGAGAGGGAGATTGGCTTGTGGTGGGGTTTGTGTGTATGAGAGACAGGGGGAACAAGGGTAGGGGGCAGTGTTTGTATGTCTGAGAGAGAAGAGATGGTGCCAAGTGTGTATGTGTATGTGCTATTGGTTGGATGTTAGAGAGCGGATGCAAGGTTAAGAAGGGCCAGAGCATGGTACGGACAACTCTTTCCTCTCCTCCCACATGCTGCAATTCAAATCCTCCCTCCCTTGATTTTGGATTCTCTCTCCCAAATCCTAGAACAGTGATGGCGAACTCCAGTCCTCGAGTGCCAGAAAAGGGCCAGGTTTTCAGGATATCTACAATGAATATGCATGAGAAAGATTAGCATGCACTGCCTTCACTGTATGCAAATATATCTCATGCATATTCATTGTGGATATCCTGAAAACCTGGCCTGTTTGTGGCACTCGAGGACTGGAGTTCGACATCACTGTCCTAGAACCTCCCTTCTCCCCAGATCCTGGAACCTACTCCCTCCTCCCCTTCCTCAGTTCAAGAACCTCCCTTTCTTTCTCCTTGTCCCCTTCCAAGATTTATAATCTTCCCCATTTCCCATCTGTTGGCTGTTGCCAGCCGGGGAGTGGACCCTAGGCTGAAGCGAGGTTAGCACTACCTGCAAGAATGACCCACAGGTCCTCGCTGTCGGTGGGCAGAACTGAGTTTGCAGGAACCGGAAAGACCCTCACCTGAATGGATGGTGTCCAAACACAACCGAGGTCAAGGGCGAGCAGCGGATAGGTAGAGTCCAAGTATGATCCAAGGTCAGAGACAGGCGGCAGGTAAGCAGAGTCCAGGTTCAATCCAAGGTCGGAGACAGGCAGCAGGCAGGCAGAGTCCGGGGGCAATCCAAGGTCGGAGACAGGCATCAGGCAGGCAGAGTCCGGGGGCAATACAAGGTCGGAGACAGGCATCAGGCAGGCAGAGTCCGGGGGCAATCCAAGGTCGGAGACAGGCATCAGGAAGGCAGAGTCCGGGGGCAATACAAGGTCGGAGACAGGCAGGCAGGCAGAGTCCGGGGGCAATACAAGGTCGGAGAAAGGCAGGCAGACAGGCAGAGTCCGGGGGCAATACAAGGTCAGGGCACAGACAGGAAACAGAAGACAGCACAGCGGCAGCTAGTCACAGAGGAGACCTGTTGCAAGGCAAAGTACACTGCCGGGGCCCAGGGTTAAAAAGGTGCTGAGCCTGACGTCATTTCTCGGGACTGGGGCACTTCCTGGTCCCAGGTACCTTTAAGAGGCAGGGCAAGCGTCTGAGGACCCGCTCTCGCCTGCGTCCGACCTCGCCGGAGCCCTGAGCAGAGGAGGAGCCCCGGGCGAGACACTGGGGAATCGCTGCGGGGGAGCCAGAGGCACCGGTAAGTAGGGACGGCTGCACGGCTGTGCGGCCGGCCCGCGCAACACCATCCTCCTCATCTCTAGTTCTCCTTCCTTCTCACACTCCTCCCCCTTTCTTCCTCTCCTCATCCCTGAGGTCTCCCCCCTGTATTAAAACTTGAAATGATGTTTCTTCACCCAATACAAATAAAACAAATTATACAAATAGTTATAGCATAAAGCTACTTAATTTTTATAATGTAATATAAAAGATAGAAATGTTTGCCAATTTGCTTCAGAAGTTTTTAATTTATGCCGCAGGATCTACCCCTTGGCTGCCATAGAAAACTAGAGGATTGTGCCTTATACCTTCAACCTCCATGGAGGTATAGGGGGTGACAGCTCCAACAGCACTTAGGGGCACCAAACTCCCTAAATCTGTCACTGCATATGTGGAGGTATATGTGACTATCTAATTAGGTACTGTGTCTGTCTACTGCTGTCTATGAGTGAGTGTGACTGCAGAGTATGTGCATCTGTAAATCTTGGTGCATTGGCTCTATTTGTACGTGTATGGAAGCGAGTGGATGGAGTGAGTGTGTATTTGAGTGACTGATGTGTGTCTGTCTAGTATGGCCTCTGTCTGTGAGCGTGGGAGTGGGTGAGATATGAGATCCGGGTACGACTGAGGGTTTGTGTGAGGGGGCAGGTATGTGACTGAATGGAAGGAGCGTGAGTGATTGAGCAGGGTATGAATGAGTGGGTGAGTAGCCCATGTCCCTATAAGCATCTGGCTCCCCCTTCTCCTCAATCTCTCCTAACATGCCATTTCTTTCTTCACCTTTCTGCTCCTCTTTCCAAATATTTCCTACCCTCCACTTCTCCTCCTTATTCAATTTTTCCTTTTCCCCCTCGAACATGCCACCACACAGTAGCCCCCTTTCTGGACCCATAGCCAGCCACCTCCAGGGCAGCTTGCCAATGTGTACATGTTGTGCGTAGAGATGCAATGGAACTGCATGTTTGGTAGTGGGTGTGTGTATATATGTATGTGTGGTATGTGTCTGCTGCTGCTGTGTGAGTGTGAGCGAGGAGTGTGTGCCTCTGGGTCAGTTGATGCATGTACTGAAATAAATGGGTGGTGTAAGTGTGTGGTTGTGATTGGTGTGGGCTCAGTCTGTGCAAGTGGGAGTTTGTGTAAGTGGGAGAGATATGAACTCTGTGACTGACTGTATATCAGTACGAAGGGTTTAAAAACACGAGAAAAGTCATGTTGGATCAAACTAGGGTACATCAAGCCCAGCATTCTGCTTCTGACAAGTCTGGGTCACAAGTACCTGACATATCCCCAATAGTTGATCTATTTCTTGTATCACATTCCCAGAGATAGGCGCTGGCTTTTTCAAGACTACCTGGCAAATAATGGTTTATGGACATTTTCTTCAGGAATTTGTCCAGCCCTTTTTTGAAGCCCTCTATATTAGCTGCCTTAATTACGTTCTCTGGTTACAAATTCCGTAGTTTCATTGTGCGCCGAGTGAAAAAATACTTCCTACAATTTGTTTAAAATCTGCCAGTTGCTAGTTTCATGGAGTATCCCCTAGTTCTAGTCTTGTTTGAAAGGGTAAATAATCTTTCCCTATTTACCCGTTCCACTCCACTCATTATTTTATAAATCTCAATCACATCTCCTCTCAGTCATTTCTTTCCCAAGCTAAAGAGCCCTAATCTGTTTTTCCTTTTTCCATAAGGGAGCTTTTCCATCCCCTTTATCATTTTTGCTGCCCTTCTCTATACATTTCTTTTTTTTTTTTTTTAATAATCATTTTTATTCCATAACAGCACCTACAAAAACGAATGAACAAAACAACTGTCAGAAACTCCATCAAAACAAAAATCATATTCAGCAAGTGACATCTAGCAAGTGTACAGGCCTGCTGACAGTTGTCTGCATCACTGCCATGAGCTTGTTACAGCTTTTCCATTTGCACTCATAAACCCTGTTCAGCCAATAGCAGCCATCTACTCACAGTCGCTCTTCCTTACATCACCCATGTATGCAGACCACACTATATTCCTTCCCTCCCTCCCCAATCCAGAGGGTTAAAACTCAATTAAATAGACACCATCCGTCCAGTGGAAAGGAAGAGTATTTGCCAATTCACCAAGTACCCCCAGATTAGTGAGCATCTTCTGTATATTATCATCTAGGGATCTAAAGAATTTTTCCCACACTTCTATATAATTGTCATGCATTTGACATTTGGCAAATTTTTTATCCATCCTTTCAACCTGCATAAGATCTGTTATTTTCTTTTCCCACATGCTCACAGTGAGGTGTTCTTCCCCTAGCCATGTTAACAATATGCATTTACATGCTTTCTGCAGAGTCAAATTTATGAATTTATTTGCATCTTGATTAGATTCTGTATAGTTGACAAGTCTCCCAGAAGTAGTACATTACCTATTCGGGGTAAAAGTATCCCTTTACAATTTTGAATTCTCGGCAGAACCTCCCCCCAAAACACTGATACTTTAGTACATAATAGAAATTTATTAAAAAAAAATCCCCTTGCTCTATTTTATATTTCACAGAATTTGGTGAGTTGTCTAAGCTCATTCAAAATTGCCTGACATTGTCTATATAGTAGTGGTTCCAGATTTTAAAGGTAATTTTTTTCATGTGGACATCTATGTTATCTATGTTCTCAATTTGAATAGTCTTTGAATGTCCTCCAATGCAAAGGAAGCATTCAGGGTTGATTCTTGGATTGGCTTCTGTTGGAAACAGGATACTGGACTTCATGAACCTCTGGAGTGACCCAGTATGACAAGTCTTATGTTCTTATGTTCCCAATATGAGTAAATATCTTCTAATATCACTGTATCTATCTTTCCTCCTCGCAATTTATACCACTGCAATATAGAATTCCGGCCTTTTCCCACTTCATATATTTCCTCAAGCAATTTCGATTCCTTCTTAATAGACTCTGGTGATCATTGTAAGGTTGACCAATAATGACTTATTTGTAAATAGGCATAAAAATAAGAGGTGGGAAGGCCATATTCTTCCGGTAGCTGTGAAAAGGCTTTTATACAGGCATTGTTTGCATCAGTGAGTAGTGCTATACATGTGAGCCCTTAGTGTCTCCAAATTTGAAAATGACTCAACTCCACACCTGGCAGAAACTCTTGATTTCCCATTGGAAGAAGAAACATAGAGGATGTCCATCCCATTTCTCACCACTGCCTGAACCATCTCCATGCCAGCCTAGTAGCTTTTAATAAAATATTCTCTTTAATTATTTGTGTTACGCTGGTATTATTCAAGTGCATAAGCAACAGGGTAGACCACAGTTGTAACATTTCCATCAACATCCCCAGTGAACAATAAGCATATTCGTCTAAGAACCATTCCCAAATAAAAAGCAATCCACAAGTCAGAACAACTTCTCGGTCTACAGGCCATTCCAGGCCTGGCCCAAAAGATTCAGCAACAGCAGCACTGCCTCGAAATGCTAGCCAACACCGTGGAACGCTGGGGAATGGTCAAGCCGAGCGACCATGGTCAAGCCTGCCCCAACCTCTGGTATATTCGTTTCTGCTTCTTCGCCCCTCCTCAAGGAGGGCTATTCCCGAGTGACCCGTGCTCAACCTGCAGGGAATGAGGTCTGGTAAAGGTGAAGCTCCTGTTGGGTCAGCTTTTCACAGCTGCCTTCTGATGATGAGGACCTGCAGGGGCCTTCCCCTGAGGGTAGCATCAACCTCGTCTCGGTCAGGGGTCCACCGAACAACAAATTCCTAACATTTTGCACCCCATGGCATTTTTGTACAAATTCCATTTGATCTAGAGCGATTAACCTTGGCATTACAGTACTAAGTCTAGCAGTTAATATTACAGCAAATAATTTGATATCTATATTTTTCAATGAGATAGGTTTGTATGAGTCGGCTTTCTGCAAAACTCTATTTTTATTTTTTGGCAATACCACAAAAAGAGATTTATTCATTTCTGTACAAAAGCAGTCTGTAGTCAAGATATCATTATATACTCTTGTCAGTGGGTTATGGAGCTTAAATTGTAATATAGAATTCAAAGCACAAGACATCCAGCTCCAATGCTTTGTCTAGCTTTTGTATAGCATCAAACCCTTCATATTCTTTTATAGGCTTGTTTAGCTTTTCCAACTGTTCTTGGGAGATTTAGAGCCAAACAACATCTTAAAAACTTGTGCGTTTTCATCCCTGTTTCATTTTTCATACTGTAGAGCTCGTGAAAATATTCTGTAAAGATATGAGTAATAGCCACAGCATCACAATTAATTTGTCCCTGCCTGTCTTTGAACCCAGCTATGTAAGAATGGGCCTCTTTTTTTAAAATTAAGGGAATTATTCACTAAAGCTATCGCACATGAAAAGGGATGTTTCGCACGCGAAAAGTCCCTTTTCGCGTGCGATAGTTAAAAAGGGGTGGAGTCTGCCCCGGAAGAGGAGGAGTCGGGGCAGACGCTGCAAAGACAGCACAGACGGCAAAACGGTAAGCTGCCGTATCGCTGCTTATTTCGCGCCGAATAACTACACCTTTTATGGTATAGTTATTCGGCGAGACGCCGGCAGCGATCGCACCGCAGAGGTGCGATCGCTGCCGGCTATCACAGGACCGCCCCCCCATTTCGTCCCCCTGCCCCCCGTTAGCATGGGATTCACTATGCCGTAAATCCAGCCCTAAGTTGGCTAGGAGTGCTTGCTTTATTGCCATATTTATATAGTTTGTATTTATAATATCATAATGATTTTTTTGCCTTTTGTTGTAGCAGATAATTTAGCGTTGATCCTGCCTGAGCTAAATTTATTTTCTTTTTTTCAGAGAGGGTTCATTGGTGAGCCCCTTGGGCCTCCTGTAATAGCTTAGTCAATCTCATTATTTCCTCATTTCTTTATTTGTTTTGCTTAGCGATAACGGCAATAATATGCTCCCTCATCACTGCCTTGCCTGCTTCTCATAACATTGCAGATGTGTCTGGTGATAGATTGTTAAACTTGATATATTCATCACATTTTTCATGTATATAATACTAAACCTTTCATCATATATAAGGCCTGGATTTATTTACCAACTGAAACCCAAGGACTTCGAATCAATCAGATCCATCTCTTTACTGACTGGTGTACATGATCAGAGACAGATATAGGACCAATCTTGGCAGATCCAACTTTAGGGAACAGGTCTCAGAGATTAATATGTAATCTATTATGGAATATCAATTGAGAGATCAGAATAAAAAGTAAAGTCCAGTTCCCCACTCTCCATATGTCTGTCAGGCCCAATTCCCGACATAACATAAAATATACCCCGCCTCCCTTTCTTTTTATTTTTTTTAGAGACATAGGGAGCTTACAGTCAGTACTGTTATCTGAAAGCACATTAAAGTCTCCTCCTACCATCATTGAATAATCAGGCCACTTCAATAGCTGGATAGTGAGAGTTTGAAAAAATTGTGCTGAGTAGATGTTCGTGGCATATATGTTGTATAGTACCATTTTATGAGCACAATAATGTATCTCTCATTTTCATCTTGTAGATATTTTTCAACCAAAGTTTCCATACCTCTTTGCCGCCCGGAGTAAGAAGAGAAGAAGCAGTGCCCAAGTTAACCCAATCTTTTTTAAGTTTAGCCTGCTCCTTGTCTGTTAAATGAGTTTCTTGTAAGTATACTATGTTGGACTTAGTATGTTTGAAGTAATCTAGTAGTTCTTTGCGTTTAATCGGGGAATGGATCCCATTCGCATTCAAGGTTGCAATATTTACTTGACCCATATCGCACACCCATATAAACGGTAACCTTTAAACTGGCGCGCAGGAGCACATGTGCATACATTCGTCGGCCCACGCCCAGGGACGAGGCCATTCTATAACAAACGTGTATATATGCACGCATATTATAAAACATCCTGACTGCGTGCACATGTGTGCGCAATTTTAAGTGGACGTGCACCTACGCGCAAAAATGACGTTTCTACCATGTAAGTGGGGGGATTTTATGGTTAAATCTTTTTAATGTATTTTTCAAACAGCAATACACAACATGATGCCAGGTCACTGATGGACTCTGATCAGTGGCCAGCGTGATCAACAAACAATACAAATGAGTCAAATATACCATGTTCCCCTTCCTCCCCTGTTGCGAAATATAATAGTGCATCGAGAATTTATACTGTAATTCCCGGAGATTTACATTACAAGTAAGTGATCTTATAACTCTGGCAGCCGCAACTGTAATGTCGTCCTGACCATGTCTCTCCCACTCCCAATCACTTCTGATTGACCCACTGCCATACTTGCATGCATACATTAAAACAACGGAATAACCACAGATATTGGATAAAATGGGCTGCAGCTTTATTAACAGTACATATCTATAACCCTCTACAAACTGGTACCCGAGTTGGTATGGCAGTTGCCCAAAGATAACGCTGCACCGTCACCACCACTGCCCGCCACAATAGCCAAGCTAGGCAACCACTACCTTCGCTGCCTGCCGCAATAACCAAGCAAGGCAACACTGCACCGGGCCTCCACCTTGTCCCCAAGCAAGGGGGCACCCAACCTCCAGCATAGGAACGCCCCTTCCTGCACCACCCATGGCGCAAGTCAACTGCTGACCTGAACTGTGATGCCCGCCTGCACCATGTCCGAAATGCCCTACTGGCCGGGTAACCTGCCACAAGCCCTTGCCTCATGCCCCCCCACAAACAAGTAGCTGTGGCCACCGTCAATTCCAAACAACCATCCCTCCGGAACCTCGACTTTGCCGAATTCATCCTAAGTGTTCAAAAGATGGACTCTGTCCAGCCTAAACAAACCTTGCCACTGAGCATCCACCCATATTGTGCTTTACCTGGTGACCCCCCCACTTGGAGGTCAACCTACTGATCCATTGGTTGAACCTATTACATCTCCTAATCCACGGTCTGCATTGTTAACTTTGATACAGGAGTGGCGGTGGGGGTTGATCTCTGACCAAATAAGCCCGGTGAATCAGGAACCAGCCATCCTCTTTTGTGAGTGAGGTCGAACCCGGAGTTGTGAGGCTGAGTACGGAGTCGCGGCCACAAAGACACACCACCAGACTCCAACCGATGACCTGATAATGTGCCCCTTGATCAGTCCTTGTCTGACTTGATCCTATGTATAGCGTGCCCTCAGGCACCGATTTCCCCCCCCCCTCCCCGCCGCAAGCCTGCATCTATGATGCGCTGCACGATGGCGCTGCAAGCCAAAGAATGCAAGCACAAAGGGGACTCGGAAAGTGTGAACTTGAAACTATCCATAAGCAGTATATGCCAAAGTGCAGCATCTGCTCATGGATCATCGAAATCTGCGTATCGTGCCGAGGCCAGGGGTTCCCTAGCCTCATCCAGCATCACCACTCCCCCGGCAGTGAAATAATTGTCTGGAGCAGCCCGCTTCCAGCCCTGAGAAGGACACTATAGCAGCTAGGTATGAATGAACCATGCTCCCAGACAGTCCCGCTGCCCAGTGTGCACTATGCAATCAGATCTGCACGTGGCACCAGCTCCCTGACATGGGGGCCCTCCCGCAGCAAGAGGGGGGATTTGCCAGCTCACCGCATGCTCCCAGAACAACATATCCTCCCTGCGCCGTAATGCCCCTGAGCAAGTGACGCCATCTGATGACTGATTGTACTACTGCTGTGCCATCACACTACAACTGCCCTTTGACATCTGCGTGCCCTGCTCTGGTGTGCATGGAAACAATAAGAAAAAACAGCACAGGGAATACTGTCTGGTGGCCGAACCAACACACAGCATGGTAGGCTCCCTGAAACAATCACCACTGCCACATCTCCCAATACGTCAGTGGTAGCACAGAGGTGAAGACCACTGCTGGTGACTGTTCTGTGAAGCTGTGCCGAAGCCCACCCAAATTCTCTGAGGAACCTGATCACAAGCTAGTTCTCTCCTGGTGGCCTGGCCCATCTGCCGACAGTGGTGGTCGCTAACCCGATCAACCGTGGAGTGGGTTATGTGGGGCAGGAGATTCTAGCCACTGGGAAGAACTCTCACGATGAATGCCAGGGTACTCTCAAGGGGGCCCACATGCCCCAGGCCAGATTGGTCAGTCGCATCAACTCATTGCCCAGGAGTCTGGGCTCCACCCCCACGGGACCAAACTCAATCCCTAGGAGACAAGGACTGCTATTGTGGAGCCAGACTTGTCCTCTGGCAAGGAGGCGCTGACCCGTAGGCCCTCTCACGAAACAGTTTATACAACTGGGCGCCTTTAGGTGCACTCCCTTCTATCATAAGTACGATGTCATCGGGATAGTGAACCGGCGACACGAGGTCCGATGCCCCTCCGATCAGAACATAGGAAGGCACTGAATGTTCCTAAGCCCGTGCATGAAATCAAACATCCCATTGTCATACACCTGTAACAATAGAAGGCGCCTTTCAAATGGAAACCAAGTGTTTGAAAGCTGCTCGGATATGCCAGCAACAGCCATGATGCAGACTCGATGTCTGCCCTTGTTGCGCAGGTGCCCTGCTCACAGGATCGAGGAAGCATATGGCAACAAGTGAAATTCTGAGGGAACCTGGTCATTCACTCCACATTGGGCTGCATAGCGAGGTATAGTCCTGACTAAATATGCTAATCATTTTCAGGAATGCCTGCATCCCGCAAATTATGTTCCTGGGACTCTTTCTTTCACTGCCCTTCATCTCATCCTTCTTCTTCCCCTTCTTGTTGGTTCTCCTCCTCCTGCCCACCAGTACCTGGCATATGTCAATGTATGATCTTTTTTTTTTTTCCTTCCTTAATGACTTAGGTACAATCTCCCACAGCTGAGATAAATTAGTATGGGCTGGAGATGCCCTGCATGCCTCCAAGGCATCCAGGACTGTTGCACTGGAGGTGGATCCTTGGGCCGAGGTGGGGTTGACGCTAGCCGTAGGAGGGATCCTACGGGTCCCCTATGTCAGCAGGCAGAGAGGGCTGATGGACGGAGGCCGACTGGCGCTTCACCAATACCAGCCCTCGTTCCCCGTGGGTTGAGCCTTTGGGTGCTAGGACCAGCTGGACAGGTGGCCTTCATCAGTGGTCATTGATGGGTGGATCGAGGTCAGCCCAGAAGCAGCAACTGTTACACCCGTCAGTTGCAGACAGCTGCAACCACTAATGCTCACCTCTTTTTATGCAGCCCTGACATCTTTTGTGAAAATGGCGGCGTCCGCCAGCTATGGTTGACCTCCCTGGCGTTCCCAGGACAGCGTGGGCGCTGCCGACCGCCATCTTGCTTATGGGATCACTTAGGCGCGTGCGCACAGGCCAGTATTAAGCACGTCATGGTGGGAACCTTGGGGGCATCCCCTTCGGATGGCGTCTACACTCTGCTGTACTTAAGCTGACTGGCACCTGCCTATCAACAAGTTAGCAAGGAGTTCCCTCGTTGCTGAATCCGCTTCTCACATACGGACTTCCTGTTCCAGTTCCTGCTCTTCGGTGTGAGACACTCTGGGTACCGCTCCTCGGGGGCCCTTCCTAGTCTCTGGTTATCCGCTCCTCGGAGGGCCTTCTGCCTTTGTCTGCGACCTGTTCCCGTTCCCCGGGATCCTTCCTGGAACTATCTCTCTGTGAGTACCCTGACTTCACGGACTACTACTGTACCAGCTTACTGTGAGATCCTCTCCGGTGTACTCTGTACCTCGGGCCACTATCGAATCAGCACTAGTGAGGAGCCACCTCGGTGTACCCTGCGCTGCAGGCCATTGCCACGTCATCGCTACAGAAACCTCTCCGATGTACCCGTACCCAGACCACTACCACATCAGCTCTACGCGGAGAATCCCTCGGTGTACCCTGCGCTGCAGGCCATTACCGCATCATCACTTCAGAGAGACTATTTCGCTGTACCCCGCTCTGCGGACCATTGCCGGATATTCACATCTGAGGTATTTCCTCTGGGTGTATCCCTGCTCGGACCTTATCTCCTCCTCCTGCACCCCTCGCTCCGCAGGCTGTGCCTTTTCTATTTTTATAATAAAGACTATTCCACAGCTGTGTCTGACGTTCACTGAGACCGCACCTCCCAATGGTGAGGCTCACAGGGCTCCTCCCTGTGGGCGGTACCATCTCTCACCTTGGCCCAGGGCCCACACTTCTACAAGTCATAACAGCAACTAGTGTAGGTATCAGTCTGTACTGGACGAGGCTGAGTCCTGGAGACCCGGGTGCCAACAGGAACACAATTTGACAGAGGGCGCATGAGCAAGAGCAGACCAAAGCCTGAATGAACCATGTCCAAGACAAAAGCTGAAGAGGCATCTTTAAGAAAGCTGGGATCAGGGCTGGCGGCAATCTGGAAGCAGTGGCAAGCAAGGCTGCGGTCTAGACGAGGAGAGAGTCAAAGGATGGTCAGACGAAGCAGAAGTCCAGGGCTGGAGAGAAGCAACGGTGTAGTCAAGCAATGCAGATGTCTGGGGCTGGAGAAAGGCAATGGAGTAGTCAGGCGATGCAGAGTTCCCGGGCTGGAGAGAGGCAAAGGAGTAGTCAGACGATGCAGAGGTCCGGGGCTGGAGAGAGGCAACGGAGTAGTCAGGCGATGCATAGGTCCGGGGCTGGAGAGAGGCAACGGAGTAGTCAGGCAATGCAGAGGTCAAGCCAGGTCAGCAATCCGAAGGAGAGACGAAGGAACAGGAACACAGGAACAAGGAAACAGGAACGAAGGCAATCAGGATGGCATCGAGTACTTGACTAGCGAGGGGACCTGTTGCAAAGGCAATTTGAGAAAGCGGAGCCTAGGGTTATATAACGGAGCTCTGCCGACATCATCATCCAGGGCTGTGGGCCCTATTGAAAGGCTAGCTGTGCGGGCCATGCGGAGAGGCCCGACGCGGAGCATCAGGAGCTGCAGCAGAGCCGGAGGCACCAGGGGCGGCCCGAGGATGGAGCTGGTGGCCCACAGCCACCAGAGACGAGGGACCAGATGATGGATTACTTTGAAAGAGGTGAGGGAGCTAGGCCGCAGGTCTGCTGCGGCCAGTGCGAAACACGGACAGACTGTGTAGGACTGTCGTCAGAGGGAGAACTTACATCTCATGTGTCCTCTGAAATCCCCGAGTTAGACCCCAATCTGCCCTTCTGCCTGTGGAATACTCACATGCTCCCCAACCAACTCGCCCCTGAGACGACTCCACTTAAGGCCTCTGCGTCTACCAGTTCATCATGTCAAGTGCTAATGTCTCAGATACTGTACCGCCATGCTAGGTGGGCACTAAACCCCACCATATGGGGAGATAGCTTGGGAAATGAGCCCAATAGGGCCAGAGAAAAATCTGAGGGTACCAGTTCCCCATTCCTCCCCCATGGTCACATCCACACCCTGTGACTGTGGGGGTGCTGGGAGGCCCTGGCCCAATGGGTACACGTATTGCATCAACCCGCCTGTGGCCCTTGCTGGCCAGACTGGCCACTGTGTCAGGCAAAAATCCCTAGCTGTGTGGGCCAGCCCCCAGACATGAGCCGCCTCTTACTTCGCGGCCCGGAGGCAGCAGCTGCTGGGGCCTTCTCGCGGCATGGAGGCAGCAGTTGCCACTCCCTCACGATCCGGAGACCACCCACGTTGCTCCTCGGCACAGCAGGCTATGCCGTGCGGCAGCTGCTGCCCCTGGAGCTCCTTGCATGGCGTGGGGCTGCTGACATCGCCGACTCCTCGCGCCCCAGAGGTTGCAGCCCCCGGTGTCTTCCGCGGCAGGGAGCCGTCCTTGAGCCTCCTCGGGCGGCAGGGGAGCCGCCTCCCACGTTGGGGCCTGCACTGCTCAGCAGCAGGACGCCGCTGTCCAAGGCTGCCCAGCTCTCCCTAGGGGCAGGCCTGCGTCTTCTCTCTGGATTTAAAGGGCCCGCGGCTAATCCGCCCCGGGCCCCACCTTGGGCTCCTCCCTGGGCGTCTTCCTTCTTCAGCCCTATAAAAGGGCTCTGTGCTAATTCAGTCTTTGCCTTGGCAAGGGGTTAGTCCTTCTAGGACTCCATGTCTCCTGCTCGTGCCTGGCATTCCTTGTCCTCTTGGGATCCCTCGTCGTTCTTGTTTCTGGTCTCTGTGAAGTCCTGATGTTCCATTCCTGTCCTGATGTTCTGTTCCAGTCCTGATGTCTTTTTCGTCCACCATCTCAAGATGTCTTCTTTGTTCTACGTCTTCCGATGTTTCTAGCTCTGCGTGTCCCGTCCCTGCGTGGTCCGCGACCAGCCCGGCTGGGTTGTGTAGGGCGCGCAGTGGCCTAATGGTCCGCGACCATCCCGGCTGGGGGGTGTAGGGTGTTCGATGGGACAGCTCCATCCGTCTGGGCCTACAAGCTTCTCCAAGTTCCTTCTGACCATGACTGTGTTCCTGATGTTCCTGACCTCCTCCCAGATGTCTTTTTCTGATTGGCAGCGCAAGACTCTGGGACCTTCGTTTCTAATCTGAATCTGAATCTGAACATGAATCTGCTTCAGGCCTTCGGAATCCTTGCGCCTGCTTCAACCCTTGCTTCTGTCCTCACGAATGAACTCTTTTTCTAACCTGTCCGTAGTGTGGTCTGCGACTGGCATTAGCTGGCTGTGGAGGGCGCACTTCAGTGCAGGCCCAGAGTCTTCGTCTCCTGAGTTCCAGCTCCAATTCCTAGTCTCATCTGACTTCAGTTCCAAGTCTTCGTCTCGTCTGACTTCAGTTCCACGTCCTCGTCTTGTCTGACTTCAGTTCCAAGTCTTCGTCTTGTCAGAGAGTTCCAAGTCTTCGTCTTGTCAGAGTCTTTGTCTCTCCAGTGCCAGATGTCTCCGCCTGTCCTTGCGCTCTGTCCGGCCTGCCACTTCATGCCGTTACCCAGCGGCAGGTCCGAAAGGGCTTGGAGTGGTCGGAGGACCACTCAGAGACCACCATTGCGTTGGTGGCCTCCTCAAGGCGTGCAGGTACGGTGGAGGGTCAGGGACTCCAGAGTTCTCCTTCAGCCCAGATGGGACTCGTCTCACCGCAAGGGCACACACATCTTGTCCCACAATGGGGAGCGCCCCCTAGCGCTTCCTTCCATCGCAGTGCAATAATATGTGTAGAATTCATCTAATAAAGCTTTTAAAGAATTCACTGGGTCAGTGATATGCACCAAAATGTCATCTGCACATATAGCTAATTTTACGATATTTAATTGGAAATTCTGACAGGCACACCTTTAATGGCCGGATTACCCCTTATTTTTTGAAGAAGGGGTTCTAGACATAGCACATAAAGCATGGGTGACAGAGGACACCCTTGTCTAGTCCCCCTACTGAGAGTAATCTCCGTAGACAGGAAATCATTAACTAACACCGCAGCTTTGGGGGAATTGTAAAGCGCCTTTATCGCCTGTACAAAAAAACCCTCAAATCCAAAAATATTGAATGCTTCAAACATAAAATCCCATTCTAGCCTATCGAATGCTTTTTCAGCATCAAAACTTAACAGCATTGACGGCAGATCTTTTTCTTTGCTACCTGCATTGGATGCTAAAATAAGTCATATATTAATTACTGTATATCAGCCTTTCACGACCCCAACTTGATCAATATCTATCAATTTGGGGAGAACTGTCACTAATCGATCTGCCATTATTTTTGCCAACACTTTTACGTCAAAATTTAGTAGTGAGATTGGTCTATATGATCTGGGCACATCAAATCCCTGCTGTTCCTTGGGAGAACTACAAATGTAGCTTTTTTGAGTACATAGGGGAAATGGCCTAAATTAATTGCTCAAACATCTTTCCCAATAGGAAACACATTTTTTAGGTCAATAACGTCTGCGGAGAGCCCATTGGATCCTACAACTTTCATTAATTTAGCCTCTTTGATTATCTTTTGAATTTCAGACAATTGAAATGGGAAATTCAAGCCTTCCAATTGTGTTGATGAGAGTTTAGGGAGCGAAGATATTCTCTGATATCATTCATCCCTTTGGGTGTACTTGTATAAAGCTGCTGGTAATATTCACAGAATATTTCTGAAATTTCTCTCCCAGAATTATCCACCTTGTTGGTAGTGCACCTCATGGCTGGAATATATTTAGGCCCTCCCCATGTTTTTGTTATGTTCACCAGAGTTCTGCCAATTTTATTACTATGTTGGAAAAATCTACTTTTGTAATACATTTGACCTTTTCACGCTCTCTGATGAAGAAGTGTATTTAGAATAATCTGAGTAGCCAAAAAACGTGTTTTGTTGTGAATGGATGGGAGTTTTTCATACCTTCGTTTATCTAGGTATATTTTTATTTTATTTTTATTTATTTATATTTGGCTTTTCACAATTTTTTCAGTGCTTCAAAGTGGATTACATTCAGGTACTGTAGGTATTTCTAGGGCCAATATTTCAGCATTAGTTTTCTTCCTATATGTAGCTACATAAGATATAACGTCTCCTTGCAAAACAGTCTTGGCCATCTCCCAAAATAGAGCTGGTGAATCCTGGGGGTGTCGCATTATGTAATAAAAAGTCTTCCCAACGTTTTAGCAAATATTCTCTAAAATTCAAATCTGTGTAAAGATATTTGGGAAACCTCCAGATACTAGTTGAGCCTATAGGTTGATATCCTTCTAATTCCAACCAAACTGGTGCATTATCTGAAATAACTAAGGGATTGATTTGGGTGTCCACAATCCTAGAAAAATCCTCCTGTCTTGTTAATAAATAATCAATGCGAGACTGTGTGTCATGTGCTCGTGAAATGTGAGTGAATTCTTTCTCACATGAGTGAAGTGTTCTCCAAGTGTCAATTAAATCTAGGCAATTACACAAATATGTGATACCTTTATTTTGAGAATTGCTGGATTTTGTGGCAGGCGACAGTTTATCTAGCTGATCATTATGAGTAAAATTAAAATATTCTCCAATTACTAAGATTGTTTGAACATATGGGACCAACAGCCGAACTAGTTTCATGACGAAAGCATGACTGTAATTATTAGGAGCATAAATTGTACAGAATAACTATGGGCTTACCATACAATGTGCCTTTAAATATTAAGTATCTCCCTTCCATTTCCACAATCTGTTTTGTTTCCTGAAAAGGTATTCCTTTGCCAATTAAAATCTTCACCCCTGCTTTATGGGTGCCTGATTGGGCAGAAAAAAAACTGTTCCACTTATTCACGAAGCAATTTTTTATGGTCTGCTATAATTAAATGTGTCTCCTGTAGCATGGCAACTCGAGCCTTTAGTTGCTGTAAATTCTGCAGCACTTTGTAATGCTTGGTAAACAAACGAATGCCTCTTACATTCCAGGTTACACATTTCAACAGGGCTGTTGTCATACTCCTAATATATGTTTAACATGCTTCCATATGATATGTTCATTCCGACAGCCTCGGTTCCCCAGCCTAAGCCCTAGCTGGTCATAACTTTTAGAATGTTCAGGTTTCTTAATAACAGAATAATAATATCTCATTACAATTTCCTCATATGTCTGCAAAACCAATTCTCCTCCCTTCCCCAATTTTCCCTTCCCTTCACCCTCCCACTCCCATCCTCTCTTCCCATATCTTCCCTTAACCATTGAAACAATTTCAGACCTCTTTGCCCCATCATAGGCAACTGAACTGTGTTACATGTAGAGGTTCCTACTCCTTCTTACCACACACATCTCTTCCATCTAGCCTGCTGGCTACATTTCTCTGTCTTATGACCTATTTTTTTGAATTAGAGGAAAAGAAAATATATAATTTTTCTGTACATGGGTTGCCATCCATAGAAACATGCATACCTTCAATCATAGGTAGCTGCATAGTAAGAAACAAATATATGTATGTTTGCAACTACATACATGCATGGTGACATTTATACATACCCATACATAGATACACATATATATGAGAGGAAGAATTTAAATCAGTTTCTGTAGTAGGGATGTGAATCGTTTTTTGACTATTTAAAATATCGTCCGATATATTTTAAATCATCAAAAATCGTTAGGGCCACGATACAATACCAATTCCCCCGATTTATCGTTAAAAAATCGTAAATCGGGGGAAGGGGGAGGGCAGGAACTTACTTACTTGCCCTAAACCAATGGCAGGAAAACCGGCACACTAAAACCCCCTAAGACCCACCCCCGACCCTTTAAATTAAATCCCCCCCCCTCCCGAACCCCCCCCCCAAATGCCTTAAATTACCTGGGGGTACAGCGGCGGTCCGGAACGGGCTCCTGCAATTGAATTGTGTTGTCTTCAGCCGGCGCCATTTTGCAAAATGGCAGCCGCAAAATGGCGGCAGCCATAGACCAACACGATTCGACTGCAGGAGGTCGTTCTGGACCCCCGCTGGACTTTTGGCAAGTCTTGTGGGGGTCAGGAGGCCCCCCCAAGCTGGCCAAAAGTCCCTGGGGGTCCAGCGGGGGTACGGAAAATGATCTCCTGCCGCGAATCGTTTTCCCTACGGAAAATGGCGCCGGCAGGAGATCAACTGCAGGAGGTCATTCAGCGGGGGTTCCGGACCGCCGCTGAACGACCTCCTGCAGTCGATCTCCTGCCGGCGCCATTTTCCGTAGGGAAAACGATTCGCGGCAGGAGATCATTTTCCGTACCCCCGCTGGACCCCCAGGGACTTTTGGCCAGCTTGGGGGGGCCTCCTGACCCCCACAAGACTTGCCAAAAGTCCAGAGGGGGTCCGGAACGAACTCCTGCAGTCGAATCGTGTTGGACTATGGCCGCCGCCATTTTGCGGCCGCCATTTTGCAAAATGGCGCCGGCTGAAGACAACACAATTCAATTGCAGGAGCCCGTTCCGGACCGCCGCTGGACCCCCAGGTAATTTAAGTCATTTTTGGGGGGGGTTCGGGAGGGTGGGGGATTTAATTTAAAGGGTCGGGGGTGGGTTTTAGGGGGTTTTAGTGTGCCGGTTTTCCTGCCATTGGTTTAGGGCAAGTAAGTACTTCCCTCCCAAAGTTGATGAAGTATTAAGGCATTTGGGGTGGGGGATTTAATTTAATGGGTCGGGGGTGGGTTTTAGGGGGTTTTAGTGTGCCGGCTCACGATTTTAACGATTTTCACGATATTTTAAACACCCAAACGGCAACAATACGATTCCCTCCCCCTCCCAGCCGAAATCGATCGTTAAGACGATCGAGGACACGATTCACATCTCTATTCTGTAGCAATGTCAAATCTGTATGCTGCATAGATTGTAGAAGCTGAGATCATAGAAACATAGAAATGACGGCAGAAGAAGACCAAACGGCCCATCCAGTCTGCCCAGCAAGCTTCACAGTTTTTTTTTTCTCATACTTATCTGTTACTCTTGGCTCTTAGTAACTTTTTGGTTCTATTTCTCTTCCACCCCCACCATTAATGTAGCGAGCAGTGTTGGAACTGCTTCTAAGTGAAATATCTAGCTTAATTAGTTAGGGGTAGTAACCATCGCAATAAGCAAGCTACACCCATGCTTATTTGTTTACCCAGACTATGTAATTCAGTTCTTGTTGGTTGTTGCTGTATATAGATCCACTTTTCTTCATTCCCTCCTGCTGTTGAAGCAGAGAGCTATGCTGGATATGCGTGAAGTATCAGTCTTTCTCCCCTGCCGTTGAAGCAGAGAGCTATGCTGGATGTGCGTGAAGAATCAGTCTTCCTCCCCTGCCGTTGAAGCAGAGAGCTATGCTGGATGTGCGTGAAGTATCAGTCTTCCTCCCCTGCCGTTGAAGCAGAGAGCTATGCTGGATGTGCGTGAAGTATCAATCTTTCTCCCCTGCCGTTGAAGCAGAGAGCTATGCTGGATGTGTGTGAAGTATCAGTCTTTCTCCCCTGCCGTTGAAGCAGAGAGCCATGCTGGATGTGCGTGAAGTATCAGTCTTTCTCCCCTGCCGTTGAAGCAGAGAGCCATGCTGGATGTGCGTGAAGTATCAGTCTTTCTCCCCTGCCGTTGAAGCAGAGAGCCATGCTGGATGTGCGTGAAGTATCAGTCTTTCTCCCCTGCCGTTGAAGCAGAGAGCTATGCTGGATATGCGTGAAGTATCAGTCTTTCTCCCCTGCCGTTGAAGCAGAGAGCTATGCTGGATATGCGTGAAGTATCAGTCTTTCTCCCACAAGAAGTGGAGATTATTGTAGTTGGTACCAGACCCAAATTTCTCCCATTAGAAATTTATGCAAGGGGTCTATTCAAATTCAATGAAATCATATTGAAGCTTTCCACATTCTGCTGCTGCAGGCTTGAATCCTCTGGAGAACTGACTGCCAGTGTTACTGATTATCAACAACAGTTTGGACAAATTCTTTTGCCTCTTTGACCATTTCATAGACATAGGTGCAGATTTTAAAAGGGTTACGCCGTAATATACGGCGTAACCCTTTTAAAAGCCTCCTGCACACGCTGAGCCTATTTTGCATAGGCTTGGCGATGCACGCAAACCCTGCTTGAAAAAGGGGGCGTGGGTGGGGCATGGGCGGGGCAGTTTTGGGGTGGGCGTGGGCGGGGTCAGAGCCTCTAGGCACAGTGGCCATTTGCCGCTGTGCCTGGGATTGCAGGCCGGCTGTTGCCATCATGCGCAACTTATTCCTGCCCGGAGGTAGGCGCAACTTAAAAATTAAAGGTAAGGGGGGAGTTTTAGGTAGGGCTGGGGGGCGGGTTAGGTAGAGGAAGGGAGGGGAAGGTGGGGGGGAGAAGGAAAGTTCCCTCCGAGGCCGCTGCAGAGCGGCCTCGGAGGGAATGGAGGAAGGTTGCGTAGCTCGGTGCGCGCAAGTTGCGCAATTGTGCACTCCCTTGCGCTCGCCGACCCTGGATTTGATAACATGCGTGCGGCTGCATGTGCATGTTATAAAATTGGGCGTAGATTTGTGCGCGCCGCATTGCGCGCACAAATCTATGCCCGTGCATAGTTTTTAAAATCTGGCCCATAGGTTTTATTCTGATGCATTATTTTTAATTTTACAGGAAATTGGAGTACAAAACAAATTTGCTGTTCTGCAAGTCTAGCACAAACCAGGGAGAATGCTTTCTTTTTGGCTGAATTATCTTAATTAAAGATCACTTGCACAGGTTTTAATCAATTGAACTAACCCCAAGAAATCACCTGGTATATATATATATATATATATATACATATATATATATATCCTTAATCAAATGTTATTGCCGTATTCTATATTTTATATTTTTTTACTACTTACATTGGGAACAAGCTTGGATTTTCAAATTAAATACAGAACAACTGGCAGGATTGAACGATCAACTCAATTGGATGTCTCTAACATAATGAACTGTGATAGGTTAGGTTAGTAAACCCAGGTGACTTTAAAAAGGTTAGGAGTGAAGTATTGGAAAAGAACCGTCAGATTGCCGTGGGGAGGAGGCTTTCGGGTACCGGACGAGCAACAGCGGATTTACTTGAAACAGAGTTGTTAAAAAAAAGTTTAAAGAAATAATTCCTGAGGAAGGCATCGTGCCGAAACTTGTACAAGCCGACATCATTACCATTCAACATCTTGGACACTTAGAAAATTATATTTTCAAGAAGAGGAAACAACTTAACTAGCTAAGTAAAAAACAAAAAAAATGTTTTACTGACAGGGGATAATAATCAGGAGGCGAGTGCGCACTAGTAAAATAAATTAAAATGTAATAAAAAAATTTGTTACCAGTATCGAACAAATTTTATTGCCATATTCTTCAATAAAAAATTCTTTGTTAGTAAATGGAGGTAGGGGGAGGTGAGTTAATGATTAAAAAATCGAAGTGCTAAGAGGCATCATGGACATGACCTTGTCTCTTGCCACCTGCCCTAACTCTCATCTGGACCCGACCTCGGATTGTGCCTCTTCCTTCTGGAACCCTTCGTCTCCACTGCCACCTTTCACTCTGCCTCTGGACATCTTCTCAAGTATCAACCACGCGGAGGCCCGGCTAAGTCCAGCCGACCCCGATATCCAAGGGCTCAACCTGCGGGGAACGAGGGCTGGTATTGGAGAAGCTCCAGTTGGCCTCTGCTTCCCACTTGGCCTCGCCTCCCGATGGTGGGGACCTGTGGGGGCTTCCCCTATGGGTGGTGCCAACTCGGGCCAGGGGTCCACCTTTGCATCAATTGTGGTAGTCTGTCTCTGCACTTCCCCTTGGCAATCCTTATTTCTGATGGCCACAAGGTTCAGACAAACTACTACTGGTTACCTGGGTATCAGGGAAGTCTCTGTTCAGCCACCCCCTCTTTTCACACCCTCTTTCTTTCTAGTTTCAACATTTTCTTCCCCACGTGGCTCCTCCTTCTCCTTAATTAGGTCAGCTGCCTGAGCTCTGTTCCACTTCACCTCCTGCTCTGCAGTTCAATTCATACCGCAGGGGGCTGTCAGTTTCCCCTCCCCCAACAGTTTTCTTTTCTTCCTTTAACTAAGGGGCACCAGGAAAGGGATGCACTTCCCATTGCACAAGGCTGAAGGGGTAGAAGAACATCAATGCCCAAAACCATCAGCACACTCTTCTTTCCTCTCTGGGGATGATGCTGTGAAAGCAATATTTTAATGCACTGACTCACATGAAGAGTCTTTTCTTGGCTTGTCTGAATAAGAATAAACAGAAGGGCTACTAGAAGAAGGAAATTTGGGAGGAGTATATAGTCGTGTCTTAGCATGCACTTCATTGATAGGAGAGATAAATGAGGATGGTGATGAAAAGCAGACAGCACAGGTAGACAGCAGGGTCCACCTTCTATCTCAGCCCCAGTGCCAGCATCCTCCCCCAAGGATATAGAGAATGGATCATGGAAGAAATCTGTGACAGAGAGGCACTTCAAAGTCAGGGGGGACTCAGGTTTCTGCAAGGCTTTCACTGCTTGAAGGGCATCAGTTGAGGGAAGCAAGTGGGGCACCTGACAAACACTGGTATGCACTATCACCTGCAGAAGCAGCATCCACTAGCATTGGCATGTAGGAAAGATAGGACCCTTTCTTCCAGTCAGGGAAAAGGGTTTAAAAGAGGATGTGTTACTTCAGCTGATCCCATGCCCTGCCAGCAGTCAGGTGGCAGACCAGCAGCCCCCTGCCAAGTGTCAGAAGTGAAACTTATCATGAATAAAATAGGGTGGTGTTCGATAGTACTGTCTCGGGGCAGGAGGCAGGCAGCATCAAAAATTGTAAATGAGGAAGCATTGGGGAAATGATTGCCCTTGATGACCAGGCTATGCAGGTAGTGGAGAATGTAGACTTTAAGTGTGTGCTGCAGGTGATAGCACCAAATTAGAAAGTCCCCTCCAGGATCATCTTTAGTAGGAAAATCATCTCCAGCCTGTATAACCAGTGTTATTGTCCCATCTGAGTGCTGTTCGCTAAGACAGAAGGGAGTAGCGTGCATTTCACCAGCAAATCTGGACCTCCATGAATGCTACATATTCTTATATTTCTTTGCCTGGTGGGACCTGGTGGAGGCAGGAGCAGGCAGTGGCTCTAGTAGGGAACAGAGCATCAGAGTGCATGTAGGCTTTGCTGCACACCCAGTCAAAGAATGAGTCTCATACCTCTCCCAATATTCTATCAGCTATAAGAGAGATGCTTGAGAGTTGGCAGCTAGACAGGTCAGCAAGGAGTTTAAATGCAGTTTTCTTTGTGATAGTAAAAGCAAGGCAATGAGCATTTTCAGAGTATTCAAAGTTTTGCACACATTCAACGCCTGGTAGTGAAGGATGCCCTAATTTTGGGATGCAAGCATCATGAGAATGAATATTTGATGGAGTTATTAGAGAAGTACAGGAAAATAGCAGAGTACTTCCATAGAAGTGCAAAAGCACGGCAACTTTTCTGTGATAATCAGGATGAATTGGAGATGCTTCAAAAGCATCTGATTGTGGATATTAGAACCCACTGGAATTCCACATACATGTTGCTGGAGAGGTTAATGGAGCAGCAGGAACCTCTTCATATTCTACCTCAGGAAATAGGAAAAGGTGTGAATTACTCCCTGGGATATCTTGATGGGGCAGTCATGAAGTAGGTACTAGAAATCCTGAAGCCCTTCAAGGATGCCATGGAGGACATGAAATCCAGAAGTGTCACCTGGGTGATGTCATCCCTATATTACATTTTCTGGAGGAAAAGATGGAGGATTTTCATCAGGATAAAAGAATGGAAGCAGAAGTGTTGCAGTTTGTGGACTCCTTGCAGCAGCATGTACAAGAGAGATTGAAACCTCTGACTAAAAACATCGTACACATACTTGCTACACTACTTGATCCCCGGGTGAAATGGAATATCACTTTGGAGTCCCATTGTCTCCCACAGATGAAGGAGATACCAGAATGGAATGTCTGTCAGGATGAGCACCGGAGGCATGGGCGGAGTAGGGATGTAGCACAGGAGAAAACAATGGCCACCTCAGAGATTAGTACAAGCAAGAGCAGCATCCAGACAGTTAGCAATCCTTTCCCTACCACAATATGCCAAAGCCACATTACCTGCAAAGAACTGTCTTTCCTGGCACAAGCTAGAATGATAGCAGCTGGAAAGAAGAAAACTATTGGCCCATAAAGGTAAAAGAGAGCTTAGCCCTAACATCTCACACTATCTGAATGAGCCCATTCAGGACTCAAAAATAGATGAACTGCCATATTGGGGTCACAACTCCACCATCTTATCAGACCTAGCCAAAGTGGCACAGCACTTTCTTTCTTACCTACCAACCAGTGATTTCTGTGAACATGTCTTTTCGATTATAGGAGTCATTGTGAGCCCTCGTTGCTCAAGATTGGCACAACAGTTAATGGAAAAGCTGGTATTTTTAAAATGCAATCAACCTTTGCTTAGGTTTCCAGATTTTCCATGTAAGTGGCGAGATAATTGAAAACACCTTGAAAGCCTTGTCACCATTCTGCCTGTCAGTGCCTGCCATGACCCAGTAATACCACTTTGGAGGTCTGTTACCTGTCTGTCTATAATACCCTAATTCCATCTTTGGGGACTTGCTGCTTGATGCCTACTTGTCATAACTCTGGTACCACCCTAGAGGACTTGCTGCCTGATGCTCAGCTGCCATACTCCTAGTACCATATGTGGACATGCACATATGCGCACAAATGCCACCTGGATTGCGTAAGTGGGGAAGATTTCAGTAGATACGTACGTCAATGCTAGAGGCCAGTTTCCCTGTTTGTTCTCAGTTTGCCCAGTTAACCAATCGGCCTTCCTAATCCCCCTGTTAGTTTGCCTACCTTTTACCCTGTTAGCCCAGGCCCCCCCAAACCTTGCTAACTAGCCTCTATTTTTTTTATTACTTACAAGCCATCCATAGCAGAAGCATGGTACGCAATAGGGGACCCCGGCGCGCGCTTGTGCACATGTAAATACTTATGGGCAGACTTCATGCTTGAGACCTGGCCCGCCCGTGCCACGCCCAGACTACACCCATGCCCCGCTCCTTTTTGGCAAAAAGATTTTTGTGCACATAATGGGAGATACGCGCATTGCTGCGGGCATTTAAAAATCTGTGCAGCATGCGCGGGTCCGAGACGCATGTATCTCCCAGTTTGGGCACATACAAGGCTTTGAAAATTGACCAGTTAGACTTTAAAAGACATCAAATAATTTAAAATCCCTTAAATTGCGATGCATGCCTACTCCATAATCAGCTTTTAAAACTTTAGCAACTTAATAAAAATAAGATGCAGACAGAGGTCCAGCAGCGAGTTGGGGGCTATCCAATCTTTTGCAACAAGTGACTATCTGTCTGTTGGGGAGGTACATGTGTGCACCTGGTGTAAAGAGCTCCTGTCTCTCAGAGAACAAGTCCGATCTCTGGAGGCCAGAGTGGCAGACCTGGAGGAGCTGAGGCAGGCAGCGAGGTATATAGACGAGATCTTCAGGGACATAGTAAGGTGGTCCCAACTTCAGTCAAGCAGCACTTGTGCTGCTTTGGAGGAGTAAGGTCAACTGACAAGAGACCATCACCTGGGTGTTTCAGAAAGTGATCCTGTAGCAAGGATATGCTCTCCAAAGATGTGTCTCTAGGCTGTGTGCCTAGGAGGGAAGGGCTTTTGCAGTGGGTGATTCGATCATTACGAATGTAGATAGCTGGGTGGCTGGTGGGTGTGAGGATCGCTTGATAACTTGCCTGCCTGGTGCAAAGGTAGCAGACTTCAAGTACCACTTAGATAAGATTTTAAAGAATGCTGGGGAGGAGCCAACTATCATTGTGCATGTGGGTACCAACGACATAGGATAGTGAAAGAGGGAGGTTCTGGAGGCTAAATTTGGTTTCTTAGGCAGGAAAATGAAATCCAGAACCTCCAGAGTTGCAGTTCTCAGAAATGATCCATGTTCCATGCGCAGGATTCCAGAGGCAGGCTGAGCACCAAAGTTTCAATGCGTGGATGAGACGATGGTGCAAGGAAGAGGGTTTTATATTTGTTAGAAACCGGGACGCATTCTGGGGAAGAGAGAGCCTATTCCGACGGGACAGTCTTCACCTTAACCAGAGCGAAACCAGGCTGCTGGCACTAACCTTTAACAAGGAGATAGAGCGGCTTTTAAACTAGATGATGGGAGAAAACCAACAGTCGCTCAGAAGCACATGGTTTGGAATGATGTAGTCTTAAGGTAATGAACAAAAGAGGGAAGTTATGGCATCCTGATAGAGAGGCTGCAAGAAAGTAACCCAGGGGCCTTTAAGAAGCCACTATTAATGTATTACTTAATGTATTATTATATTTATATTCCACCTTTCAGGCACTTCAAGATGGATTACATTCAGGTTCCTTAGGTATTTCCCTGTCCCCAGTGGGTTTTCAATCTAACCCCTAGATTTCAAAATGCTATAAATAAAGCAGAAATAGCACCCGCAATAAAAAAAAAAAGGGGGTGTGCTTAGGATAATTTCCCTGCTCCTGCATCGCACAAGGTAATTTCCACAAGGCACAATACATTTATTGCGCCTGCGCTATTTTTTCACTTCATGCACTGATTAATACAAGGCAGGTGTGCTACTGGGTAAAGGTTTTTTTTTTTTATCACATATGCCGTTCGGGCAGGGTGGAGAGAGAGACAGAGAGAAACGATCCCGTAAGTTTGTACCTGAGCCAATGGAGGGTGAAGTGACTTAGCCAAGACCCATAAGGAGTGGCTGTAGGATTTGTACCGTCTTTCCTTTGTTCCAAGCCCTACTGCTCTAACTACTAGGCTACGCTTCCAATTTACCAGCATCAACTGATAAGCGGGTTATTAGTACCAACAAAAAAAAACCCATACTTTGAAATGTCTGCAAATACTAAAAGGTTGAAAAATAAGATGGGAGAAATAAAACATTTAGAACTGAATGAAGAGGTAGATATAATTTAGCATCTCAGAGACTTCCTGGAAGGAGGATAACCAATGGGACCCTGTGATACCAGGATACAGATTATATTGCAATGATAGGATGGTTCAAATTGGGGGCATAAAGGCATAAAGTCAAACAGGTTAAAAGTTCTGCAAGAACCAAAATTGTCATGGAATCTTTATGGATTGAAATTCCGTATGAGAAGGAGAATAAAATAGCAGTGGGGTGTACTACTGTTGTCCTGGGCAGAATGAACAGACAATGAAATGCTAATAGAAATTAGGGAAGCTTACAAAATTAGCAACACAATAATAATGGGGGATTTTATTTACCCTGGCATTGACTGGGTAAATGTCACATCAGGACATGCCAAGGAAGCAGTTTTTAGATGAAATAAATGACTGCTTTATGGATCTGCTGGTAAAAGAACCAACAAGAGGGGGAGCTATTTTAGATCTAATCATGTGTGTGGCAGCATGGAAGACAGGGCTTCACAGACAGACCATATTAGCAAACAGTACCCAGCGTTGCTCAGATTGTCTGGTCAATTACAGCTTGTGGGCCGGATTTTAAGAGATACGCGCAACCGGGCGCGCACAAATGTACGCCCGATTTTATAACATACGTGCGCAGCCGCGTGCAGGTTATATAATATCCAGGGTCGGCGTGCGCAAGGGGGTGAGCAATTGTGCAACTTGTACGCGACGAGTTGCGCAGCCTTCCTCCATTCCCTCCGAGGCTGGTCTGAAATTGGAGTGGCCTCAGAGGGTACTTTCCTTCCGCCCCCACCCACCTTCCCCTCCCTTCCCCTACCTAACCCACCCCCAGCCCTACCTAAAACCCCCCTTACCTTTATCTTATAAGTTTCGCCTGCCTCCAGGCAGGCGTAGGTTGTGCGTGCAGGCCGATGGCCGGCCTGCGATCCTGGGCACAGCGGCAAATGGCCGCTGTGCCTGGAGGATCCAGCCCCGCCCCTTTTTTTCAAGCCCTGGGACATATGCACATCCCGGGGTTTGTGTGCGTCACCGTGCCTATGCAAAATAGGCTTGGCGTGCGCAGGAGTGGGTTTTCACGGTTACGTGCGTAACCCTTTTAAAATTCGCCCCGTGTGTGTGTGTGTGCCTGTGCATGTCCGTGGGTGCCTCTGCCTGTGTGCGTGCATGGGTGCCTATGCCCGTGTGTCTGCCTGTGTATGTGTGTGCGAGCCTGTGTGCATGTACAAGGCACTGTATGTGCAAGTGTGAGTCTATGCACATTTGTGCAAACTTGTGTGCATTTGTGTGAGCTTATGTGCGCATCTGCATGCTTATGAAAGCTTTTGTGTGCCTATGTGTGTGGGCCTATGCCTGCCTATCCCTGTGTGGGATTGTGAAAGATAGGGCTTCGCAGTCAGAGCCTTTTAGTGGACAGTACCCAGCATTGCTTGGGTTGTCTGGTCAATAACAGCCTGTGCGTGTGCCTCTGTGTGTGTGCCTGTGCCTGTGTGTATGAATAGGTGCCTCTGTTTGTGTGTTTGTTGGGAGGGATATGCCTGGGTGGTGCCTGTGTGTTTTTTGGGGGAGCCTATATGTATGTGTATGTTCCTGTGAGTGTGAGTCCTGTGCCTCTGTAAGTGTGTGTCTGCCTTTGCCTGTTTATGTGTGCCTGTGTATATGTGTGCGTGCATGTTTGTACATGTGTTCCTTTATACCTGTATCCATGTGTGTGTGTGCTACAGAGCTTTGCAGAGGCTGATGCAATACCATGCACTGCGGCTAGCGCACGGCTTAACATATGATTGGATGCACGTTTTGGATGTGCGTCCATAACCCCCGATGCAATATAGGGATCAGCGCGTCCAAAATGTGCATCCAAACCACATATCTAATAGCGCTCATCACATGTAAATTCCATGTAGATGAGGCTATTAACTAATACCAGTGATGCAAAAAATTTCCCATGTGGCCAATGTGTCCATTTCAATGCAGCCTGGCATAAAGGTATGCTGTGCTCAAGGGCTTATTGATAAAAGCAATAAAATCTTGCTTTCTGTGATTCCTTCTATTAGTATCATTGCAATACTAAGTAGGAGGAACCACAGAAAGCAGATTCCGGTAAAAGTCAAGGGGTAAAAAAAAAAATAATTCTGGGCGCCTAATATAAACGCACAAGGATCAGTTCGTGTATCTTGTGTGTATATTGTGCCAGTAGCAGGAGAAAATGGATGCTTGTATTGAGTGTCTGTTTTTCCAATCCACACTGATAGCCACCTCTCCTGTGCACCCGATGCTGAGGAGGCGCTAAGGATGCTCAGTTTTCTCTAGCCCCATTGTCTTTGCACAGTGCACCTTCTTCTGTTCTGGGTGCCATCTTTTGGCCACAGACAGACAAACACGACAGAGTGACCAACAAGCCGACTGACTCACATATATACAATATATAAATAAAGAATTTAAAACATTGTTTATAAATGGACTGTATGGTGTGTGACTTTAATTTAAGAATTACTTTATGGTTGAATTGCATTAATTGCATTTTATTTTTTTTGTGTCTGTCTCTTATTAGTCCATCATTTTCTTTTTTTTTTTTTTTGTAATGTATCTTTATTCAAAGATTACAGAATTCACAACAGCCAGCCCTAAGCAAAGGGCAAAGAACATACCATCATTTTCTGAATAGCTTATTTGATGTGTTTGTACATATAGGGGTAGATTTTAAAAGGGTTACGCGCATAAGTTATGCGCGTAACCCTTTAAAACCCCCCCTGCGTGCGCCGAGCCTATTTTGCATAGGCTCGGCGGTGTGTGCAAGCCCTGGGACTCGCGTAAGTCCCGAGGCTTTGCTAGGGGGGGCATGTCGGGGGCGGCGCGACGTTCGGGGCATTCCGGGGGGCGTGGTTCCGGCCCGGGGGCGTTTCGGGGGTGTGGCCGAGGCCTCCGAAATCGCTCCCGGGCCGGGGAATCGTGCGGCAGCGGCCGACTGGCAGGCGTAACTTTCGTGAAAAATGTAGGGGGGGGGGGTGTAGATAGGGGAGGGTTAGGTAGGAGAAGGTGGGGAGAGGCCGAAGGAAAGTTCCCTCCGAGGCCGCTTCGATTTCGGAGCTGCCTCGGAGGGAATGGGCAGCGTGCGCAGGGCTCGGCGTGCGCAAGGTGCACAAATGTACACAAATGTGCACCCCCTTGTGCGCACCGACCCCGGATTTTATAAGATACGCGGGCGTACTTTTCTAAAATCTACCCCATAATGTAGCACTATATTTTTTAATTGGTTGTTAGTGAATTGAGTATTCCTTTTTGTATTAGAAGTAATAACTTTGCATTTTGAAAGACAGACCTACAGAGGAGGTGTGGAGCAAAGAGATAATTTAGATCTTTTGATTTCTGGAATTAGCTCCGATACTCCACTGGTTGACCGATAAGATGAGCTACATTAAGGAGTTTTTCATTGTTCCTAGTTATGCCCTGCCTTTTTGCTTCTATTTGAGACAAAGGGACCGATTTACAAACAGCAGGTCCCATTTTTTGTCAATTCAGTAACAATGCATGTTTTTCATATTAACACCGAATCACATCTTCGTGAATCAGGCCTAAAATACATTGTGGACCAAATATTTGCAGATATTTTTGTAGCAAAATACAGACACATAGAATATGGCAAAATAAAAACTCATATGGTCTACCACAGAATTTAATAGATCACTTAAGAATCTCCAGAGTAAGAAAAATACAAATTTGCATATGGGGTTCTTTCATCTTGACAGGTTTCCTACACAGGTTATATTTATATGTCAACACCTAATACCCATGCCTCCAGGCTTCAGAAATTCTCTAGCCCCAGAAAACCACATAATTAGTCTGTTGCCATATAATTTACAACCTGCTGCAAAATCAACATTTCTGAAGCATTCTCACCTCTTAATTCAAGATTTTGAAGAAAGCTACAAGGTACTTTCCTTTAGCCTTAACTATCTTTCTGCTCCTGCCCCTCCTCTAGCCCCTTCCCAGTTAACAATCTGCAGAGAACAGGAGGTGAAGGGGGTGAGGCGGAGGCTGAGTCTGGAACAGACAGAGCAGATGAAAAAATAGGCACTGCTCCCTAATCCAGCTCCTGTTGTTCCACCACCTCCCTTTTCTCCTGTCCTGAACAGAACAGGAGGGGAGGGGTGAAGTGTGGAGTGGACAGAGAAAGAAATCAGAATGTTTGACTTCTCAAGGATCTCTTAAATCAAACCAAAGATGATTTTGATATAATTATTGGATGAAGCAATGTCCCATTAGAAGAATTTCATGTTTATATGAAGTTTCTTGGACCTGCATATGTGACCAACCATACACCAGTTACAAACATTTGGATTTGTTTTGGGAAGTCTGCAATTGCTGGTGTCCAACACCTGGACGAGAGGGCATTAATTTCAATTCATAGAAGCCTTGATTGCTGGCACTAGAGATGTGCATTCGATTTAAAAGAATTAGACAATTTCAACAAAACTAATTCATTATGGGTTGGGAGCGCTCTGAAACGAAGGACATTTTTCTGAAATTTCGGAAAAATTCGTATTTCGTGTTAGTGTGCGCACTAAGGGGTAGATTTTCAAATAGCGCGAATTGGCTTACTTTTGCTGGCGCATCAGGCGCAAGCAAAAGTAAGCTGGATTTTAGTAGATACGCGCGGAGCCGCGCGTATCTGCTAAAAAACCTGGATCGGCGCGCGCAAGGCTATTGATTTTGTATAGCCGGCGTGCGCCGAGCCACGCAGCCTACCCCCGTTCCCTCCGAGGCCGCTCCGAAATCGGAGCGGCCTCGGAGGGAATCCTCTAACGCCCTCCCCTCACCTTCCCCTCCCTTCCTCTACCTAACCCACCCGCCTGGCCCTGTCTAAACCCCCCCCCTTACCTTTGTTGGGGGATTTACGCCTCCCGGAGGGAGAAGTAAATCCCCGCGCGCCAGCGGGCCTCTTGTGCGCCGGGCCGCGACCTGGGGGCGGGTACGGAGGGCACGGCCACGCCCCCGGACCGCCCCGGGCCGTAGCCACGCCCCTGTACCCTCCCCCAAAACGCTGCCGGCACGCCCCGAAAACGCCGCTGCGCTCGGTCCCGCCCCCGACACACCCCCTCCGAAAACCCCGGGACTTACGCGAGGCCCAGGGCTCTGCGCGCACCAGTAGGCCTATGTAAAATAGGCTTACCGGCGCGCAGGGCCCTGCTCGCCTAAATCCGCCCGGATTTGGGCGGATTTAGGCGAGCAGGGCTCTGAAAATCCGCCCCAAAGGCCCCGATTTTCAAAAGCATTTACACGTGTAAAACGGGGTTTTACACGTGTAAATGCACTTTACCCATGTAAGTGGGCTTTCGAAAATTGCTACAATATATGCCATTGAATTGCCTATAGCATTTACCTTTGTAAGTGCACTTTACATGCATAAATGACTTTTGAAAATTGCTACAATAGTATGTTGCCTTTACGCGTGTAACTCCTTTGAAAATTCACCTATAACTTTAAAATGTCAGTGTGCGCTAACTGGTTAGCGTGCACAAACGGGAGTTAGTGCGCACTAACTCAAGATTGGAGAACCATGAAACAAAAATCACGAACCATGGAAAAAACGAAATTACCCACGGGGGATCCAAACTGAACCACGAAACAAAAACAAAAAAAAAAACGATATACATCTCTAGCTGGCACTACTGCTGTCAAGTTTCAAACTTGTGTTAATTTAAACCCTTTGGGGCAGATTTTCAAAGGGTTACGCGTGTAATTTACAGGCGTAACCCCGAAAACCTGCTCCTGTGCGCATCGCTGAGCCTATTTTGCATAGGCTCAGCGACGCGCGCAAGCCCTGGGGCGAGCGTATGTCCCGGGGCTTTGAAAAAGGGGCGGGAAGGGGAGGGGCCGGGGGTGGGGCACGGGTCCGGGGGTGGTCTGGGGCGGTCCCGAGTCCTCCGGCACAGCAGCCAAACCGGGGGATGGCGCAAGTTACGCCTGCCAGAGGAAGGCGTAACTCCTGAAATAAAGGTAGGGGGGGATTTAGGTAGGGCTGGGGGGGTGGGTTAGATAGGGGAAGGGAGGGGAAGGTGGGGTAGGGAACGGGGAAAGCCATCGGGGCTCCCCTAGCGCTCGGCACGCGCAAGGAGCACAAGCCCCCTTGCGTGCGCCGACCCCAGATTTTATAACATGCGCGCACATGTTATAAAATCGGGCGTACAGTTGTGTGCGCCAGGTAGCGTGCACAAGTGTAGGCTGCGCGCACAGGTTATAAAATCTGCTCCTTTTTGTGTCTGTTACCGTGTGCCAAATATATGCACACATATTTTTTCGTTTTTAGCATACATAAGCTCATATACTCGAGAGAAAAGCAAGTTCTCAATAAAATATAAAAAGGATCATTGTACTATTTCAATTCAAAAGAAAAACAAATTTCACAATTAAAAATTTTTAATTTATATGTTTCAACTTGATAAATTGATTTTTGTACTTTGTAAATTTTAGCTTAAATATTGTTTAAAAACAATGCAAATGGTTTTCAATATAAAGACAGACTTTATTGCATAGGCAAACGTGAATCTTTATGCAAAATTATGCATACATTTGCCACATAAATGCTGCAAAATTTTAAAAAATCTGCAATGGAATTGCTAACGCTTGCCCCAGAATCTTGAAAAATCTTCATCAGGAAACTGGGGTCTCTGAACTTTTGTCTCTGTAATATTTTTTATCTTGGTCATACGGTTCCTGTATTGGTCCACTTAGATAAGCAGGAAAAAATAAATCATCTGGGACTTATTTGTTTGTCTTCACGTCTGTATACCAGGATACATACAGCATGTAGATTTTCTCCTATCTCATGCTGGCTGCTGTCTATTGATTCTATTTAAAGTAGTAATTAAAGAACAGGAATAAAATGAAATTTTCATTTATCCAAGACTTTAACTTAGCGAGACTTTAATGTATTTTTAAAGTTGGGGTTTGTTAGGCTAGAGACATTCAACTGCATAAGCATTCCTTAATTTAAAAAATGTAGTCATCCTTGTAATAGATTTTATAATTACGCTTGCCACATTACACTGATGATGGTCTCATGCAAATATCGTTTTAGCACAAAAATCATTTAGAATGATGTATCTGGATAGAAAATATTCTCACCATTGCATCTGCTTTATGCTTCATCCGTTTAGCTTCTTGCATATAGTAATCTGCTCGATGAGGTCTACATGAGGGGCATAAAAATACCTTTTATTGAAAGCAAATGCATTTTCCTGATAAGTACTGTGATAAATGCAAATGCAATTTTTTTTTTCCTTTGGCTGCAAATATTTTGAAGAATGTGCTAATCTTATACGAATGCATTTTAAGCTTAGTTCCCCCAAATTAATTTTTAATGTATATAATATTTTGTTTCTAGTCTGCTTTTTCAATTTTAGCTCAAGGCAGTTTACAACAATGTTCAGGAACAAGTCCCTTCCAAGGGCTTACAATTTAGGGGCCAATGCAATACAGTGCGCTCAGCTGAGTGCACTGTATAACCCGCAGCTGGATGCTGGTTGTATAGGCGCTAACTAATCCCCTTATGCAATAAGGGGATTAGCTCCTCTACAACCCTTGTCCAACGCGGAGTGAATCTAACAGCGCTCATCACATGCAAATGCATGTGAATGAGGCTATTAGGTATTCACTCCCAATGCAAAAAAAAAAAAAAATGTGCGACAGTCAGGTGCAGGAAATGGACGTTCAACTGACAAGCGTCCGTTTCCTGAACCCCTGGCTGTGCAGCGTTTAAGAAAACCAACGCCAATACACTTGGCAATGGTTTTCTTAACCGGTGGATGGCTGACGCCGATTTGGCTCTCGATAGCAAGGTGGCTCCTTGCTAACGTGACCCCCTAATTTAAATATTGCATGGCGCTCCCAAGGGGGGGGGTCACCTGGGGATGCATTAGGAAAGCGGGCGCTGACTGTTCAGTGCCCGCTTTCTGCGCATATTTATTGCATTGGCCCCTAGGTGTGTGCATGAGGAAACAGAGGTATAAGAGGATAATGTTCAGCAACCCATGGATGGCTACAGTCTGCGAGTACAAGCTACCCGCAGACTTTATCCCAAAATCTGAAAGCAGACTTATGCTCCGTAAGTCTGCTTTGAAGATTCCTGGGTCCTGCGTTATGTGCAGGTGTAACTTACCATGCGTACACTTACATGCATACTTGTGAAAAATTGCAAGTATGTGTGTAAAAATGCTTTCCCTGCCCCCAACTTCACCCCCCCCCCCCCCCCCCCCCCCGGAATGCATCCTGCTAGTCTGGGGAAAAGTGAGTGGAAATCATGTTTCATGCATACTTTTTCAAAAGCAGATTTGCACACACAGACTGGGGTTTATGTGAGTTAAGATTCTTTAAAAAATTACTTATATTGTCACTTGCCCAGAGTCACAAAAAATATCACTGGGAGAAGTAGGATTTGAACTGCTGTTTCCCTGGTTCACAGCCCCATTGTTCTAACCATAAAGACATTCCTTCCCTCCTTTTTGCTATTCGGAGGATTATTAATGGCAAAAACCTGAATAGGAAGAGATTTGTAAACTGCATGGAGCGGCAGTTACTACCCTTAGCCAATTAGCTTTCATGACTTTGACGCAGTTGCAACATCGCTGTCTGCTTCAATGGTGGGGATAAAAGAGGAATTGGATTCAGAAGACAGCCAATACTGGGCCTCTGACTTTTACAGTCCAGGATAAAAAGCGCAGCACTGCTTCTAAGGCCAAGTCGAAAAACAAAGCACGCTCAAGCAGAATTGTCTGAATTATCAAGGCTGCTCGCCCCATAAAAATGTTGCTTGTAGCATTACTACCCTTAACATAAGGCTTGGGGTAACCTGCACAGAGTGTCATTTACTATCATAAGAAACTTGCTGGGCAGACTAGACGGACCATTTGGTTTTTTTTTTCTGCCGTCATTACTATGTTACTTATGTTTCAACTGAACGGCAAGTATTTGGATAATATGAAGAAAGGTATTTAGGGTACGGAGGAGGGAACCAAAGATGCTCCAATAACCTCATCCACTATGCCCAGGTACCTGCCCCTCAGGATTGAATCACCTAAGTACATACTGGAAAATTGATTCTTACCTGCCAATTTTCATTCCTGTAGTACCACAGATTGGTCCAGACAAGTGGGTTTTACATCCCTGCCAGCAGATGGAGGCAGAGAATGAAAACTTTTCATGCACCCCTACATAACTGAGAGTGCCATCTGCAATCCCTTAGTATTGACCTGTACTCAAGCCAAGATGTCTAACTTAACAAATCCCAATAAACGCTGGGCGAGCAGAGACTCAAAGTTGGAGCCCCCTAAAACTAGGCCCCCCTTGTCTCAAAACAAAAAAAACATATTGAACTACGTGCATTTCTAATAAGTCTGAATATGTTACATACCATCTCAGCAACATCCAGAAGCGAGGAAATCTTTCGTAAAAAGGGAACAGATCTCTGGGCTGATCTGTGATACTACAGGAACCAATTTTCCTTTCCTGAGCGTACCCCAGATCAGTCCAGACAAGTGGGACGTATCCAAGCCCCTCTATGCTGGGTGGAAACTCAAAACACCTGTGCGCAAAACCCTCTCCCCAAACGTTGCCTCCTCAGGTGCCTGCACATCCAAGTGGTAATGCTTGGTAAAAGTGTGAAGACCATGGACCTGCCCGTTAAATCTCCTGCAGAGAAATCTGCTGATAGCCCACCCAAGAGGTTGCCTGCACCATAATGGAATGTGCTCTCAACCGTTCAGGCACCAAATGACCCTTACAGATGTAAGCCGAAGTTATCGCCTCTTTCAACCATCTTGCAATCATGCCCTTGGAAGCCTTATTCCCCTTCCTGGCTCCACTAAACAGGACAAACAGATGATCCAATTTCTGAAAGGCATTTGTCACCTTAAGATATCACAACAGAATCCGCCGCATTTGAGGCAAGATGGCCGCCTGATAGGACGCACGGGAAGTGAGCTCCTGCTGCTGCGTTTTTTCCTTTTATATCTTTTTATAGAAAATGCCCCACACTAAACGAAAGGGGAAAATCCAGGGAGTTCAACTAGCTCTCCGGTTGTTGACCCTCTCTAGCCGCGCATTGAGAGCTTCCTGGCGGGAGCAACTGATACACCGGACAGGCTGGTCGCTGGAGGGATGTTGGTAGAACGAATGCATTCCCCCCCTGACCCCAGACGTCACCTTAAGCCCAGGCGAGCCGACTAGGCCGGCGCATCCAGCGCAGATCGAACGGTCCCGCTTGAGTTGGTCCAAAGCAGTTTACATCCGGAGTCTTTGGAACCCGAGCGGGTGAGCCCTGGGGCGTGCGGAAATGGGATGGCCGTCCTGTGAGGAGAAGAGATCTGTAAGTTGTTGGAAATGGGTCCTAGAGGAGAAGTTTGGACCCAGTCTGCTGATACCATCGCAGGTAACATACTGCCCTCGGCAACATATAGGGTGAGGCCCGTCCGGAGTCCATTGCAGTTAAAGTCAATCTTGGACAGCCCGAGGACATTACACTGGGGAAAGTTTGGTATGCACTGAAAGCTATTGATACTGCTTTAAAATCGATTGCTCAGTCGATAACTGAAGTTAAAAAGCAAACAAAGGAGAATAATACAATGATTGGAGCCTTTAATTCAAAAATACAAGATCATGAAGACTACAAAAAATGGAATCTTTACAACCAAATTTTGTAAAGTCAGAAATGGCAGCAGAAAAAAGAATTGAAAAAGTGGAGAATAATTTAAGGATGGTGAATCTGCGTGTGATAAACTTTCCTGTGGTCAGATTGACCTCGCCAGCAGAATTGTTTAAAACATATATGAAGGAAGTATTAAAAATACCAGAGTCAGCGCTACCTGTCTGCACTAGAGTATACTACCTTCCACAGTCCGTCCCCGAGGCTGTAGGAGAGAATATTTCTTCTATGGACATTTCTGAAATATTAGCATTGTCATTAGAGTCAGAAGTAAAGGAAAGAAAAGCCATGTTAATAATGTTTGCGTTTATTTCAGATCGCAATTACATTTTGAAAATGTTTTTGAGAAATAGATTAGCTTTATTTTATGGAGATAAATTGTGGATTTATCCAGATGTAATTAAAGTAACGCAGCAATGCAGGAAGGAATTTTTGCTTATGAAATAAAGGGTAATCAATATGGGTGCCTGATACGTCTTAAAATATCCCTGCTAATGCTGCGTTAGATATCAAGATAATAACTATGTGTTTTTTGATCCTAAGCAATTGAAGGATTTCCTGTTGGGCCATTCCCAAGAAGTTCCCGAAGTGAGTTCGACTTAATAGTAAAGGGTAGCTCACCTATCTTTACGTAGTATATATGAAATTTTTGTTTGATATTCGTTCTAATATTCTCTTGCCTCCGAAATTCCTATATTTAGGTGTATAATCTGGAGAATACATTTCCTATTTTCTTTTGGATGTTATATATAATGTGTGTTTCAAAATATGTACTGAATTCTATTAGAAGTATTTCATGTTAAATTTGTGAAATTTTGAAAATAAAAAAAAAAAAGAATCCGCCGCACATCTAATAAGTGAACCTCCCTCGCTATAGGAGCATCTGCAGGCAAATTTGGAAAGGTCAGTAGCTCGACCATCTAGTTAAGTTGAAAAGAGGACACCACCCTAGGCAAAAAGGAAGGACCCATACGCAATGACACTCCATCCTCCGAAAAGCGCAGGAAAGGGTCCTGCGGAGGTCCCATCCCCTCTAGAGACATATTCCAGGCAAAACGTGGTTGCGCTGAGATGCGCCTGCTTCGAGCCATAGTTGCGGCAAACTTTCCCGCACTGAGTGGAAGGCAGCATGTCAGCGTGATCAGGCCTAAAAATAGCCCCTGTCTCTAACACTGCCGGCGCAGCACGCTCCCAACGCAGCCCCTAGCCCCTGGCTCGGCGCTTGGACATGACAGTGGCCCCACTCACCCGACCCTGCCTCCTGGCAGACAGGCCTAACAGCGTCGGCTCGAGCCTCCTCAGCAGTCTCTTCAAACTTTTTCTTTTTTTAAAGAAACCTCAGCCAAAAAGAACACCACAAGCAAAGGAAACTGAAAGTGATACTTTCCCGCCTCTGGATGCCAGGAGGAGACACTGAAGGTGGTGAGGACCCAGCGGGGGTGAGGGAACCGGGGCCCCCACCTGTTGCCCCCCCTAATCTACAAGAGTTGAGCTAGACTCAGGCTGCACTCAACCTCCAGCTCTCACTTCTCGGACCCTTCAGTCTCTTTCAACTTCTTATACCCTTCACCCGATTTCCTCTCTTCCACTCCCTCACCCAACCAAAGATGGTGACACTCACCACCCCTCATCACCAAAACAGACACAGTCACCTTATAAACATTCCCCTATTGAAAAACAACAAAAACTTACTTTGTCTCACCTTCCTTCTCATCAGTGCTCAGTCCTTGTCTAAGAAACACATGTTAATTTCCGACATACTACAAGAGGATAACCCGGACTTCTTTGCCATAACTGAATCCTGGCTAAAAAACACAGATCAAGTAATTCTGAACCATCTTATCCACAATGACTACGATACCTTTTCAATTCCCCGTAATTACAAAAGAGGAGGTGGCCTGCTACTTATTATAAAAAAACACTTTTCAATGAAAATAATCCCACATAACCTCCCAAAACAATTTGAAGTTACTCTCTTCGATTCCCAACATCTGCAAATCTGCCTTGTATATTGCCAACCTAAACTGCTAGACAGCAACATCTCTCCACTCATTGAATTTCTTATTTCAAACATCAACTTAAAAAAACCTTCCATCATCCTTGGAGACTTCAACCTCCATACAGATGCCAACCCCTGTTCTCCAAGCTGCGAAACCCTACTCGCTATGCTGTCAAGTTTAAACTTCATCCTTCAAGTGAACAACCCCACTCACAAAGCAGGTCACACACTTGACCTGATTTTCACCAATAACTTCTTCTCGAACACTTCCATTTCTCACATCCCAGTTCCATGGTCTGACCACCATCTCTTACTTTGCAAGTCTCAAACGTACTACAACAACCCAACAATTAATAATTCTACAAAAAAATCCTTCAAATTCCGTCCTCCTTTTCAAACTAATCTTCTCCTTCAAGAGCTGGGACTTCAACTAGAGAATCTAGATTTATCAAACATAAATAACGCTATCCATTCCTGGTCTTTAATCACTGAAACAACCGCTAACATCATTAACCCGGAAAAGATCAAACGACTAAAGAACAAAAAAGAAATTCAAAACCCCTGGTTTAACACCACCCTAAAAAACATGAAATCAGCCCTCAGGAAAACAGAGAAAGAATGGCAAAAAAATAAGCTGCCTGCTACACTACAAAAATACCGTACACAATTAGCAGTCTACAAAAAATCAATCCAAAACACAAAACGGAACTACTACGGCTATAAAATTATAAATTCCTCTAACAAACCCAAATCCTTGTTCAACTTTGTAAATAACTTCATTTCCGATATTTCCATCTCCAACGCAACTATTACCAAAAAAAACCTAAGCCAAGATTTAGCCATTTTCTTTAAGGACAAAATCTCCAAAATAACTAATACCTTCAACACCACCTCAATCTTCAATTTTCAAACAACAAATAACATCCCTCCTTGGCTCGATTTCAGACCTATCACCATCATAGAAACAGAAAAAATGCTGAAAAAAATCAACCCTGCACGCCACGAACTTGACACCATTCCCACCCGAGTACTGAAAGAAATTGCTTATCCTTTAGCTCCAACAATTTCAGCAATCATCAACAAATCGCTTGAGGAAGGTGAGCTGCCTCCCAAGTTAAAAATCACCACCATCACACCTTTATTAAAGAAAAAAAACCTCAACCCAGACGACCTAATCAATTACCGCCCAATCTCCAACCTACCCTTCTTCGCCAAAATGATAGAGAAGGCAGCCCTGAAACAACTCAACGAACATCTAGACGATAACAAAATTCTTTATCCCTCTCAATTCGGCTTCAGAAAAAACCACAGCACTGAAACTCTCCTACTTAACCTTTCCAACACCATCCTAAGAGGATTTGACAACAAAAAAGGATACCTTTTGTTTCTTTTAGACCTCTCTGCAGCCTTCGACACAGTGGATCATAAAATTCTTATCTCCTGTCTAGAATCCATTGGGCTAGCTGGCAAAACTCTTAGTTGGTTCACATCCTTCCTCAATAACAGACACTTCAAAGTTTCTCACAACAAGATTTCATCGAACCCCATCCCTCTTGAAACAGGTGTGCCACAAGGATCTGCACTTTCACCCATTTTATTCAACATATACCTTACCCCTCTATGCCATCTCTTAACAAGACTTGACATAACGTATTATGTGTATGCCGATGACATACAAATCCTCATTCCAATTTCCTCCTCGATAGAAGATGCTATGTCAAAAGCAGCCTCACACCTGGATGCAATCAGAAACATGCTAATTCATCTTAAATTATGTCTAAATACAAGCAAAACCGAATGTATGCTAATCGCCAAAAAAAATCCTGGACATACAACAATTCCACCCTTCCAATTTGACAAGTCCCTCATCCATCTTAAAGAGAGCGTTAAAGACCTGGGTTTTTGGTTAGACTTTGACCTAAATTACAAAAAACACATCTCTACAAAAATTAAAGAAGGCTTTCATAAACTTCAAATTTTAAAACACCTAAAACCACTGCTTCACCCCCAGGATTTCAAAATCGTCCTACAAGCCCTCATATTTTCCGGCTTGGATTACTGCAATTCCCTATTGGCCTTCCAAAATCTTCTTTGAGACCCTTGCAGCTCCTTCAGAACGCTGCAGCCAGAGTACTAACAGGTAAAAGAAAAGTTGATCACATTACGCCTGTTCTCAACCAATTACAGTGGCTCCCTATTGAAAAAAGAGTAGAATACAAAGTTCTCTCTCTACTCCACAAAGCAATATATAAAGCCGACTTCACTGCCTTTGATGACATCATTCACATACATTGCCCTCAATGAACAACAAGAACTACTAGTAATATTCAACTACAGATTCCCTCACTTCCACAGGCCAAATTATCATCCACCAGAAACAGAGCCTTTTCCATTATTGGCCCAAAGCTATGGAATGAGTTACCTCATTTCCTCTCCATTCAAGAAAACGCTAAATCCTTCAAAAAAGACCTAAAATCCTGGCTACTCCGCCAATCCTTCAAAGACAGCACTCAATGACTTTAAAGCACTCTAACAATGCCTGCTATCTTTCAATATCCACCTTGGTAAATCCCCCTGTTTCATGATACAGATGCCCCCTTTCTTATGATGTTACTAGATATCTCTGTTTACCTATTCAGGGTATCCACCCTGTGTTTTTTGTTATATTAACTCTCATTGCTAAGTCTTCTCTCATTAGTGTTAATTTTATATTTATACACCGTTCAATGTAACATGTTGTTTGTATATGTAAACCGGAGTGAAGGCAACTCTGCTATACCTCGGTATATAAAAAATACTAAATAAATAAAATAAAATAGTTCAGGGATCACCAGTCCCCCATTCGCCCTGCTCTACCTGAGGGATGGCCCACAAAGGAGCCTTCTTGTCAAGAATCTTCTCTCTACTTCCTTTTTTTTTTTTTTTTTTTACCAAACTGCAGATTTGCAGCTCTACCATCTGCTGGAGACAAAGAAATACTGAGGGACTGCAGGTGGCACTCTCGGTTATGTAGCAATGCCTGCAAATTTTCATTCTCTGTCTCCATCTGCTGGTAGGGATGCAAAACTCACTTGTTTGGACTAATCTGGAGTACGCTCAGGAAATGCCTTGTATTTGTCTTTTGGAGCTTTCAAACGGTTGCTGGCATACAGCTCCTGCTTATGTCAGGAATGATTCTGACTTTCTGAAAAACTTGTCTAGGTTAGAAAAAAGTTGAAAATCTTGCTTTACTAAATTCTCATATTTAACTGTATTCAAAATGCCCCAACTATACACTTCTCCTGTTTTTAAACACCTCCTAAATTTTTGCTGGCAGAAAGAAGTAGGTCCTGGGTTATATTAAGATGGTATTGGGAAGTACACACAGGGATTTCATTTTGCAATCTGGTGTGTACTTTATTGTACTGACTTTGCACTTATAAAGCAGGTACCCACTATGCAAGTACAAAAATACCTGGTGGTCACTGCCAGCCCAAAACTTTCAAAGGTAAAAAGAGGAGTTTCTCTTTGAGAATTAGTTTGCAGGTCTGCAGATGCAAAGAACAAGAGTCCTGTGGAGTTAAAAACGTACCCCATAATGTTTAAACTGTTTACAGTGGCTGAACTGTGCTATATTATTTGCCTTTCTGAACACTGGTCTTCTGGCATCAGCCTGTTGCATACAGCAATGAGATTTGTAACCATTTCCAGTTCTATAGAGCCAAGGATGTGACTTTGAAACTGGCGCATATGTCAGCCCATGCCCAGGAACGCAGCCATTTTATAACATACGTGCATATATGCTCGCCCATGCGCACCAAATTTTAAGTTGGCACACACGTGTGCGGAAATACCACTTCTACTATGTAAATCAGGGGATTTTACAAGCAGTGTGTGCCAATGCTATTCCCATTTAAGAGATAGGTCCTCTAAATCCCCCAAGTTTGATAGCCTTCACTCCCCCAGTTATGCCCAACCCTTAAAACCTCACAGATCTTCCTATTTTTCTTTACTTTTTAACTTACACATCCTCCTTAGCAGGATATTAAAGTTAGGCGGCAGGGTGGCCTTGGTGCGTGTGTTGGACTTTTAATTAATGCACGTGTTGACCTTTTAAAATTCACCTTACAATTTATCTATTTTACTATTTTTTCTCTGTTTGTAGTCCATAGTCTACTGTACTGTGCTGCAAATACCAATCTATCATTTTTAGGTTTAAGTTCACCTCTCTATCGCTATTCCTTTGTCAGGTTTTAATCTGCATTTGGTCACTGAAGTAACTTCATATTTCTTGGTAGGTCTGTGCATTTTTTAACTTGTTTGCTGATCCAACCCTTTAAACAGTTTTTCTCTTACAGGTGAATTTTCAAAACATTGGGTGCATAAAATACAGCATATATGCAAGAAGTAGCCTAAATGCATGTATTCTGTATGTTGTAAAAATGGAAAATATGCATGTATGTTCATTTTCGCACACATATATATATATATATATATACACATGTGTAAAAAAGGTCTAGGGGCATTCCAGGGGAGGTCTAACAGTTAAACATATTTTATTAAACGTGCACATATCATATGCATGCATAATACAATACAATAGCAAACATGTGTGGGGCACAAACACACTTATATGCTGCCATGCCCAGTTTGAACGTTTTTAACCTTTTTTACTTTGTGCTCAAATATCGCCTTGGAGAGAAGAATACCAGAGCTGATGCCTTGTCATGCTCCTTTCTCTTGGAGGATCTTCCAGAAGAACCTCAGCTTATTATTGACCCGAAGAAAGTAATCTTCGCGGCTACTCATACTGTGCCTGCTGGTAAGACCATCATGCCTAAACACCTCAGGAAGAAAGTGCTCTATTGGGCGCACGATTCCAAGCTGGCTGGCCATCCTGGTCAATGCTGTACCCTGCTGAAGCACCAGAAGTATTATTGGTGGCCAACTATCAAGGAAGTTACACTCTCCTATGTAGCATCTTGTGCCAACTGTGCCAAGCACAAACCTACTTCTGGCCAACCGTGGGGATTGCTGCAACCACTTTCAGCTCTGGAACAGCCCTGGACTCATATCGCTATTTATTTACTCATTTTTTTATCTATTAATTACTTAATTTAATTAAATTATTTACTTGATTAAAACTGTGTTGTGTGCTTGTATTGATATTCATTATGATATTGTTTCTCTTTGCTGATTTCATACCATATATTTACAAAATTTAGTAAATTAAGTTTTGCTTTACCAGCTTATGTTTCGAGTGTTATATGACATAATATATACCCCCATATGGCCACTGCGTACAAACATAACATGAAAACTAATCACAGTTTTATTAAATTAGTTCAATAAAAAGGTATCACCTATGATTTGTTTGTTGACAATTATTTCTGATGTTTAGAATGCTTGTTCATTTTTAGTATGGTGACTATTGCTGTTTATTTTTATACTTAAGCACTTTTTCAGTATTTAGATTTGTTGATGCTCTTAAGTACACTTGGAGGCCTAAGGTAGTAGTTCTGTATGTGCATGTGAGGGTGACCAAGCAAATCACCTTGGCTGGAGCAGAAAACCACACTGACTCCAGCCTTTTAAAAATGCACTTTCACTTTATTCACATTAACAGTATTTCAACAATAAGAATGACTGCCTACCTTTGCAGTACACTTCCCACTCCCTTGGGTTTGGTCAAAATAGATTTACAGGAGCTGCCTCTCACACACAAAACGGGGAAAACAAGGTCACTCAGTGACATACCCCCTCCCCTCAGCTTGGACCCGTTGGTCTGAGCCACACTACTTCCCCCTGTATCCCATCCAAGGAATATCACACACCCCACTCCCCTTCATTTGGCGTCCTGCAGCTAGGCTTGGGGATGGGTATCTAGGTTCAGATCCACCCCCACATGATAGAGTTACTCCAGACAACACTCACTGTGCCCTTTGCCTAGTGTTCACCTACCGTCCTTTATCTGAGTCCATCTGTAGCTCTGGACACTTGGACTGGCTGTGGGACTTGCAGTGTGTACTCATCACTCATCTTTTTGGTGACTTGTGCTGGCTGTGGGACTTGCAATGTATACTCTTCACTCATCTTTGTGGTGATTTGTGCCTCCTCTGCACAGTCACAGTCAGTGCCCTCTGGTGACTCCAAAGCGACTCTCGCTGACTCTTTGTCAGGACCACGCATTGGATCTTCAGTAGTCCCTCTCATTGGGGTCCCTACCCTCCCTTTCTCGGGACTCTCCTTGGCCCTCCTTCTGGGCTCCCCACAACAGCACCTCTATCTAGCTTCTCAGTAGATCCTCTTGCTATGGACCTCCATGTCCTCTGCGGACACTTAAGCTGGCCTCTTGGCAGCGCCTCTCTCAGTCTCCTCCATGCTGCCTTCCTCTGGCCACTTGATACTGCCTCTCACAGGCCACTTGGTATTGCCCCCCTTCTGGACAGTCTATGTTACCCTCTTTAGGGCTTTCTTCAGTGTTTGGGCACCCTTCAGCACCTTCCTCTGGACCTTCTGTAGTGCTGACCTCAGGCTTCTTCCTGCTGCATTCCTGACTCTCTGTGACTCCTCTCTCAGGGGTCTCCGCAGGCCCTATGTCTGTAGGCCATTCCTTTAAACTCCTCTATGAGCTTTCAGGTAATATAGTCTTTTGTACTACCCTCTGCTATGCCTTCTCTGCATTCTCAGTGGTCTCTGCAGGCTGTTGCCACAACTTGTCCAGCTCACCGGACATCTGTGGCACCTCTCTCCAGGCTTTCCATGGTACCTGGTTCTTGGCTCCTGGTAGTGTCTCCAACTATAACACTGCCCACTGGCCACATCTTGGTCCACCTCTGTGGCCAATGTCTGAATGGCTGCTACCGTCTATAGCCACTCCTCTCTTTGGGCATCTTTGACATCTGGGAGTGGCTTTGCTGATGCCACTAACCTGGCTGGCCTTTCCATCTGCCAATCTCAGGTTTTCCCTCTCATCTGGCTCTTGAGACCATGGAACTCCCGCTATACAGATGTACATAGATATGCACATCTATCAAGCCCTCTGTCTTCTCTTTCTTCTTTCACCTGCACTGCAGTACACCCACTGGATCCAGAACAGGTTTTCAGTAGTACTGTCCAGGATTCTGGCAGCTGCATGCCTTGCTATAGAGTAACTTGCTTACTTCTGGAACGACATACCCTGCCCCCCCCTCTCCCCCCCACACACAGCACTCACAGCCAACTCTGGCAGCTTTTTAGGTGTTTTTTTTTCTGTGCTCTTCTATGAGCCAGCAAGCTTTTACTTTCAGTGCTCTGAAAACCTAGCAGCACTATTTTTCTGTCCCAGCCCCTTATCTTAAACATGGCTCGTCAAACCTTTCCTCTTTATTTCTGTGTGCTCCCTGAGCCACACAAACTACAGCTGCATATTCCTTGAGCAGCACTTTGCTTCCAAATTCTTGGCAGGCCACATAACAGACTGCAATTCACAATCCTCCCTTGGAGACTTAGGCTTTTTTCTGTGCCAAGTTTAGAAAAAAAAAATCCCAATCCTAATACCATATGTGAGGGTGATCAAGCAAATCAGCTTGGCTCCTGGATGTGGGAGCCTCTTGAACCCAGCTGGGCTTATATTATTTATTTATTATACCACCATTCAATCTGAGATACCACATCGGTTTACATTCAGGTACTATAGATATTTTCCCTATCCCCAGAGGGCTCACAATCTAACTTTTGTACCTGAGGCAATGGAGGGTAAAGTGACTTGCCCAAGGTCACAAGGAGTGATAGTGGGACTTGAACCCTGGTTTCCTGGTTCACAGCCCACTGCTCTAACCACTAGGTTATTTCTCCTCTACTCTTACCCTGGCCCAGTGTAAGGGCCCCTTACTTTGCCTTCTCCCCTGTCCCACAGGATCCCACCCACAAAGCTCTCTCTCTCTGTGGGATTTAAGGTAGACAAGGCATCTAGCCTGGCCCTGCACACACAAAACGTGGAAAAATAAGGTCACTCCATCACAGTGCAATCTACTTGTATAAAACCCATATTTCCTTCACTTCTTGGGATGTACGGTACATTATTATCAGCAAGCATTTTTTTATAAGGAGAAATGTGTACATGTGATTATTATACCAGACATGCCAAGTCTCATGCATTAGGCGTGAGACTCACACATCAGGAGGGGGTCTCACGCATTTGGCTGCTCTGGCATGGGTAGAAGAAAAAAAATTGTGGCTGTGGTGATGATGCATCCGTAAGGTTCCCACCCTGTGGGCAGAAGAAAAGAATTACAGTGGCGCTGAAGATTATGTCGTGGCAGGCAGGAATAAAAACTAGGCAGTGAAAGGGAAGGGGACTGAGTGATAATTTCTCACTCTCCCATCTCCCCTTCCCTTTCTTTCTCACTCAGCATAGATTCCCTTCTTTTCCCTCCCTTTTTCTTCCCTCCCTTGGTCCATGCTCCAAGAGAAAAAACGAGTGTTCCCGTTGGCCGCATGGAGTGAATGTGGAGGCTGCTGCACCTTGCGCATTCTGGATGGGGAAAAGAGGGCACATGAGCATGCGAGAGAGTGTGAGACTGTACATATGTGTGTGTTAGTGTGTATATATGAAAGAGAGAAGGCAAAGTTTGTGCGCCCTTCCCCCTCTATTAATTCACTACAATCTCAGCGTGACTGGTAATCAAAGGTTACCAGGTCTGGAGAGGAATGTCTTATATCCTTAATTAGTTTCACTTATTGGGTGTTGCTTGATGTGTCTGCTCTTTTGAAATCTTTTATTGATTTTTGGGAACTTTTTAAAAGTGTATATATGTTTAATTATTGAATATTCTGTTTGTCAACTGTTTTGAAATATTTTTTTTCTTAGAATATTTTACCTATAATAATTGATGTATTATATTTCTTGATTACATTGTTTGATGTTTTATGAGGAATGGTGATGTTTCTATTTTTCCAGGTGAATTTTCAAACTAGTAATGTGTGCAGCAGTTTTCAAAAGCCATTTACCCCCATAAAGTGCACCCACACAGGTAAATCCTATGGACAATTCAGTAGTACATATTGCAGCAATTTTAAAAGCCCCCTTTCACAGGTAAACCCATTTTTTTAAGTGTGTAAATGTCTTTGAAAATCAGGCCCATAGAGTCTGGCTTCCTGCGGTTTCCAGTTCAGCTTTTGCCTGCACGTTTAAATTTGTACTTTATGGTTTCTTTATTCTGTATTTGATGAGAGTCCATCTATATTTTGCCCTTGTGACTGAGGTGAGGTATTTTGCTACCTTATACATAAGTACCTAAGATTTGCCATACTGGGTCACACCAAAGGTCCATCAAGCCCCACAACCTCTTTCCAATAGTGGTCAATCCAGGTCACAAGTACCTGGCAAGATTCGAAGGGGAAGATAAGATTGCAAACTGTTTATCCCAGGGATAAGAAGTGGATTTCTGCATCTCCACCTTAATAATGGTTTATGGACTTTTCTTCCAGGAACTTATCTAAACTTTTTTTAAATATAGCTACACTAATGGCTTGAATTCTAGAGCTTAAATTCACCTGGCATTGAGCTTAAATTCTAGAGCTTAAATCCACCTGGCATTGAGTAAAAAAAAAATATTTTCTCTTAGTTTTAAATGTGTCACCTAGTTAATTCATTGTGTGTCCCTAGGCTTTGTATTCTTTGAAAGAATAAACAACTGATTAACCTTTACGTGTTCCACTCCACTCAGTATTTTATAGACCTCTATCATATCTCCCCTCAGCCGTCTCTTCTCCAGGCTGAAGTGTTCTAACCTCTTTAGTCTTTCCTCAAAGGGGAATCATTCCACTCCCTTTATCATTTTGGTTGCTCTTTTCTGTACATTTTTTAATTCTGCGATATCTTTTTTGAGATATGGTGACCAGAAGTGCACACAATACTTAAGATGAGGTTGCACCATGGAGTGATACAGAGACATTATAATATTTTCTGTTTTATTCTCTATTCCTTTCCTAATAATCCCTAGCATTTTATTTTCTTTCTTGGCTGCTGCTGCACACTGAGCAGAAGATTTCAACGAATTATCAACAATGATGCCTAGATCCTTTTCTTGAATGATGATTTCTAATGTGGAGCCTTGCATTGTGTAGCTAGAATTTGGGTTACTTTTCCCTAAGTGCATCACTTTGCACTTGTCCACATTAAATTTAATTTGTCAGTTGCATGCCAAGTCTCCCAGTTTTGAAAGTTCCTCTTGCAATTTCTCACGCTCCTCTTGTGATTTAAGAACTCTGAATCATTTTTGCATCAGTGGCAAAATTATGTAGTTTCTATATAGGAGTCTATAGCAGCCTAGTTTGGTTTTTCTATTAGGAGGTGTATTATGTTTTAAGGCCTGGTGTAATATTTGCAGTGTTGCCTTTTTATATGTAGGGCTGTTACTGTTTGAGTGCTGGCAGTTAGTGCTATCTTGGAATGGGAGGTTTACTATTTTATAATTGAAATTGTTTATTCATGCTTTTCTGAGAGCCAAACCCACACCCAACACAAGATATATTAGGCTTAATACCATATGGGTTGCAAGTGTCTGTTTTGCTTTTTTTTACAGGGTTTTCTAGTTGGAACCACACCTGTGCATGTAAATAAAATATACATATTATTTTAAGTGATTTTTTTTACCTCAGAAGACTATACTTTGAATATCATTTTTTTATGTAAAATCTGTTATAAATTGTGGGCCGGATTTTATAAATTAGCGCGATTGCGTACTTTTGTTCGCGCACCAGGCGTGAACAAGAGTACGCGGGATTTTAATAGATACGCGTGGGATTTACGCGCGTCCCGGGGCTTGCGCGCGCTGCCGAGCCTATGCAAAATAGGCTCGGTGCACGCAGGGGGGGGGGGTAGGTTTTTGGGGGGTACACGCATATCCTACGCGCGTACCCCTTTGAAAATCTACCCGTGTGTGTGGAGAGGGCCATGGGAGGCAGGGAGGGTACACCTCTGATGCATAATACCCTTCTGGCAGCCCTAGTCAGGAGCCACATTTAGACAGTGCACATGGAAAGAAAGAGGAAACCATAGCAGGAGACTGGGAGCTGGGAGGGAGGTCACTGATATATTCCCCAAATTGTTGAGTGTAACAAGAGTCTGACTATGTTTACGGCCCCATACATGAAAAATCTCATCTTCCTCCTTCTAATACAGAGAGCAGCCCCAAGAGAGTCCAAGTGAGCCCAGATTTATACTCCAGACACACTGCCTGAAAAATCTCTCTTTGACCTACAATCTCACTCATTGGGGCACTAAATCTCACTCATTGGGATGGATTACCTTGGCATCTCTACCATACTTGTTAATACATGCCAGCAGACTAGCAGTTCAGTTAATGAATGTACAAGTTATTTGCCAGAATATATATGTGTGTGTGTATATATATGTTTGTGTGTTGTGTGTGTATGTGAAATCTTTCTTAGCTGTCCCTACAGATCAGAAATTTAGGGCCTGGAATTGCCTTAAATAATTGTGCAAGAATCTTTTCTATCTCAGTAATGAAACAATCTAAAAAGCTGTAATAATTTCAAGCCTAATTAACACTTAATGCAACTATCAACCATAAAACACTGAATAGACATATAATCAAGGAAAATATCACCTTAAGGAGTTAGCAATTTTGTTTTTATTTTACTTATTAAATTGTGACTATCCGACTTGCAATCTCATTAAACAAGAGATAGTACCATCTGTGGAGTAAAGAGGATTCAGGGCTTATTACTAGGGACAATATTTTTCAACATTTTTGTTAGTGGCATTGCAGAATGATTTGTAAGAAAAATATGCCTGTTTCAAGATGACACAAAAATCTATAACACAGCAGACATGATGGGAAGTATAGAAATCAATGGACAGTGACTTGACAAAACTGGAAGAATGGTCTATGGCTCGGGAATTGTGCTTCAACATAAAACAATAATGTAATATCATACACTTGGGACATAAAAAAAACATTAAGCACATTTCAGTTAGGAAGATAGGAAATGGTAACTACCAAACAGGAAAGGGACCTAGGAAGAATTACATAATAACATAGTAAATGCCAATGGTTGTTGGTGTCTTGTTTCTGAGGGGCACAGAGGCATCCATCTGCTGACCAGACATGTTGCTCCAGGATGTGTGCTGCCTGTTGGGTGCCAAAATGCAAGAAATTATGGAGAAATTGCTGAGAATCCTCAAGCCTATTGAACACTATCCAATGCTGTTCATGCATGTTGGCACGAATGAGACAGCGAGGTACTGCACAGTAGGGGTGTGCATTCGTTTTGAACTTAAATGTAAAACGCTGTTCATGCATGTTGGCACGAATGAGACAGCGAGGTACTGCACAGTAGGGGTGTGCATTCGTTTTGAACTTAAATGTAAAACGCTACTTTTTTTTTTTTTTTTAACTTAAAAAAGTGATGAGGCGAAAACGATCGGATTTCCAACGTATTCAACATAGCTATGTTGAATACGTTGGAAATCGCGATTGTTGATCCAAAATAAAAATTTAAACCCCTCACCTTCCTTAATCCCCCCCAAAGACTTACCACAACTCCCTGGTGGTACAGCGAGGAGTCAGGACGCCATTTCTGAACTCCTTTGCGAGGAGCACGTGACGTCGGCGCCACGTCGGAGTGACGCGGCGTCACGTGATTCCCCACGGGTTCGCTCCGGGTGTCAGGAGGCCCCCCAAGCTGGCCAAAAGTTCCTTTTGGGTCGAACGAGGGTCCCGGAGCAAACCCATGGGGAATCACGTGACGCTGCGTCACTCCGATGTGGCGCCGATGTCACGTGATTCCCCGCGGGTTCGCTCCGGGACCCTCGTTCGACCCAAAAGGAACTTTTGGCCAGCTTGGGGGTATCAGGAGGCCCCCCCAAGCTGGCCAAAAGTTCCTTTTGGGTCGAACGAGGGTCCCGGAGCGAACCCATGGGGAATCACGTGACGCCGCGTCACTCCGACGTGACGCCGATGTCACGTGCTCCTTGCAAAGGAGTTCAGAAATGGCGTCCTGACCCCGCTGGACTACCAGGGAGTTTTGGTAAGTCTTGGGGGGGGGGGGGGATTAAGGAGGGTGAGGGGTTTAAATTTTTATTTGCACATATGGACATAGACTCAACTTATGGAATTCTTCATATGTCCATATTGACCGCATATGACCCCCCCTTTCGACTTATGGACTTATGAACATAAACTTTTGGTCTATACATCCCTACTGCACAGATCATATCAAAAGTGACTTCATGGCTCTGGGAGAGAGAGTAAAGCAGATAGGTGCACAGGTGGTATTCTCCGTAATCCTATTTTATAGTTCTTAAGTTTAAGTTAGTTACTTGAATTATTATTTGTTTAATCAATAGCTGAATATTTTGCTTTTATTTTTATTATCAGTAATTTATTAATTTTATTAATTGGTGAAGACCTGTATTTTTTTCTCTTACTGATTCTTATGATTTTATTACCTGTAAAACTTTTATAATTTATTGATTTCTATGTACTATTTTAAACTGTCTGTAATCTGTTGTGACGGCTAGCTCCAAACATCGGTATAAAAACCCCCAAATAAAATAAATAAATAAATCCTCTCAGTTAAGGATGAAGGCCAAGGCAGGGAAGCTCGCATTCTGGTGATAAATGAATAGCTGCATAGATGGTATTCACATGAGCACTTTGGCTTCCTGGATCATGGGATGATATTTCAAGGATTGCTGAGCAGACATGGGATCCACTTGTCGAAGAAGGGGCACAGTGTCTTTCAACACAGAATGCCAAACCTACTAAGGAGGGCTTTAAATTAGAATCATCAGGGATGGGTGAACAAAACCTAAGGTAAGTAAAACATTAAATACTCATATAAACATGGGACAAAATAGCAATATTTGGAAAGCCATGTATTTGGCAAATAGCCATGTATTTGGCAAATAGCAATATTTGGAAAGCTCATAGTATAGGGAATACAGTCCCAGATTTACAGGCAGTCATGAAAGAAGCTGATTTAGATATAGGAGCTGTCATGGAGAGCTGGTACATGGAAAACCATAACTGGGATATAGTTATACCCAGCTACAATCTATTCAGGAAGGACTGAGTAGGAAGGAAAGGAGGAGGCGTGGCATTATATATAAAGAACAATATTAAAGCAACAGCATTGCTGGGCTTACATGGTAAGGAGGAGGCACTGTAGGTTAATCTGGAAAGGGGGAATGGAACATCTATTTATAGTGGTGTAATATACAGTTCTCCATCACAGATAGAAAGATGGATAGAGATTTAATGGAGGATATTCACAGGATTACTGTGAATATCCTCCATTAATATTCCAGATGTTGATTGAGACATCCAATTACAGTATCTTCTAAAAGCAGGGAGATCCTGGATTCTTTGTAAGGAGAACTGTTCTATCAACTGGTAACAGAACTAACACGGGAAGGGGTGATATTGGATCTGGTGCTTACCAATGAAGACAATATCTCTGATGTTCTAGTGGATGATTATCTGGGGAACCAGTGACACCGGTTGGTGTGGTTCAGTATTAGGACAGAAGGGATGAAGGTTTATTCTAAGGTGACAGTCCAGGCTTCAGGAAAACCAACTTTCTCAAAATGGGAGACTACCTCAAGGAATCATTAGCTGGGTGGAAACTCTAGGGGAAGTAGAAGAGCAGTGGGCACAACTAAAGGACAACTACTCTTTTTGTTAGGAATGTAAATAAAGAGGAAAAAGAGACCGTTATGGTTTTCTAAAGAAATAGCTTGAACCGGTAAGGGAGAAAGGTTAGCATTCATAAACTACAAGAGATCACAGAAAGAGGAAGACAGGTGACAATATCTAGAAAAATTAAGAGAAGCTGGGAAAGTAGTCAGGAATGTGAAAATTCAAATAGAAGAAAAAATAGCAAATACAATAAAATGGGGGAACAAAGCTTTTTTTAAAGATATGTCAGTGATAGAAGGAAGTGCAAAAGTGGCATTGTGAGACTCAAAGGTGAAGAGGAGGAATTTGTAGAGGCTGATGAGGAAAAAGCAAAATTGCTTAACAAATAATGTTCACTGTGGAAGGGCCTGGAGCAGGACAACATAAAACAGACACAAATAAGATTGGAAGTGAGGTAAACCTCAATCGATTTTCAGAACAGTGTGTCATGAGGAGCTAACTAAATGTAAAGTATGTAAGGTGATGGGGCTAGATGGGATACATCTGAGTGTACGAAGGGAACTTAGAGATGTCCTGGCAGCTCCACTTCTTTGGAGTCTGGAGTAGTTCCAGAGGTCTAGTTTAGGGGTGGATGAGGTTCCTATTTATAAAAGTGGAAGTAAGGAGGAGACTGGGAACTACAGACCTCTATGGTGAGCAAACTAATGGAATCTGTACTAAAATACGATCTTCTTCTATCATCATGTTTCTATGGTTCTAGATAAAGACCAATTTGGCCAATCCACTCTGCCCAAGTGAGATTCTTTGTAAAGATTTTGGCTGTTATGCATCCTCCCTGCCAACAGGGGTCCTCACTGAACCACAGTCTCACTTGATCTATCTGTCTTCTTGAAGGCTACATGAGTCAGCAATGACCACCTTTTAAGAACTTCCCTGACAGTAGCATCGGGGCCTCATCAGCAAGTCACCTCGGCTCCTTGCTTTTGCCACTCTTGTGCTTTATCTTGTTTCCCATGTGGCCCTTGTGGCCTCCTTGCCTTGCCTTGCTTTGCTTCTTTGTGGCCTTAGCAGTCTTCTTGCCTTGCCTTGTTACCTTGTGGCATTAGTGGCCTTCTTACCTTGTTCCAGTGTTCCCTGATCTGGACTGCTTGTATTTCTCTGTTTGTTTGTTCCTTTGTGCCCAGTTGTACTCCTGTTCTCTATGGGCCTCCCTGCAGCTCTTCTGTTCCTGTCTGGTCCTTCTGTGGCCATTGGTCCCTTGCCTGTATCCATGTATGCCTTTTCTTGTTCTTGAATACGTATCCTGTCCTTACTCAGTGTACTGCATCCAGATGACTAGCTCGAGAAGTCCTGCTGGCCACCAGAACCTGCAGGCCCAAGCAGAGGGGGAGCTGGATGGCTCCTCAAGCAGAAGATCTTGCCCTGCTTTGTCAGAAAGCCCTGCATTTCTCCTGTTGGGGGAATCCCCTTGTCTAGCTAGCCGCACTATGACATTATCCACTTTGGATAAATGAAAAAGCAGAGTTGCTTACCTGTAACAGGTGTTCTCCCAGGACAACAGGATGTAGTCCTCACATGTGGGTGATGTCAGCAGACAGAGCCCTAACACGGAAAACTTTTCTGTCAAAGTTTCTAGAACTTTTGACTGGCACACTGAGCATGCCCAGCATGCCATAATCCCTGTAGCCACAGGGGTCTCCCTTCAGTTTTGTTTTTAGCAAATGGTGCGAGTGAAAAAATAAAAAAATAAAATGTTTCGGATCCAACTCCGTGGGGTGGTGGGTGGGTTTTGTGAGGACTACATCCTGCTATCCTGGGAGAACACCTGTTACAGGTAAGCAACTCTGCTTTCTCCCAGACAAGCAGGATGGTAGCCTTCACATGTGGGTGATTAGCAAGCTACAGGCTGACTCATATTTGTTTTGGACCAACAGCATACAACTTGTGCAACAGGCACAACTGGTGTACTGTTGGGAAAAATGAGGCAGCCTGAAAATCACAGCAGATGGACGTGGAAGGAGTTGGGATTACACTGGAAATAAGTTCTTCAAGACGGATTGGCTAAAGGCAGAGTCTTGGCATCCTTCCTTGTCCAGGCAGTAATGAGCTGCAAATGTTGCAGCTTTACAGATCTCAGCAATCGGTACTGAACGATAGTGTGCTACTGAGGTTGCAATGGCTCTTACTGAATGCGTCTTCACTCGTCCCTGGAGAGGAAGGCCTGCTTTGTCATAGCAGAATTGGGTACAGTCTGCTATCCAATTGGAGAGAGTTTGTTTGCCCACTGGAACTCCTGGTTTGTTTTTATCGAAATAAACAAAGAGTTGGGTGGATTTCCTATGGACTGCAGTGCGGTCTAGGTAAAATGCAAGTGCACGTTTACAGTCCAAGGTGTGTAAAACCCTCTCGCCCTGGTGAGAGTGAGGCCTTGGGAAAAATGTGGGCAAGACTACGGACTGATTCAAGTGAAAGTCAGTAACCACCTTGGGAAGGAATTTAGGGTGAGTATGGAGGACCACTAGGTCATGTAGGAACCTTGTATAGGGTGAGTATGTGACAAGTGCTTGTAACTCATTAACCCTTCGAGCAGATGTAATGGCTACCAGGAAGAGAACTTTCCATGTAAGAAATTTAACATTGCAGGAGTGCAAAGGCTCAAACGGGGAGCTCATGAGCTTTGTAAGTACTACATTTAGGTCCCATTCAGTGACTGGTGGCCGTAGAGGGGGCTTAAGTTGTAATAGGCCCTTCATAAACTGATTCACAAGGGGTTGCACTGTTATTGGGGTATCCCCCACTCCCGTGTGGTAAGCTGAGATGGCACTCAGGTGTACCCTCACCGAGGAAGTCTGGAGACCAGAGTCTGAAAGGTGCCAGAGATAATCTAAAAGAGATGGAGTGGATCAGGAAAAAGGGTCAATACCTTTTTGCGTGCACCATATGGTGATAGGATTTTCGTGTGGAAGGCTTTCGTGAAGCTACAAGCACTTGAGAGACATCAGTTGAAAGGTTGAGTGGTTGCAGGATCAAGCTTTCAACATCCAGGCTGTGAGGGATAGGGTCTGAAGGTTCGGATGGCGTAACATGCCTTGGTTCTGAGTTATGAGAGTGGGTGCTGTGCCCAGGCTAATTGGTTCTCGGATGGAGAGGTCGAGAAGTATGTGAAACCATACTTGTCAAGGCCAGTACGGGGTTTTGAGTATCATTGACCCTTTGTCCTGTTGTAGTTTCATGAGAGTTTTGGCTATCAGTGGTATCGGGGAATATGCGTATAGGAGGCCTGTGTTCCAGGGGCGAGCGAAGGCATCCCTGGCTAATGTGCTTTGCTGCCTGTGCAAGGAGCAGAATCTGTCCACTTTGTGATTCAGGTTGGATGCAAAGAGGTCTATTGTTGATTGACCCCAGCACTGGAAGATTTTGTTCGTTACCACAGTATCCAGTGACCACTCGTGGGGATGGAACTGTCGGCTGAGGAGATCTGCTACTATGTTCTGTATGCCTGCCAGATAAGTGGCCCGAAGATGCATGGAGTGTGCAAGGGCCCAGCGCCAGATCTGTGTAACTTCTTGGCAAAGGAGATAAGAGCCTGTGCCTCCTTGTTTGTTCAAGTACCACACTGCAACTGTGTTGTCTGTTTGAGAACAGTCTTGTGTGAAAGGCAGTCCTTGAACGCATAGAGAGCATAACTTTTGGCTCGAAGTTCTAGGAAGTTGATTTGATACTTTGCTTCGAGTTGTGTCCAAGTACCTTGAGTTTGAAGGCTGTTCACATGAGCTCCCCAACCCAAGTTGGATGCATCCGTAGTTAATGTTACTTGTGGAACTGGGTGCTGGATGTGTAGACCTGTTAGTAAGTTGGCTTTGATCATCCACCAGAGAAGGGATATACATAGCTGGTGGTTTACATGAATCTGGGATGAAAGCAGTTGAGTGACTTGGAGCCACTGAGATTTCAAAGTCCATTGAGTTATTTTCATGGCCAGCTTGGCCATAGGAGTGACGTGGACTGTGGAAGCCATGTGGCCCAGCAGTGTTAGGAATTGATGGGCCGAGGCTGTTTTCTTTGTACGCAGAGACATAGCTAGCTTGGAGAGTGTGTCTGCGTGGTCGTTGGGTAGGAATGCCTTTGTGACTGTGGTGTCCAGATCTGCTCCAATGAAAGTAAGGAGGTTAGATGGAGTCAGGTGGGATCTTTGGTAGTTAATGGGAGGGAGCCTCCATAGTAACTGTGGACAGATGACGCAGGGTCTTGTGGTTATCTTTCAGTTGAGCCACTGCATCCTGTATTTTGTCGCCGAATAGATTTTCTCCAGTACACTATAGATCAGCGAGCTTGTCTTGGACTTCAGCTCGCAAGTCAGATGCCTTAAGCCAGGCCCACCTTCTGGCGCTGATTCCTGTCGCTCATAATCGAGATGCAAAAAACAAGAAGAGGACCTATTCAGCAAATAAATTCGTTTATTCATATATATCAATACCCTATCTAATTAAAATCTATCTAACACACTCATCCATCATACATACACACCCATATAAAATCAATGTTCATCAATAAACATGAAATATACTGTATACAATGTGTATAATAATGTAATTATACAGTGTAAATATTCAAACTTTTTCAATGCTTGACAATTTATGTAAAGTGCTGATATTATATAAAGAGTTAATATTATAAAACGAACTGATGTTAGTCCAAAAAGTCCAACAAAGATCTTCGTTTCACCAGATTTATCTCAAAGGCTTCTTCAAGGATGGACTTAAACATCGAAAAGCAACCAACACTATTCTCCTAATTCTTTTCAACAGGTGTCTTTATGAACATCATCAACTCTCGAAGCGCCTTCAAACAGATCAATCACCATTATTCATATAGTGTCCCGACAGGGACTACGTCATCTTCAAATATCTTCAAAGCTCTTCAGCGATTTTCTCACAAAATCAATCCCGATTATTCATGCCAAGACCCAACAGAGAGTTCACCATCTTCAAAAATTCTTCAGATGCATAATTCTGCGATCAATTTAGAATATTTCATGACACATCCGTTCCCAAAAAAGATTCACCATCCGGAAGTAACGTCTACTTCATGTTTGAAAAAGAGCGTAAAACCCTCTGCCTCTCCCTCTCCCTCGACCTCTTCCTCTGCCTCTGTTTATCTGGTCCCATCTTTGACTCGACCAGCTGTCTGGTCGAGTCAAAGAGCTGTCCTAAAATTAGCCAGCTACCGTTAGCCGGCTAATGAATTATGATAGCCATCTATATTCAATAGTGTGGCTGCGCTGTTGACTATACCTCCAAGGTTAGCTGTTTGGACTGTATCTGAATATAGACCTTTCTCTCTTTCTGTATATATATATATACACACCATTAAGTCCTAAAGGGAGGCACCAAACAAAGTTAAAGCAGAAGAAAAAATCAGGTGGGAAAAGAACAGCTTTGGGGGTGAAGAGAAGGGTGTGCAAGAACCCCCAGCACGTGACAGCAGGGGATAAAGGTTTATGTTGTCAGAGAGAGGGGGGGAATGGGCACAAGGGAGATAAGGGACTCCCATACTCCAGGAAGGAGTCCCTTCTTACCCTGACCCTCCCTCCTCTTCCTCCGCTGTCCTCCTTCCTGCACGCCCACCCCAAACTCTCCTGCCCCACCTGGCACCCCCAAAATCTCCATCGCCACAGGGACATTGGTACAATCGTCCCACTCCCGGCAGCATCGATACTCTGCAGCGCTGCAGCGCTGCTGTCAATAAGTTACCATCATTGCTGTCAATATTCTGACAGCTGCCGGGAGCGACAGAATTAAACTGTGATACCGGGAGGCTTTGAGGCTGCTGGCTGGGGCAGGAGAGTTTAGGCTGGGGTTTCGGGGGCTGACGTGTAGGCTGAGGAGGGGTCCTGGAGGCTGGGTATATTTTGAGAAATCATGGGGGGGGGGGGTTGGCCCCCTGGGGCAGTTCCTCAGTGTGCAACGTTTTTTGCAAAACCTTGGAGGGCTTAAGTGGGAGAGCGGAATCAGTCGCAATGCTCGAAATTAGTTTCACCCATTTACTGGGGTCTGGGCTAGGGCATTGGACCGGCATGTCTTGCTAGATCTTTTTTATCTTTTTTTTTATTTTCTGAAACTTAACTGGCTATATTTTGAAGATAGCTGTTTAAAATGAAATTATCCAGGTACACATACCTTGATAACTGTAAACCTAACCGGCTATATTCAAACATAGCCGGATAGGTTTAAAGTTATCCGGGTGAAGTTACCTGGATAATTGGAGTCGAGTCAATTCAGTGGGAGACGTTGCCTGCTGAATATTCAGCTGCAGCTGTCCAGACGACTTTTTTTTTTTTTTGTAAAGCAGGGAATGAGAGGAGAGGAGAGCTGCGGCACCGGGCTTCATGCTTTTGCGTTTTTACTTTGCCTGGAAGGCCCATATTCAGCAAGACGGCAATTGGCAAAGTTACCCGGATAACTTTATCTGGGTAATTTCAGTCGAGTATATTCAGTAGGAGGACATCCCACTGCATATACTGCGACAGTTATCCTGGTAACCATGTCCGGATTTCTGTGCCACTTCCCGACTTACAGAACATAGACCTTTGAATGTTTTTTTTCCTCATCACTGGGAATTTTGATTGCGGAGGAGGGAAAAATGCGGGCTAAACCCTGAATGGTTTTCTTTTTCCTGACTGCTGAAAACCTTGATTGCAGAGAGGAGGGGAAACTGTTTGTTAAATCCTGGATGGGGTTTTTTTTCCCCCCCACAGAGGGAGGATGGATGCCTAAGAGGGAACTGATGGAAGATCCTCAGTTTTTCTTTCTTTTGGCTATTAAAGGAGCAGAGGACCTGTTTACACCTGTGAGCTTGCTTTCTCTGTGACTGAGATACTGTGACCCTTGCAAGGAGAAGGGCCGCAGAAGCATAAGGCAGCTGGGAACAGCAGTACTTTTGGGAGGCACGGTCAGAGTAAGCCCAGACTGAGACTGGAACCTTGACAAGATCTCATCCCAGCTTCCATCCACCCCCGCGTCCTCTCAACCATTTTTCTACTACTCTCCTCCATATATGTCTCAAGCGTACCCAAAATCTGCTAAAGGTGCTGGCCTTTACCATCTCTACTGCTAGGCCATTTCAGACCTTGTCATCTTCGACTTTTTTTTTTACACTTATTCTTTATCTATATTTTTATCTATATTTTAAATCCATGTGCACATCCTTACATATCTCTTGGACATCATGATTTTTCCTTATTACTCATCAAGGAGTAGCAATACTATTAATTGCACGGGTGTACCAATTTAAATATAGACCTTTACACCCCGATTTTTAAAAGGCTGTGCGCGTAGATTTCGGGGGTTACGTGCGCGGCCGGGCCTTTGGCGTGCTACGCGCATTTCATAACGGGCCCAGCCAGGTGCGTATCCCCCCCGATACCGCCGAAGTCTGAAAGGGGTGGGCAGGGGCGTGGTCTGGGCAGGGGGGGGGGGGTGGGCCGGGACAGCGCCATTAGCCGCTGTCCTGGCAGCCAGCCAGCGTGCGGAATCTACTGCTGCTCCAAAGGTAGGAGGTAGACGTCAGGGAGGAGAGGGAAAAGGGTAGGAAGGTTAGGTAGGGGTATAGGGAAGTTCCCTCCCAGTCCGCGCATACATGGATGTGAATGCATGGGTCTTAAAATTGACCCTTTATTGTCTACCTATTTTTGATTTAGACATTTGTTATGCTGCTACATCTACTGTTTAAGCTGCTGTATCCAACTTGAGAGAATTTCTTATTCAACAAGGTGGGTAAAAAAAGGTCAAATAATAATAACATAAAAACATCAGCCAGAAGTACTCTCTTTTCATTGGCCTGTGATTTTCTCTAGATACAATTGCTTCACATGTTATTCTTTTCTTAACATATCCATAAAAGGACCCCAACCTTTCATAAAAGCATCAGACTCCCTCTTTAGAGCTCTAGCCATTTTTTCATACAGCATCATTTTACAGACTTTGGCTATCTGTTCCTTGTTGGTTGGAATTATAGGAGACTTTCGAGCCACTCTAAATTTGGCAGCTAACAACACAGCTGCTATATAAGTCCGATTTGTAGAAGAACAATATTTAATCTAATACTCAAGCCCCCTTCCATGACTTATTACCAAGTTTTGAAATAATCCCATTATCCAGCAAAATTAGTGAGGCTGTAGTCCAACAACATCTGGCCTCTCCAAGCTCATTGAAATGTGGGTTTTAATCTTGATCCCTCTGTGCAGGTTACCCCAACTTTCTTGGACGCCCGATGCAACTGCACCACTGCTGTTATGAGTGCAAACACTGCTCAGTGCAGGCTTCCCAAATACCTTCTTGGAAGCCTGATGCAGTCATGACACCAAAGTTTTAGGGTTGTAACCACCGATCTATAGGTTATAATACTGCTGTTTATGGTTTTAACTACCACTCCATGCAGATTATCTCAATGCTTCTTTACAATCCCGGGTGGATGAGCAGACAGGATCCCATACTTAACTGAATACTCAGGCCCCATCCCCTGCATATCCTATCATCAAACTTTGCAATAGTTCAAATAGCTACCAAAACAAGTGAGTCTGTTGCCCAACCATCTGGCCCCCATGTTTCCTTTGGATCTGCTGGAAAGCAGGTGGTCACCACCAACCCACCAGTACCAACCATATTAGCTTCTGGGGTGTTATAACCTGCAAGTACCAACCCATCTACTCTAATTATCTCAGATAATCTGAATATTTTTGGCCAGTGTGATAGAACAGTGAAAAGAACTAATAGTATTCTTGGATGCATAAGTGTATGGGAAACTGCAGAATCAGCTCAGCATGTTTGACATGCAGCACAGAGTGGGATGACTGACTAAACCATCCTTGAGTCTGGAATGCATAGTTTAGACTGGGACTGTTGGCATAGATCTGATTCTAGGATAGTGAGTAATCCTGTCCCACATACACACAGTCTAGTTTGGCACGCACACTTGTTTACATTAGGCTATAAAAGACAAACAGCTATGGCCCAGAGAGAGAGAGAGAGAGAGAGAAACCTGCTGTTCCTTTGCAACATGCAAAGTGATGCTTCTCCTTTGCAGACGTGCAAAGTGACGAGACCCCTTCGCCTGTGATGTGCTCTCTCCTTGCCAGGCTGATGACTAAAAGGGTGTTGTGAGTATTGGCCGAGATACAGTGCACACACACACAGATGTATATGCTTAGCACTATTTTTATGCTTAGAACTGTATACCTTTATGCTTAGAACTGTATACCTTTAATGCTTAGAATTGTTAAGATTGTATATTTTAATGCTTAGAACTGTATATCAATAATGCTTAGAATTGTTACTTTTACTAAGATTGTATATTAATAAACATATTATTTCTACTTTTACCTTGTTCTCGCTTACCTCATTCCTTACTTTAAGTAATGGTTACCCAGCAGCAAAAGGGAGATACAGTCATATTGGCCTCGCTTAGGTCACTGGTGAGATACTCCCTAGTGTGTTTAGTTTTATAAGCTAAAAATTTGCAAGGGCACTGATTGAAAGGAATAAGTTCAGAGGAGGGCTAACAAAATGGTACACGGCATGACATATAAACCCTAATTACAGAGACATTAGAACTTATAGTATTCTTTCAAAAAAGAAAGAAGGAAAAGAGAGACGCTAGGACTAGCATTCAAATATTTGGCAGGCTTTGATGAAACAGCATCCTTCTCTAAACAAGAAGAAACTCAAGAACAAGTGGCCACCTTATGAAGCTGGAAGGAGGGAGGCTATACTGAGAGAGGTGTAAATCCCTGGAATTGCCTATCAGCAGGAATGGTAGCAATCTAAACAGTGACAGAATTCATTACCAAACATGGGCCTGGATTTATCAAAATGCGGTACTTACCGCATGCGATAGCAAAAGGGGTGTGTTTTATGCTAATATAGAATTTATACTAATTACCTGTGCAAATTGTGATCAGTGCCAGACCTGTTGTATTTCCTGCATTCAACCACTGGGGGATGGGGACAGGGAGGGAGAGAGAGAGAGAGAGAGAGAGAGAGAGATTTGCTGGCCTTCGAAGTGAGGAAACTCACTCCAAGATGAGATTTGGGCAATGTTCTCTCAACCTAGCTTGATGTTACCCAGGTAGAGAGTCAAGCTAGGTTGAGAGAACATTGCCCAAATCTCATCTTGGAGTGAGTTTCCTCACTCCGAAGGCCAGCAAATCTTCACAAGAGACCACTGTTCTGTTCGTGGTCCCTTGCTAAGTCCCCCCGGACTGGAGAAGACATGGGAAAGGAGTTCTTTGTTGGAGAAATCGACTTTTATGGGCACAAAGCATCATTTGTGCACACAAAATACGAATTATGCGCACAACAATGTTTTCGGCACATGAAGCATGTTTTCTTTCTGTGCACAAATCCCGATTGCAGGTCTCGTTGTCAGAACTTTTTCTGCCCATAGTCTGACACAAGTGCTGGAAACTTTACTCCACCTCTGAACAGGAGTAAAATTTCCAGCACTAGAAAACATAAGCTAAGCCAGTGCACCTCTCTGCTGCATTGGGGCTACAGTTAATTTTTTCATTTGCATGGGATTTCCAAGTGAGGTCACTAAGCAGGATGCACAGTTTTACATGCACATTTCTTGTGCACATTTGCGCACAAAGAAATGTGTGCACAATCGCGAGAAAAACTGCGCTCTGTTAAGTACACCTTATTGCATCAGCCTCCCAGTTAGCTAGATAAGCTAGAGTAACCCTCATGCTTTTCAATACTGTTCACAGATACTATTTTTTTGTGCCAGACTGTGTTCAGAGTGATTGCACTGATCTGCTTTTGTCTCCCTTTTAGTACTGAGTATTCTGGAAAGACCTACTTACGTATCATCAGTGATGAGTTTTGTTCTGCAGTCTGAATGTCTGTTGGATAATGGTGACCACAGTTGCCTTTGGGATTGCTGCTTGTTGCAGAGGTGAAAGTTATTTGAATTGCTGTGGAATGTCCTCTAAAAAGACAAACAATGAACACTTTGAGAAACCAGTCACTGAGCTGGAAAATCAGCCAGCTGAAGTTTGCAACAGTTGACTTGAGGGAGACTGATGGAGGAAGGTCAGGACCAGCAAAAATACCACTCCCCACCCCCAGAAAAGAACAAAAATCACAAAAATAGCACTTAAATTGTAAATACAGAGGTCGATATTCAAAGCCATTTAGATGGATAACTCACAAGCTATCCATCTAACTGCAAGTTATCCATTTAAATGTTTAGTTTTGGATATTGATCTCACAAAGCATAGAGCGGTAAAGAAGAACTGATCAGTGTCATGTGCTGATTCTTACACTCTGGGGCAGATTTTCAAAAGGTTACGCGTGTAATCCCCGAAAAGCTGCCCCAAGCTGCCGCTGTGCACGCCGAGCCTATTTTGCATAGGCTCGGTGGCACGCGCAAGCCCCGGGACGTGCGTATGTCTCGGGGCTTCGAAAAAGGGGTGTTCCGGGGGCAGGGCTGTGGGCGGGGCGCCGGCCCGGGGGCATTCTGGGGGCGGAACTGAGGCCTCCAGAACAGCCGCCGGGCCGGGGGATGGCGCGCCAGCAGCCAGCCGGTGCGCGCAAGTTATGCCTGTCCGGTGGCAGGCGTAACTTTCCCGATAAAAGTAAGGAGGGGGTTTTAGATAGGGTTGAGGGGCGGGTTAGATAGGGGAAGGGAGGGGAAGGTGCGGGGGGGGGGGGGGCCGTAAGGAAAGTTCCCTCCGAGGCTGCTCCTATTTCGGATTTCAGAGCGGGCTCGGAGGGAGCGGGTCGTGCAACCCCAGTTGCGGGTTGCACAACCCGCGTTGCACGAACAAATCTACGCCCGCGCACAGGTTTAAAGATCTGCCCCTCTGGGAGGATAATTTTCAAAAGCACTTCTGCTGGTAAAGCAGAACCTGGTATTCAGCGGGCTGGTAAGCAGCAAAGTTACCGGGGTAAAGAAATCCAGATAACTTTCCCTGGACGTTCAGTGGAATATAGTCAGAAAGTGTTCCGCTGAATACACTCGGTTAAAATTACCAAGAGAAAGTATTCCGGGTAACTTTAGGGCAGGTTTTCTTCTGACCAGATTGAATATAGGCGCTCACTGGCTAAAATTCAACTACGCCCCCTTAATGCCTCCATCTCCTTCTTTTCATTTGGATAAATTCTATGTGGATGATGAGTTATCTGTCACAAATTTAGGCCTGGATTTTCTAAGGTCGCAGACCTTAGAGAATCTGGTGGTAACGGGGGGGGAGGGGGGGGGGCCGAGCGGGGGGCCTGCGAAGGCCGGCAGCGATCGCACCACCGCGGTGTTATCGCTGCCGGCTTTCTCACCCAATAGCACCATCGTAAAAGGTGGTGCTATTGGGCGCGCTACTGGCAGCGAAAAGGGTCCTTACCTTTTCGCAGCCAGGGATGTTTCCGCCGTGTCCGCCCCGGTGCCGCCCTGACTCCTCCTCTTCCGGGGCCCACTCCGCCCCGATTTAGCTTTCGCACTTGAAAAGGGACTTTTCACGTGCGAAAAGTCCCTTTTTGCGTGCGATCCCGTTAGAAAATGACCCCCCTTAGCCGGCCACTGGGTAGAGGGAATATTCAAAGATTCAAATCTCGAGTTTTGTCCAGATAACTCAAAAAAATTTACCTGGACCAACACTTTGACTATAGAATTAATTTTACCTGCAGAAAAGGACTTTTTTAAAGCTGCCTGCCCGATAATGTGAGTAAACGTACATGCTTATGTTCTGCTCGTGAATAAGTTTACCTGCACTGAGCGGGGGCGTTCTTGTGGACAGAGGTGGAAAGGGGATTGCACTTATGTGCACACTTTTGCATTATATAAAATATCGCATGTAAATTTTTCCCCAAATTTCCTACCTATCTTTTAGCAACTATAATTGTGTATGGGTAGATTTGCCAGATAATTTATGTGTTTTGTTGCAAAATCACTCCCCATAATCTGTGATGTGCTGCCAGCTGATTATTATCTGGTTCTTGCCAGTTCTGTTCCACTTGGGGATCAATGCACTAAATATTTTTCAAATAGATACAAAATGGGAAAAACCTGTTAGTACATCAGGCCCAAATCGGTGAAATTTGATTTGCTTGTATACAATCATTTTACCCACAGAAATGGGCTTCTGTAAAATTACCCATGTGATATATAGGTAAAAGTAGGTACATAAGGTCTCTATGCGCATAATTTTACCTACAGCTTAAAGAGGTGTTCTGGTGGGTAGGGTGTGGAATTACATGCATATGTTTACATTTTCAAAAGTATGTGTGTAAATTTTTCTGAAAAACCTATATGCACACATTAGCAGGTGTAAATGTGTGCAGATAGTTTTGATGGGATAATATTCAAAGGGAAAAAATTTTGTCCTTTCCCTCTGAAAACTGGTGTTAAGTCTGCTAGAAAAAACATGTCTGCAGACTTTACAGCAGTCCAGGCAGTTACAAAAGTACCCCGAAATTGTACATAGGACACACAATAACTTAATACTTAAGTGGAACAAAGCTGTCCTTCGTATATCAGTTGCGCATAAAGGGCACATGGAGATTTATGTTGGTATTTTATAAACTGTTTGGTGAGGGCTGCACGATTTATAAAATACCACATATTTCTGCTCCAAACTATGTGTGCATGTTTCAAGATCTGCATAAATTTGTAATGCAGGAACACACATACTTTCTCTTCCCATTTTATACAAATACACATATATTTTATACGCGTTTAATTCATGCGTAATAAAGCCAGAATTAAATACAAAGGCAGGTATTTTATAGGAGGGTAATTTTCAAAAGGATTTACACGCTTAAACAAATGCATGTGCCCCCACATACATCTATGAGCATGTGAGTGCACATACGCAGGAATTTAAAATCGTCCTTGCAAGTGCGCACGTATTATTTAATTACACCTAGTGAGCATTTGTGTGCTCCTGATTTTGGGGTTACACAAACAAATGTTATTTGCATATCTTCCTTAGGTATTTGTCGGCTTTAACGCATGCAGCTAAGCAGATTTTAAAACGTGCGCGTGAAGGAAATAGCCAGTTTGACCAATTAGTTCACCCCTCTGGTTCTTCAGCCTGCACTCCCTCCCCTCCCAGTTTACTCAGTCACCTTGCCCTGTCATTTTAGGCTTAAAACAAGTTTTCTTCAGACTTGCACCTCATCAAGAGCAGAAGTAAATAAATACGGGTAACAGACGGATGCGCGCTGCAGGCGTGGGATTTAAAAATCATATTTACGCGCATAAATGTTGGCCCTGCTGCGGAACGCCCCTGCTATGCCCTAACTCCGCCCCTTTCTTCCGTGCATTGGCTTGCTTGTGTACATGCATATATGCATATAATTGGGTCATTTTAAAATATAAGTTCCTCACACTTGGCTCAGATACTTGCGTATATGGGCCTTTTAACGCTTGGCTCAGATACTTGCGAATATGGGCCTCTAAGCGTGTAAATGAGCTTTTGAAAATTGCTACCATAGCATGTTACATTTACATGTGCCACTCCTTTGAAAATTACCTCCACAGCATGTACTCCGCTTCTGAAAATACTTGAGATTTCAATTGCTCATGTCAAGTTACTGGTGGACGATTTCGGTAACGTATGCTGGTATATCACTTACAAAATAGCAACCTTTTCATCTGCTTTCAAATCCCACCCCATAATGCCAGTAAACTGCCCCTTTTTTCCTGTTCTTATTTATATGAGATACTACAAGTGCACGTATGCTGTTTGGGTTTATATGAGATACTACAAGTGCACGTATACTGTTTGGGTTTATAAGCATGTACAGATTACTAGGTGGAGCTGGATAATGGTTGGGAAGCTATTTGGGCTTTCACCTTTTATTTCACCTGATTTCCCTATTATAGGTAATGTTGAATTTTCTCAGGTTGAGAGTATCATGTTTTTCCTATTTGGGACGAGCATGGCCTCACTAAGTAGCACAAGTTTTGCTCGATAAAAGGGAAGCAGTACAAACTTACCAGGCTGTTATGAATACATTTGGTCTTTCAAATAAAAATGTTTATGCTTCTTATACAATTGTGTCATTACACAGAGTCATTTAAAACAGATTGCAAGTATTTTAAGCCTGGACATTTTGAGTCTATTATGATAGGCATTAGACTGCAAAATAAAATGGTATCACACGACTATAAAATTCTGATGAAGAAAGTAATATCAAGATCATTTAGCAAAACTGTAAAATGATGGCAGGAGGATATTGGGAAAGAAATTTCAGAAGGGAATTTTCAAAGTTGCTTATTGCAATCCTTTAATCTGGTAGATGTGCAAATTTAAGAGAATTTCAATTTGAGTTCTTACATAGACTATATGTTAACCCTAAATATGCATCTAGTGCTGGGTTCCTGCAAACAAGTAAGTGTATCAAATGCGAGCAGGAAGATTGTTCATATCTACGTTGATTCTGAGTTTATCCCATTAGAGAATGTTTTTGGGACTCAGTTTGGCAACATTTGGGGAATTTTTAGAAGGTGGTATTGCCAAAAATTGTTGAATTTTTGTTTGTTGGGTATTGATGATAATTTACCACCACAAAATGCTTCTTCTATGTTGTTTTTTTTTTTTAAGGAAGCCTCTCTTAATGGATCGGAGGTATATTTTGCTGCAAAGGATGGAAGCATGTATGACAGTAGCTGTGTGGAGACTACAGATACATTATTTATCACGTATGGAAATGTTGTCAGGAATGTTAAAATACTTTGCAGAAAACAGTTTTTGAGAGTCTGGGAGCATGTCCTGGCTTCATTAAACAGCAAAATTGAGGAGTGGTGAAATCCTTGAAGATTTTGGGCCAGATTTTAAAAGGGTTACGCGTGTAAATCCAGAGGCCATTTGCCGCTGTGTCAGAGATCATGTGCCTGCAATTGGCCGGCAGGCGCAAAAGGTAAAACAAAAATTTTAGGGGAGGGTTAGAGTAGGGCTAGGGGGCAGAAAGATTAGGGGAAGGGGTGGAAAGGTCAGGTTAGGGGGAAGGGAACAGGGGAAGGTTGCGCGGCTCGGCGCACGCAAGGTGCACAATTGTGCACCCCCTTTGCGCGCGCCGGGTAGCGGTGCACATGTACGCTCGCGCGCAACCTTTTAAAATCTACCCCTTTATTTCTATTGGTTTATTCCATTGTGCTGAAAGGTGGAGAGGGAGGGGGTTGGCAGGAGGAATGAAAATGGAAATGTCAATGTTAATGTAACATGCTGTTAAATTTGGAAGTTTTGTTTTTATTAATAGTGCATTAATATTGAGCAATACAAAGTTTAAACATAAGAGCATACATGCCACTTATGAATGTATATGCAATTTTTTGTGTGTGAAACTCCCAGGTAATTCTTTAAAAACGACCTCCTAAGTTTCATTCTAACCATGGGATCCCTGGCAGCTACCAATAACGTTTATTGGCTTAACAGAAAAATTAGCAAACATTTTATATATGAGCTTTTAAGACCATATAGATTTCTTCTTCAGAAATGAATACCAGGAACAATAGCATAAACTTACATTTACACTGTCAGACTGTGACCGGCACTCCGTCTTATGTTGTTTGATGCAGGAGGAAATGCTGCCGTTTGATCTGCTGGAAAAAGTTAACTCATCACTGCAGCATTTGTGTTTTAGTACATCAGGCAGCGGTGAGATGGGTGACAGAATTGTTTTCTCATTTTTAAGCACTGGTAATGCCAAACTGCAGATAAAATTTACAGAAAAGATATGTCACAATGACAAATTTAACAAAAGTAAACTTTTCACAGTTTCATTGTGTAGCCCCATCTTCAGAGATCGTCCAGAATGCAAGGGCACAAAGTGTTCCCTGGCCCACAACTCTCCCTTCCTCTCTCTTTCTCTCTCTCTCTCTCTCTTCCCAGGCCCCTGGGTGCCAGAGTTCTGTCTGGTGGGGAGGAGGATTCAACTTCTGGGTCCCAAAGTACAAGGGGTGGCACAGTTTCTCAGTCACCCTCTTTCCCTTTGCTAGGGATATGCATTCGTTTGAAATGAATAGATAAAACATAACATCTGTGTCATTTCATTCATGGTCTCCCAAAATGAATGGAGGGGTCCCATGAATGAAACAAACAATCTTCATCCCATTTGATTATATTTCCCATTCATTTCTATGGCCCACTGAAGTTTACAGCTGTGTACTGCTGAGAAAAAAACCAAACTGGAAACTATAGCAACCAGTTCTTGCCTGTGTGACCTCCTTGCCTTGTCAGAGTCTTGTCAGAGCTGAGGCTGGACAAGTTGGCAAGGAGACTAGCCAGAGGACAAATCATGGTGCAGCATCTTTTTAACTGGCCTACAGCTGCTATCTGGATCAAGTAACAATAATGTCTGAGCATGTCCAAGAAGATCTGTATATCCTCTATAACTCTTGGCAGATTAGGATGTGTTACTAGAAGCTCTCACAGACTTGTAAAAAAACTTACAAACTTTGGGATTTGTCACTGCTGCTTCTACTCTTTTCTATGATGCTGTGGTCTCACACACTCTCTGTGCCATAAAGAGAGGTAGTGCACTGCAGTTGATTTTGATTTTTCTTTTCACTGGGAGAAGGTCAGGGTAGGAGACAGTATGGAGATTGCAGTTGCAGCAGTGCTAGTGCTATTTTTTTTTTTGTTTTATCTGTCTGGACACCAGTGAGGTGAGCAATACACACTCAGAGACTGAAAAGAAGAGTCTTGCTAGACTGCCAGTCTTTTTTGTCTGTTAGTGTTTAACAGTTTTTTGCGTGCAGAGTCAGTCAGCACTAATGCACACATACATGGTATATGTGCCCTTGTGCGACATGTCTACCTGCCATGCCCCTTATATACAATTTTCGGGATCCTATTGCTATCACTCTGCCTACCTGTCATGTTCCAGATGTACCACCTTAGGGTCTTGCTGCTACCATTCTGCCTACCTACCATGCCATTATATACCAATTAGGGATTTTGCTGTCACATACGTACCTGCCATGCCCCTTATGTACTACCTTAGTAGATTTGCTGCCACATGCTTACCTGCCATGCCCCTTATATACCACCTAAGGGGTCTTGTTACTACTTTGCCTACTTGCCATGCTCCTTATACAGCACTGTATGGGTCTTGCTTCCCTATGTCTATCTGTTATACCCCTTATGTACCACCTTATGGGTCTTGCTGCTACATGCCATGCCCTGACACACCACTTTAGGGTCTTGCTGATACTGATCTGCTGACCTGCCATGTCCCAGATGTAGCACTTTAGGGTTATTCCTACCCTTTGCCTGGCTATCATGCCCTGATATAATACCTTAGGTATCATGCTGCTACTATGTCTACCTATAAAGCCCCTTATGCACTATCTTAGACATCTTGCTACTACTGCTGTGCCTAACTACCTACTTTGGGAGTCTTACTGTTAATATGCCTATCTGCCATGCCTATTATGTATCAATATGGAAGTTTTGGTGCTTCTGTATTGTTTGCTGTTTGGATCTCAGCCCAGTTCTCCCACTCTGTTTGTTTGTTGTTTGGTTACACTGGGATGTTTTGTCCCATGAAAATTTTTTTAAACAAAAAAATACAAGTTTCTCCTTACACCCTATCTTTTTTCTGATTCTCTACCTTACTGTTTTGTTGTACATCTCTAGGATTCCACCCTTCTTGGTTATACTGGGGTATATTGTCCCCAAAAACCCTCAATCAGAAGGAGGACATGCATGCACAAGAGAAAAGATGCAAATGAGAGACCTTTTACATGTTCTGAATGTGGTAAACATTTCAGTAAGAAGAGAGAACTAATGCAACACCAGAAACTCAACAAAGGGAAGAGACTGTGTTCAGCTACAGAATATGGAAAGACTTTTTTAATAAAGCAAACCTCACAATCTACCAAGAAAGCCACACTGATGAGAAACCATTGTTTTGGAGGTGAGGAGTAGTCTAATAGTTAGAGCAGTAGGCTGCAAGCCAGGGAAGTCAGGATTCAAATCTCACTGTCACTCATTGTGCTGTTGGGCAAGTCAATTTACCCTCCACTGCCTCAGGTACAAACTTAGAGCTGGATTTACTAAACCGCGATATTGTAAATTAAACAGCATGTAATGCACATTAAATGCTGTTTGTAGTGCGCTATAACACATAATTTCCTCCTCTTATGGAAATAAGCTCATTTGCATGCATAAAGATTTCCTAACGCATGCAAAGCAGCTTATGCATAGGCAATCCTATGTTAATAAAACAACATGGCTGACTTAGAAAGAAATCAGCCCTGTTATTTTTTTGTGCATTTGAGGTAGCTGTATTTCCCTGCGTGAACATTGAGTCACTAATGCAGATCCACAATAGTGCCATGGGAAAATTAAAGGGCCTGAGGCCCAAAAATACAAATGCCACAAATGACCTCGGGGGTCAATGTTGACCCCACCTGCCCCCCGCCACCTTCTAAGGTGGCACTGGCCCTCTAAAAATAAAGAAAAAAAATGAGGCCAACCACACAGTGATGACCCACACCTTTCCCACCCCCTCCTCTTAAATCACAAAAATGCCCCCTTAGCCATATGATCCCCTGACCCCACTATCCAAATAAAATTTAATCCCTAGGATCTAGTGGTTCCCCACTTCTCTAACCCCCCTCCCCCACACCTACAGCCCATAAAAAGAGCCTGTGGTCTGTGGGTGGCAGCTGGACCCCCACTCCTGAACTCCCCCATACTTCAAAAAGAAGTCATTGGGGTTCAGTGGGGTCCAAGAGCACCCCTTAGCTCTGGGATCATTGACACTGTTTTTCAAAATGGCATCAATCTGACCTTGCCCCTATCATATGCACTGCAACAACCATATCTGAACAGGGTATCACCAGCTCATAGTGGTGGTACAGGGAAAATATTTTACATTATGTTTCTGCCAAATAATATTTGAGAAATGAAACTAACAAAGTAGTTTGGTAGAGATGAAATCTTAGTGAAACCACTGAATGTAGTACAAACAGTAAGACCAGTGATAGTTACAAGAATGAAATTGCTTTAAAAATAAATGAGCCTCTTTCAGGATGAGTGACATTTAGGAATGCAATTTTTGGATAATTTAAGAGACAGGCTTTTGTGGCTGCTAGGATCCCTTCCTCATGCAATCACCAACTACTTTGCAAAGTAGACAACAGAGCTCTACTCTGTATACAGGAAACAAACTGTGTAACTTAAAAAACAAAGTATCTATAAAGCTACTTTCTATCACTTATGGCTTCACTCATAAGGCTTTTCTCCTATTCTGTGCCTTTGGGAAAAAGGCTTGGGGTGAATTTTCAAAGCATGAAGTGCATAAACATTAGAATGTACATGCATAATTAGCCTCTACTTCCATATTCCTTATTTTATAAAAGTTGAAAATACGTGCATATTTTAACTTTTGCATGCATAAAAAAAGGGTGGCCTAGGGGTATGGCCAACATTTACAGTGTAAGTTGCTATTTTAAAAACACTTATTCATGTAAATTAGTCAAATTACTCATGTAATTATCTGAGGTAAGTGATAAAAAGCATGTGTAGCCTCTGCCCTCATCAGCTCTCAGGCACAGGGGCACATAGAGAAGGCCATGGACCATGCAAGGCCCCATAACCTCCTGGGATTCCCACAGGGGGGTGGGGGTTTGACTATTTTCAAGGCCCTTAGAGATTTGTACTCACGGAGGCTATTCCTGCATACCAGTCGCGCACTCCTCAAAGACCACATGCACACCAGCTCTGTTGTTCAATATAAAAATATTTACTGACTCATGGCAGGGAAAAAACAAAGTTCAAAATAGATACACTTTTGAGTAGACTACCACACTGTAACTTAAATCAGAAAAAATTCACAAAAAATAAACACAGTTTCATTCATCATTCCACAATTCTTAACCAAAACAAGTTAGCTGTTTGGGACATGTATCCCTTCCACCCTAGGCCCTGTTTGGCAACTTTAAACTTTTCCTGCAAGGTGCTTTTCTCTTTCTCTCTCTCTTTCTCTTTGTTCTGGAGTCTTGGGTTGACTGTAGCTGACTCAGCCTTTGACTCTAGTGAACCTTTTCCATGTAGACTGCTCCTCCACTGGTACCTCCCAATACATTGGTCCACCAACTCTCCAAGGAAATCTTCTTCTTAGGACTTCCATCTTCACTCTGGAAGACTTTCCTAGGCAGGCTGTCCTTTCTCTGACATCACCTAGTCCCATTTGTCCCAGTTTCCAGAACCCACTTCATCAACTTCAGGACTTGCAGGAACTCTTCACCTCATTCCCTCCTCTTGCATCCCCTATAGGACTTCAATGCTTAGAATCCTCTAACTGCCTCCAGCCTTTCCCTGTGGAGGGCTCAGGCCCCTTCAATGCCCTCCATGAGTAGAGAGACCTACTCCTTCAGCTAAGGCTGATTCTCATTTTTTAAGTTTTCATAAGCACTATTTGAATATTTTTTCATGTCTATTGAGGGCAACTTGGCACATATAAATATAAACATTTGAGGTTTTGACTAATGATTTGGACTTTTTAACCATTAGCTGTTGTGCCGTCGGTCTCAGACGGCTTCGACCTCTGTGCCTCATCTTTCTTCCTTCTCTCTCCATAAGCCTTGGGAAGATGGCTGCTGCTGCTGCTGCGTCATCATACCACTCTCTCCGGCGTCCCTGGAACGGCTATAGCGACGGTGTTCGCCATGTTTCTCCTGAGGGCCTCCTAGGGTGCGTGTGCGCATGCCACCCACGTCTTTATCCACGTCATGGCGGGAACCTTGGGGGCGGCCCCTCCGAGTGAATTCACGCCATCCGGGTATTTAGCCTGCCCTTCGTTTGCTAACAAACTGAGTTAGCAAGGATTGGATTGCCTCCGGTCTAAGCTGCTCTGCTGCTTCCTTGCTGCCACTGGAAGTTCTCTCTGCCCTCCGGGGCCATTTACCTCTAACCTGGGTACCCGCTATTCGGGGACCCTATGCTTTCTTTCAGGTGCCTATCTGGGATACTGGGTACTCGCTCCTCGAAGGCCTGCTCTCCCTGCCTTGGTGCCTGCAAACCAACTACTTCTGCCTGCCAGGATCTTCATCAAATACAGCTATCTATTCAGTGAGTAAACTAACCTTGTCAGCTTGTCTCACCTTCAGCTTCAGCGCTGCGAGTCTACATCCGGGACTCTCTCCTCTACCCAGCGCAGCCCACCATCATTGGAGTGTGGGACGGGTCTCCTCTGCCGAGGACCCCTGGACTACTCTACTGGGTTACCTCACTGCTGTCACCCCCTGGGCAGTACCACCAAGCTGTATAATAAACACGAATTCTCTGTGTCTGCGTGTATAGAGTCTAGCCTAGTACTGCGGTTCCTCACTGGGCTCCTCCCCGTGAGAGTGGCCATCTCCGCAGTACCCAAGAGTCCACTTAAACACCTCGAAACCACAACATGAGCTTATTTGCCCAGCTTGGTTTTCAAAGTCTTCTCCATAAATAAAAAAATTCTGTCTCATGATAATTAAAACTATTCATGGTATCTGAAATCAGTGTTTCATGTGTCATAAAAACTTCTGGTGGGTACCTTTTTGTGGAAATTAGATTTGTGTCCTTACTCTTTCAGTAAAAGTCTTATTTGATCAAGTCATTTCCATAAATACTTAGGCCAGATTCATGAAAGCTTTTCAGCCATTCTATGTCTATGGGAAAAACCGTAGTGAATTAGGTACTTAGATTGAAGAAAGAGTGTTCCTTCCTCCAACTCCCAAATTTAACTTAAGCCTATTCCCACTGTGTAATGGGCAAAAGGTTTGTCCAGTTATCATACCTCTCCTATAATCTTCATAGATTTCCTTCTGGAAGCACCACGTAGGCACTCTTCTTCCAAGTATAGGACATAAGTTCCAGTAGAAAAAAGAACTCTTGAATAATACCTTTGACTTCTTCACTCTAGATATGGATGGGTATCCATTTCTCCTCAATAAAATGATGATACAACTACTCCTTATATTCTTTCTAGATGAAAGACTCCTCTTCTGTTCATAAGAACATAAGAAATTGCCATGCTGGGTCAGACCAAGGGTTCATCAAGCCCAGCATCCTGTTTCCAACAGAGGCCAAACTAGGCCACAAGAACCTGGCAATTACCCAAACACTAAGAAGATCCCATGCTACTGATGCAATTAATAGCAGTGGCTATTCCCTAAGTAAACTTGATTAATAGTCGTTAATGGACATCTCCTCCAAGAACTTATCCAAACCTTTTTTTAACCCAGCTACACTAACTGCACTAACCACATACTCTGGCAACAAATTCCAGAGCTTTATTGTGTGTTGAGTGAAAAAGAATTTTCTTTGATTAGTCTTAAATTGCTACTTGCTAACTTCATGGAATGCCCCCTAATCCTATTATCCGAAAGTGTAAAGTGTAAATAGCGTTAATAGCCACCTCTTACAATGTTATTTATACAATGTTATTTATACATATATATAATTATCTGATCTCCATTTTCCTTCTCACTCCAAGTTATTGATTTCCTTGTTATATGTAACTGCTTTTCTGCACTATTGTTCAAATTGTAAAGTTTTATTATAACTGCACCCCTGTTTCTTGTGAACCAGCATGATGGGACTACTGTCTTGAATGTTGGTATATAAAAAAAACTTAAATAAAAAAAAAAAAACCCAATTCACATCTACCCGTTCTAGACCTCTCATGATTTTAAACACCTCTATCATATCCCACCTCAGCCGTCTCTTCTCCAAGCTGAACAGCTCTAATCTCTTCAGCCTTTCCTCATAGGGGAACTGTTCCATCCTCTTTCATTTGTTCTCTCCATGTCTTGCCTCCCCTAAGAATGCATAGGATATTTCTCTTTTTCCTTTAGTATCTTTCATTCTCTCTCTTCCCTCTCAACCTTTCTCATAAATTATACTCTCTTGCTGTTGCCTCCTGAAACACTCACTCAACCCTAATGGTCAAGGATCACATTTCCTCTACAAATAAGAGAGCATTCTTTTGGCAGCTTCAGGTCACTCTCTCCTCTCTTTTGGCAGCCCTAGGCCATTCCCTTGCCTTTCTCTCATTTCCTAGTAGCAGTAAGATTTTCCCCTTCTCCTGTCCCAGCCACCCAGGTTGTATCCCCTCTCAGAAGCTCCAGGTCATTTCCACTTTCTTCAGCTGGAAGCGAGGGGTCATTTTCCTCTCCGTTAATAATCACAGATCAAAATGACTGATTTCTCATGTATTCTCTCCCTGCAGGACAATTCTCATTTCCTGGGAACTGATGCACTACAGTGAGTCCACTTTGCACATAAAAACAGCAACTTGTGAGTGTATGAATTGGTTTTAGGCACACAATTTTCCCTTTTTATGTATGAAGTGAACTTTGTGAAAAGTTTTGGCTTCACATGTTGTAAATTTACATGCCTACGTTTACTCACGAAATTTTATACAACATCAAAGTTAAATGAGCTGCTGTGATACAAGTTCATGTAAAGTAACTAACAATGTTTGCAGTGCTAAATACTGTGAAAAGGCCTTTACAGGCCAGTTTTCACCAAAAAGACAATTACCCCTCAAAGTTGCCCGTAGGAAATTTCTGTACATAACATTTTCTCTGGGCTTATTTGCAAACAAGTCCCAATAGAAAACTTATGTGCAAAAAATTGTAACTTCTGCATCGTTTGGTTACCTAGTGCTGAGACAGTTCTATTACCAGGGAGGCTGAAAAAGAGGAAGCAAAAATACTCTGAACTTTATGGGTTTTAAATAGACTGAAGGAAAGTCTCTGGCTCTGTGAAGAAACTGAACCACATAGAGCCGGAGCAAGAGCAGAGCTTTGCTTTGAGCTGGGTTCAAGCTTGCTTTGACTCAGCCAGTTCCAGCTCTACCTCAGAAGAAATAATTCTTCAATCTAAAAGTAATGAAGTTATGAAACATTTTGCTAAAACCTCCACCAATCAAGGGTATAACATATTCAGAGTAAAACTAGACATATTCTTAGAATGAAACAAGATCTATTGCCAATTAAACTCTAGGGAACTGCTGATGCAAAGACACATTAGGTTACATTAGGAGTCAGGAAGGAAATGTTTTTCATTGCTGCAGTATTGATTACATGGGCAGAATTAGCTACATTTTTTTTCTTCCTCTAGATTGTCACAAAAAGATGGCTGTAACAATCAGGAGAAGGCTGAATTTGATGGAAGTCTAGTCTAGAGTTGACAATTGGTTCCAGATATTTTTTTAGGACAGGCTGATCCAGTCCTGGTTTTACTCTACTGCCTGCATGGACCTGTACTCTTGATTTTCTTAAGGAAAACAATGGGAACACCAGAACTACACAATCATGCAGGCCAAGGGATAAAACCAGGACTGGATCAACCTGTCCTGAAAATCTAGAGCCAGTTGGCAACCCTACTCTATTCTTGCAAAATAACTGAACATAACTATGGAATATGGTACATATTAAGACATAAGAATGGATCAAATGGAGAACTGGGATAATAATCTACTTTTCCACAAATTGAATAAAACTAAAAAAATATTATGTTTGTACAACTTCTTTTAAACAAGTAGAAGGAAATGCATACTTATTGCTGTTCGTGCTGCAAGGACTTGTTGATGAAATGCAGTCGGTACAGGCAGTGTGTCGTACAGAATTTTCTCTTCTCACAAGGTTCTTCTTATTATTTCTGCATGCCTCCTCTTTTTCATACTGCATGAAAAGAAAAATGATTCTACTACACAGTTAACACAAGCTTCAGAACTGTAGCACCATACCTCTGTTCTCGCTTTTCTTGCATTTTTTATCAAGATTCTTTAGAAGACTTTCTAACCTGCTGACTCAATGAGGATGTGCTTTTTTCTGGTAAAAGTTGGAATTCTTTAGTGTAACTAATTTTGATATTAATTAATATCTTATCTGCTGAGGCGGGACAGATGTGTGGATGAGTATGACAGTCTTAAAATGATTGCCTTATTGTTGCACATACAGAATATATTTGTTGCATGCTGATGGCATGAATGCCAAATATAATATCCCTTCCACCTGAAGTATTTGCATCTTCTCAGCTAGTTAGCCCAGGAGCAGGGGGAGATGGCAGAAGAGATTTTGGCCCTGATTGGGGCTTGGGTGCAGGAGTCTGAAGCAGGGGAAGGTGATGGAATCTCTGATTTGGACCCTGTGCGGAGGCATCTTCAGTCTTAATCAGAAGAAAGTACATGGGGATGGGGTGGGGTGAGGACCAGAACACATGGGATTGAGAGGAGAGTGAGAGGGCTAAGAGGGAGGGGGGAGGAGAAGAGAGAAAGAGAAGAGAGCGAGAGGCTTATGGAGGGGGAAAAAGAAGAAATTAGTGAAGAAGTAAAAAGGAGAAGAGTGTGAGGGCTGCAGGGGGTAGAGAGAGAGCGGAGAGCAGTGTTGGGGTGGGAGGACAGCAAGGGGAGATAGGAGACAGCGCTGCATGGGGGGACTGCAGGAGAATAGAGAAGACTGCTCCAAAGTGACGTGTGAAGAGGGTGGAAAGGAGAGTGAGAAGGCTAAATTGGGGTGGGTTGAGAAGGTATGCACTCACCAGGGGAGAAATGCACTCATCTTGGTGCCACCTCCCCCAAAACAAATTATTGGGGGGTGTCACATTGCAGACTTATCCCTCCACTGCGACCACCACCCTACAATGTGGTGGGGTCAGGATGAGGGAAGATGGAAGGAAGATGGCGGTGTAACATTTTGTCCATCTGCGAGATGTCCCACCACTGGCTGCACTTACCCCCGAATGCCACTGATGAGACTGAGATGCCACCATGCCACCATTTCCCCAGGCAATGCTAGACATGTCCAAATAGGAGGGGCTTCTGTGTAATTATCTCAAATCTGAACAATGATTTTTGAAATTCAAAAATCTAAACTGCAAAAAAACCCCAAAACCCCTGAAAAGTCTGCAAAACTATTAGGAGGGCGATTTTCATTTACCCCAAGTAAATACTGATTTAGCTGGATAAATTGTCTGAAAACTACTCACCTTTTACCCAGCTCAAAGTATGCACGGGGTCAACAATGTGCATACTTTTAGCTCAGTAGGGTGGGCATTCCCATGGGCATGGGAATGCCCACCCTACTAGATGGACTCTCTACCTGGGTAACATCAAGCTAGGTTGACAGAACACTGCGCAAATCTAAGAACATAAGAACATATGAAGATGCCATACTGGGTCAGACTAAGGGTCCATCAAGCCCAGCATCCTGTTTCCAAAGGTGGCCAATCCAGGCCATAAGAACCTGGCAAGTACCCAAAAACTAAGTCTATTCCATGTAACCATTGCTAATGGCAGTGGCTATTTCTCTAAGTGAACTTAATAGCAGGTAATGGACTTCTCCTCCAAGAACTTATCCAATCCTTTTTTAAACACCGCTATACTAACTGCACTAACCACATCCTCTGGCAACAAATTCCAGAGTTTAATTGTGCATTGAGTAAACAAGAACTTTCTCTGATTAGTTTTAAATGTGCCCTAGGCTAACTTCATGGAGTGCCCCCTAGCCTTTCTACTATCCGAAAGAGTAAATAACCGATTCACATCTACCCGTTCTAGATCTCTCATAATTTTAAACACCTCTATCATATCCCCCCTCAGCCGTCTCTTCTCCAAGCTGAAACGTCCTAACCTCTTTAGTCTTTCCTCATAGGGGAGCTGTTCCATTCCCCTTATCATTTTGGTAGCCCTTCTCTGTAGCTTCTCCATCGCAATTATATCTTTTTTGAGATGCGGCGACCAGAATTGTACACAGTATTCAAGGTGCGGTCTCACCATGGAGCGATACAGAGGCATTATGACATTTTCCGTTTTATTCACCATTCCCTTTCTAATAATTCCCAACATTCTGTTTGCTTTTTTGACTGCCGCAGCACACTGAACCGACGATTTCAATATGTTATCCACTATGACGCCTAGATCTCTTTCTTGGGTTGTAGCACCTAATATGAAACCCAACATTGTGTAATTATAGCATGGGTTATTTTTCCCTATATGCATCACCTTGCACTTATCCACATTAAATTTCATCTGCCATTTGGATGCCCAATTTTCTAGTCTCACAAGGTCTTCCTGCAAATTATCACAATCTGCTTGTGATTTAACTACTCTGAACAATTTTGTGTCATCTGCAAATTTGATTATCTCACTCGTCGTATTTCTTTCCAGATCATTTATAAATATATCTCATCTTTGTGTGAGTTTCCTGACTCCGAAGGTCATCAAATCTTCACAAGAGAGCCCTGTTCTGTTCATACATCTCACTTTGAATGTCAAAGTGGCCCCTAATCCCTACACTAATACCTAAACTCACCTCGACTGATTAGGTAGGCCTCCTATAGAGATATAAATACCTACCTAGTATGAGGGTATTACGGCTAGTTTCTCTCTCTCTCTCCCCCCCCCCCCCCCAGTGGTTGTAGAAGGGCCCTGATAGCTTCTCCAGGAACTAAAAAACACCATATAGCATTTTGATAAATGACCCCCTTAGATTGCATCTTCAAATTTATATACATTATTTTGAAGGGAAAAAGTATCTACAGAAAAAGAATGTGCAACTTTTCCCAAGGCAATTTTCAAAGATAAAGTATGCTAGTACTTTGAGAACTAGCTCAAAGGCTACGGGCAAAAGTATCCATGGACTTTGCATCTATGCAGGATCTTTTGAAAATTGACCTAGAGAGATAATTTTCAAAGACTTTCGTGGGGTTTGTGCACATTAAATAGCTTTATATGTATATAAACCCATACCCAGGTGCAGACTGCACTTCGATGGGGCCATGAAAGATTTTATAGTCTCTTCAGAGTTGAAACCACTTCTGGCTAGCTTTAACAAGTTTCTTTTTTCCCCAGGGTCTGTATCCCTTGTTGGTGGGCCCAGAGTGCTAGGGGTGACCCTTTGTACCTTCTTCCTCATCACTGGGAGAAGGAGCACTTTTCATCTCTGTGGAGGTGCTGTGTGTGCCCAAATACACTGGAGCCACTGGGTTAGTGTTAAAAATTAAGTCTTACTGTTGAAAACTGTGATGAAGTCTGGCACAATAAACTTAATCCTCAGCACCACATATTTCTCTTTGTTCACAGTCTCTTTCCCTCTTTCTGTGCAAGTGTTTCCTTTACCAGAGCCATGGAAGCATCCACCCTCCAGGGCTTGGATGAGTAAAGTTCCCAGATGGGCAGGAAAAACTCCTTCCTGAAAGTGGTAAAAAGATAAGATTACTGTCTCTGCACAGAGAGTCCACCCCAGGGTGAAGACTCCTAATGGGGGTCCTCAGTGATCTCAGATAGTTCCTTACTAATAGTTAGATGATCTTCAATACTCTCTTTTTTTCTTAGATGAATCCCTGATGGGAGGGATCCACTTTGGAACAAGCAGCTCTAGCTGTTTCATTCTGCTGGGCAGGAAGAAGGGCAGCCAATACTTCCTCTCAAAACAGTTTCTTTTTCCCAAAAGCTGAGGTAAAGCACCAGAAGGTCCTGGCATCGGGTCACTACTTTCCTCTGTCCTTCAGGGTGTAGGGGGGCAGGTCTTACCTAACCTGAGCAACCCCAGATGCAAGGTTCCCCGTGCCCAGAATCTAGGAGGTCCACAGGGTTTCACCAGGTTTCCTACAAATTAAAGTCTTCTCAAAGCCCAGGCGCAGTGCCCAGAGAAGCTGGGAAACTCCCGAGCCTAGGTGTCAGTGGGGAGTTGACCCTGGGCTGTGCCAATCCTACTCCTCAATACATTTTACCCGTAATCTTCATCCTGTCCCATGGAACCTTCACCACCCTGGCACTGATTGACTCTGGGACCGGAGGGAACTTTATCCTGACAGACCTGGTTATGCACCTGGCCTTGCTATGCCACACAGAGATCCACCTCTTATGATCTCCTCTATCCATGGGGACCCATTGCCTGGCCGGATCACACTGATCACATTCCCGATGCACCTGCGTACCAGAATTCTCCATGAAGAGGATCTCTCCTTTCTCATCCTCGAGAAGGCAATCTATCCGGTGGTTCTGGGCCTACCGTGGCTACAAACGCACTCCCCCTCCATTGATTGGGAGACCTTGCAGTTGGCCTCCTGGGGACCATGCTGCCATGCCACTTGCTTTCGAAAGATACAACATCCCGAAATGCAGCTAACTACGACCCCCTTGGCCTTGCCCCTTCAGTATGCCGAATTCGCAGACATATTTTCAATTGCATCATAGACCTGCTCCCGGGTACTATGCCCCCCTGAGGATGGGTGTACCCCTTGTCACTCCCTGAAACCAAGGCCATGACACAGTATGTTCAAGAGAACTTAGAACGAGGCTTTATTCAGCCCTCTACCTCTCTAGCTAGGGCTGGCTTTTTCTTTGTGGCAAAGAAGGATGTATCACCCTGTCCCTGCATTGACAACCGGGGCTTGAATTCCATCACCAAGAGGGACTGGTATCCCTTACCACTCATTCTAGAACTGCTGGATTGGTTACAAGGGGTCAAGGTATTCATGAAGCTTGACTTCTGGGGGGCCATATAACCTGGTCCGCATTAGGCTGAGAGACAAATGGAAGACCACGTTCAATACCAGAGATGACCACTATGAGTACTTGGTGATGCCCTTTAGTCTCTGCAATGCTCCGGCAGTCTTCCAGCACTAAATGAACGAGTCTTCCGTGACCTCATACACATCAGCATCATAGTATATCTTGATGATGTCCTCGTCTATTCCCGAGACCTCCATTCCCACCAGCAAGAGGTTAAGCATGTCCTCCAGCATCTCCGAACTCACAAGCTATACTCCAAACTTGCCTTTTTGAGCAGGATTCTCTCCCCTTCTTGGGCTATATCATCTTCAGCACCGGGTTCCTGCATTCAAAAATGGCCACAACCTTCTGGGCTCTGAGCCTTGCAATGTTTCTTAGGGTTTGCCAACTTTTACAGGCACTTCTTTCCATGGTATTCACACATCGTGGCGCCTCTTATCGCCCTCACCAAGAGAGGTGCCAATTCCAAACAGTGGGCACCTGAGGCGCTAGCAGCATTCAATGAACTGAAGCAAGCCTTTCTAAGAGACACATGCCTGAGACACCCGGATCCCTCTCGCCCATTTGTTGTGGAGGTGGATGCTCTTTCTTCTCATGCAAGTTCTCCCTGGCCGAGAAGAATTATGGCATAGGAGACAAGGAACTGCTTGCCATTAAGATGGCATTCGAAGAGTGGTGGCAATGGTTAGAGGGTGCTCAACATACTATCACCGTATACATGGATCACAAGAACATGGAGTACCTCCGCGATGCCCAGCGCTTAAATCCTTGCCAGACCTGCTGGTTGCTGTTTTTTAGCCACTTTAATTTCACTCTCCGGTATAAACCAGTATCCAAGAACATCTGGGCTGATGCACTCTCAAGAGTGTTTGAGACCAAGGATGAGCCCGAAGCCCCAAATTACATCATCGACCCAGCATTCGGTATGCATGTTAGTTTCTTTTTTTGTTTGAACTGAAATGTGAATTTTTTGTTTTTAGACAGTTGGAATTATGATATAAGTGGATATGAGATGAAGAGAATCAGATTTCGAAGAATTTTGTACATGGAATTATTAGAGCTGATATATTAATACATGAAAATATGAATGGTGACGGTGAGTCATTATGTAGATAGGGTGTAATTTGTTTGGGGAAATATTTTAGATAGGGATGTATTTGAAATAGGTGGTGATTAGATATGAGTTTGTTCTTTGATAATTGTAGGAGTATCCCTGAAAATAGATAATTGTAGGATTATCCCTGAAAATAGACGAACTAGTGAAGGAGTATCAGAATAATACTGGTTATAGTTCCTTGGATGAGAGGGTGAAACAGAGATTTCTTTGTCAGACAATGGATGTATAAATGAAGGGAGGACTATGCGGATATTTGGTATATAATTGAAGGGAATGATATTAAGCGGATTTTACAAGAGTTGATGTGGATATATAATATAGGTTAAGTTACATGTATATTTATGATGTTTAATGAACCATTGAGTATACATAGGAAAAAAGCATCATGTGATAATAGGGACATTTGTATTTGACCTAATATATTTTTAATGTGTGTGAATGTATGATATGGTATGTGTGATAGATAGTTTTTATCTGTATAGATAGGAATTTTGCATTTCATAAATAAATAACAATCAACTATATTTAAGATTGTATTTTCTCTGTGGGTTGGTATGTAGTAGTAATATAAGGGAAAATAAAATTGCCTTCAGTGTTTTTAAACTATTTACCCAGTATATCTTTCGTCTTCATGGGCTTCCGCAGCATATCTAAAATATTTCCCCAAACAAATTACACCCTATCTACATAATGACTCACCGTCTATGTATACCATCCATTCATATTTTCATGTATTAATATATCAGCAAGCCTTCCCAGATCCCAACTGAATGACAGCAATATCTTATAAGAGTCTTCACAATATAATGTAAATAGTTAATCCTAACTGCTCGGTTATCTTGCTCTAATTCTCTCCCCAGTTATATAAACCTTGTTGTAATGTAACTTTATGACCTCTTTGCACTTGTTAATGTTTCGTTTCTGCGTTCACACCCCCTTGTTATATGTAAACCAGCATGATGTGATTTTTAATCACAAATGCCGGTATAGAAAAACTCTAAATAAATAAATAAATAAATATCGCTTCCGATCGTGGAGTTCAGTTACTGCCAATTTCTGGCGTTCCCTGTGCAGGAAGTTCGGCATTCAACTAGACTTCATCACGGCCTCTCAACCCCAGGGCAACGGCCAGGCCAAACGCACGAACTGAACCCTAAAGAGCTTTATCCGCTCCTTTGTGAATGACTGGCAAGACGATTGGGCCATGCTTCTTCCCTGGGCCGAGTTTTCTCACAATTCTCATACCAACTCTGCTACTGGTTTCTTTCCATTCCTTATTGTATATGGGAGACACTCGATATCACCACTTTCCACACCGCTCTCGGTACCCTCTCTGGCTGCCAAACTCACTGCCCAGTAACTTCAGGGACTATGGCACCATACTCAAAAAAGTCTCCGGCAGGCAGCAGAAAAAGCTAAAAAGGCAGCTGACAAACATCGACAAGCAGCACCCCTCTTTCGCCCTGGCGATAGAATGTGGCTAAGCACTCACCACATCCGCCTTAGGGTACCTTCATTGAGGTTAGCTTCCCGGTACATCAGCCCTTTATCTGCGAACGTATAGGACCAGTTTCCTATCGACTATGATTGCCCTCGTCCCTGAAGATTCACAATTTCTTTCATCTGTCCCTCCTTCACCCATGATCCAGACCTGGCCAAATCGGAGGCTCCCTGAACCCCAGGATCTCTCGTCGGAGGTGGACCAGACCTATCAAATGAAAGAAGTATTACATGTAAAGTGCTGTCACAAGAGATGGGAGAACCTAATCTCCTGGGAGGGCTTTGGCCCCGATGAGAACACCTGGGAGCCCGCCTCTAACATTTTGGATAAATCCCTACTCCAGCACTTCCACTGCACCCATCCTAAGAAACTGGGACCTTCTGGGACGGGGCATAGAGGAGGGGGGTACTGTAGGGCATCCCAGCTGCGGACCTGCGCGCCCAGTTCCCCTCACCTTGGGGGCCAGAAGGCCCACTCCTGCTCTGTTCACAGCAGCCTCCATCCCCGATGCTGACCACGGCGGGCGCAGCCTGCTTCTGCCTTCCCCATGTCTCCCGATGCCACTACCGCTGTCCAACGTCCTCCCAGGTGCACACATGTGGCATTTCCTCCCATTTAAAAGGCCAGCGGCAGGGAAGTCCCCAGAGTGATGATGTCAGGCAAGGCAGGAATAAATACCCTGCCTTGCCATCTCTCCCTCGCCTCAGCAACAGGTCCCACTCCATCGTGAGTGCTAGTTGCTATGTTCTTGCTCCGATCCGTTCCAGTTCCTTGCCTTGTGTTCCTGTTCCAGCTCCTTTCTGCACATTGGTTCTGCCCCTGCTTCCTTTCCAGCTCCTTGTTCCCTTGGCTTGCTCTCCCGGTTCCTGACTCGGCTTGTCCCTGGATTTCGCTTTGTCTGCTGCCTGTCCTGACCTCCTGCTGCCTACCGCCTCTCCATCTTGCCACCTGCTCTGACTCCTGGCCTGTCCTTGGATTCTCCTGTCTGCTGCTGGCCCCGATCACTAGTACGTCTGACCGCTGCTGTCTTCTGCCTTCATTGAATTGTCTTCACCCGGAGACCCACTCCTAAGTCCTGCTGGCCCCAGCACTCAAAGGCTCAACCTGCGGGGAATGTATAGGTGAAGGTCCAGTTGGGACTCTGCCTCGCCTGCATCTGCCTCCCGATGACGAGGGCCTATAGGGGCTCCCCCTATAGGCGGTGCCAACTTCGTCTTGGCTCAGGGGACCATGCTCCCGTAACACAGGTAGTGAAAGAGAAAGTAAGAGAAGTGAGAGTTTGAACTTCTCCCTCCCTCCCTCCCTCCTCTTCTCTCCCCTCCCATTCCCATCACAATCTCACTCCTCAGCTCCCCTCCCATTCCTTCTCACTGAGAAGGGAGGAAAGGAAAGGAGAGCTGAGCTGGGTAAGTGGAAGGGTAGGGGTGTGAGTGAACCTGAGAGAGATGGAAGTGCTAGGGAAGGGAAGAAGGGTAAGTGAATGGAAAGGAAGGGAGATGAGAGACAGGGGAGGGAAAGAAAAAGAAGGAAAGAGGAGTGAAAGAAAAAAGGGCTGAGAGGGAGGTAAGAGAGGAGGAGTGAGAGAAAAGAAAGGGGGTGATAGGAGAGGGAATGAGAGAAGGGAAGGGGAAGGGAGAAAAGGAGAGGGAAGAGAGGAGTAGTGAGTGAAGGGGTGAAAGGGGAGAGAAAGGAATGGGAGTGCGTGAGAGTGGAGGGAATACAAGGGAAATGGGGTGGGTGAGGGAGAGGGAAAGGGAAAGGGAAGGAGCATGAACAGCATTAGCCCATGCCCTGAGAGGAAAGAGGAGTAGTCCATTGGCTGTGAGGGCTGAAGGTGGAGTCTGCTGAAGCTTGTGCATTCCAGAGGAGAAGAAGTGTATCTGTGTATGTGTCAGAGACAGTGTGAGTGTGTATGTGTGAAAGAACGAACATATGTGTGTTAGTGTGTGTATCTGAGAGAAAGAGAGCAAATTTGTGTGTCCTCCGTCCTCCCCTCATTACTCCACAAGAATCTTAGGGTGACTGGAAATCATAAGTTCCCAGGTATGGAGAGGGGGAACTTCTTTTATCCTTATTAGTTTTAATTATTGAGCACTATTTGATGTTTTTTCTTTTGAAGTATTTTATTGATTTTTGGGAACGTTATATAAATTTATATATGTTTAATTACTGAATGTTTTGTCAGCTATTTTGAAATAATTATTTTTCTTAGTATGTTTTTATTTTTATGATTGATGTTTTATATTTCTTCATTTTGTTGTTTGTTTTATGAGGTATGGTGATGTTTCTATTTTAATCACAAACCTCAACCCTTTCACACACTGTATTCCAGCGTACCGTATATGTGAACCCACAAAACCAAAAACAATTGTTACACTGGTAATTAATTCATGAATTAATCTCGCCAAATATATGTAGGCCCCTCACTCTAAGGGTCTGTCAAAGTCATACAGACTCCTAATTAGGTATAGGGCCACCTTGCTTTAATTGTAAACTATTTAAATTTTTGAACTTTTTTGCTGTTTTTTCTTTTTTTAAAATGTCAAGCAAACTAATCACTTCTGGGCATTAAATCACCGCTGTTCATAGCACACAGGTATCAAAAGATACGAGAGGAACCGCAATACTCATCTGTTGCCAAATTTTGGCTGGGAGACCAGCCAAAATTTGGCAACAGATGAGTATTGCGGTTCCTCTCGTATCTTTTGATACCTGTGTGCTATGAACAGCGGTGATTTAATGCCCAGAAGTGATTAGTTTGCTTGACATTTTAAAAAAAGAAAAAACAGCAAAAAAGTTCAAAAATTTAAATAGTTTACAATTAAAGCAAGGTGGCCCTATACCTAATTAGGAGTCTGTATGACTTTGACAGACCCTTAGAGTGAGGGGCCTACATATATTTGGCGAGATTAATTCATGAATTAATTACCAGTGTAACAATTGTTTTTGGTTTTGTGATGTTTCTATTTTTCCATTGTTGTAGTGCATTCAGAGTCTGGCTTGTGGTGGTTTCCAGTTCAGTTTTTGGCTGTATATTTCTATTTGTTCTTCAAGGTTTCTTTATTCTGCATTTGGTGAAGGTCTTCTCTGACCGAGGCGAGATATTCTGCTAGGGAAAAGTTTCTGTGTAGGAGATCTATAAGAGCCTGACTTCTTCTGTTTTCTTAATAGTAGGTGTACTGATATTTTAGGGCCTAGTGTAATATTTACTATACTGCTTTTTTTTAATTGTTTGAGTGCTGGCAGTTTGTGCTGTTTTGGTATTGGAGCTTTACTATATTATAATTATAATTATTCATGGCTTTCTGAGAGCCGAGCCCACACCCAACATGCATATGGGGTCAAGTGCCTTTTTAGTTTCTTTTTGCAGGGTTTTCTGGTTGGCACCACAGCAGAAAATAAACATGTTATTTTAAGTCTTATTTTTTCCTCAGAAGCCTGAATATCCTTTTTCATGTAAAATCTGTTATAAATGCATAATTTTTAATTGTGTGTAAAGAGGGCCATGGCAGGGACAGTGCATAAAGTTTGCCTGAGTCATCTAATACTCTTGCACTGGCCCTGGAGCTGCATGCAGACAGTTCACATGGAGAGAAAGAGGAGACCATAGCGGTGCCCAGAGCTACACACAGTCAGAGAGAAGAAATCAAGACAGCAGGAGACTAGGAGCTGGGAAGGAGGTCAGTAATATATCCTCCAAATCATTGAGCATGGCAGATTCTGACTGTGTTTACTGTTCCGTAACAGGTAAAATGCCATCTACTTCTCATCTATTTATTTTTATTTATTTAAAATAAATTCAGGGAGCAGCCCAGAGAATACAAAAAAAGCTCAGATTTATACCACAGACACACTGCCTGAAAAATCTCACTCTTTGGCCTATAATCTGTTGCAATCAGGCCACCTTCAGGGAGGGAGGCCAGCTACCCATAACTGCAAGGCCTTTCGCCTCCCTGAATATGCAGGGATTTGCAATACCAAAGGCCTCATCCCTGAGGTTGTATCAATGTTGATGGACTCATGCCACAAAGCCTATATTTCTTTCACAGTCTGGTATCCACCACTATTTCAAGAATGGCAAACTCACAGGAGGATGGCTTACAGGTAAGTAATCAGCTCTGGCAATTACTCTCTACCAAAGCATTGCTCTGTTCTCTGTATATGCCTATAATATATTCTACAGATCCACAGAAGGAGGACCACTGAAGTAGCAGCAGTGGGCCAGCCACATTGCAATACACTTTTGCTTCCCTAGAATTCATGCTCTCTGCCTTCTCCTCCACATGTGATAGAAGCTATCCACTGAGAAACTGACTCAAGGTCCCCACAGCAGTCTCCCAAAGTCAGGGGAGTGCTACAACCAGGCCCCAAGTAGACTAGGATTATAATAGAAAGGACTTTTGGCCTCCTCAAGAGTCACTTCAGGTGCCTGGATATATCAGGCAGGATTTTTAAAAATGATCCCGCAAAGACCTGTGATATATTTATGGCCTGCTGCATCCAATATAATAGAGGCAAAATATACCAGCAGCCTCTTCCAGAGGGGCTTCAGCCAGTGCTCCCAGCCAGTGATGAGGAGATTGTAGACGAGGACATACCCAAAATCTGTCCCCACACTCATGTAAATCAGTTATTTATTCTTTAAAAACATATAAAGACTAGGGGACACTCTATGAAGTTAGTAAGTAGCACATTCAAAACAAATTGGAGAAATTTCTTTATCACTCAACACACAATTAAGCTCTGGAATTAATTGCCGAAGGATATGGTTAAGGCAGTTAGTGTAGCTGGGTTTAAAAAAGGTTTGAATAAGTTCCTGGAGGAGAAGTGGCTATTCCATAAGCCTACTTGGTTAATAAAGCAAATGTTGCTTACCTGATGTAACAGGTGTTCTCACAGGACAGCAGGATGTTAGTCCTCACAAATGGGTGACATCGAGGATGGAGCCCACCACGGAAAACTTCTGTCAAAGTTTAAACAGAACTTTGACTGGCCCCTACTGGGCATGCCCAGCAAGGCACTGACCCTGCAGCCAGCAGGGGTCTCCCTTCAGTCTGATGTTCAAAGCTACAGGCAGTGCCTAGAAAGTAAAAACAAAACAAACCCAACACCGCGGGGTGGCGGGCGGGTTTCGTGAGGACTAACATCCTGCTGTCCTGTGAGAACACCTGTTACATCAGGTAAGCAACATTTGCTTTCTCACAGGACAAGCAGGATGGTTGTCCTCACAAATGGGTGAGTACCGAGCTGAGGATGTCCTGACTTGCACCAAATGCACCCAACGACGTGCAACAGGCACTACAACTGGGGTGGAATTTGGTAAAGGGCATCCGCACCCTACCGGGAAGGTGGAAGGGTGTTGGTACATCACGTTGGAAAAAGGTTACGCAAGACAGATTGGCCGAAGATGGAGTCCTGTCTTCCAGCTTTGTCCAAACAATAGTGGGCTGCAAAGGTATGGAGAGAACTCCAGGTTGCAGCCTTGCAGATGTCAGGAAGCGGCACCGATCGAAGGTGTGCCACTGACGTAGCCATGGCCCTCACAGAGTGTGCTTTGACACGGTCTTGAAAAGGGATGCCCGCTTGCTCATAGCAGAAAGCAATGCAGTCCGCCAACCAGGAGGAAAGAACCTGCTTACCCACAGGTTGTCCTAACTTGTTAGGATGGAAAGAGACGAATAATTGAGTGCTCTTCCTGTGAGAAACTGTACGGTCTAGGTAAAAGGCTAGAGCCCGTTTACAGTCTAGGGTATGCAGGGTCTGTTCTCCAGAGTTGGAGTGGGGCCTGGGAAAAAAGATAGGTAGTATGATGGATTGATTAATATGAAACTCAGAAACTACCTTAGGTAAAAATTTAGGGTGAGTGCGGAGTACCGCCCGGTCCTGCAGGAGCTTAGTGTAAGGCGGATAGGTAACTAGGGCCTGTAATTCACTAACCCTGCGAGCTGAAGTGATAGCCAAAAGGAATAACACTTTCCATGTGAGATACTTTAACTCACAGGAGTGCAGAGGTTCGAAAGGAGGTTTCATTAGACGACCAAGAACCAGATTAAGGTCCCAGGATGGGGCCGGAGGCCGTAAGGGTGGCTTCAGATGGAGCAAGCCTTTAAGAAAACGTGTTACTAGGGGTTGTACTGAAATAGGGACACCCTGTACACCTTTATGGAAGGCGGCTACCACACTGACATGCATCCTAATGGAAGAGGTTTTAAGACCTGATTCAGAGAGATGCCATAAATAGTCCAAGAATTTGGAGATTGGACAGGAAAGGGGATCAAGGGACTGAGAAGTGCACCATGATGTGTACCTTTTCCATTTGTATGAGTAAGACTTTCTTGTGGAAGGCTTTCGTGAAGCTATCAGGACTCGAGAAACGGAATCTGAAAGGTTGAAAGGCTGAAGGACTAACCTTTCAACATCCATGCCGTCAGGGACAAGGCTTGGAGGTTGGGATGGAGGAGGCATCCGTCGTTTTGAGTGAGCAGATGCGGGTCCTTTCCCAGAGGAATGTGCCTGCGGATGGAGAGATCCTGGAGTATTGGAAACCATACTTGGCGTGGCCAGTAAGGTGCTATCAGGATCATGGTTCCTCCGTCCTGGCGTAGCTTCACGAGAGTCTTTGACACAAGAGGAAGTGGAGGGAATGCGTAGAGCAGACCGGTTGTCCACTTGAGGGAGAATGCATCCCTCGGCCGAGAGTGCTGGCTCCGAATGAGAGAGCAGTAATCGTCCACTTTGTGGTTCTGAGGGGACGCAAAGAGGTCTATGCGGGGAGAACCCCCACTTGTGAAACAGAGAGGTCGCTATCAGAGGATCGAGTGACCACTCGTGCGGTCGGAAAGACACGGCTCAGCCGGTCTGCCAATACATTGTCTACTCCCGGCAGGTAAGTGGCCCTGAGGTACATGGAGTGGGAGAGGGCTTCCGCCCAGATCTGCGCAGCTTCCTGACACAGAAGGAAGGAGCCTGTGCCTCCCTGCTTGTTTATGTACCACATGGCCACTTGGTTGTCCGTCTGGATTAAGATTATCTGATGAAAGAGATGATCTTTGAAAGTGCGGAGCGCATAGCGGATTGCTCGAAAGTTCCAGGAAATTGATCTGGTGTTCGGCTTCCTCGTTGGACCATAACCCTTGGGTTTGAAAGTTGTCCACATGGGCTCCCCAACCGATGTGAGAAGCGTCGGTGGTTAGGATTACTTGCGGATCCGGTGGAAGAAAGGGTAAGCCCTGAAGGAGGTTGACCTGAGTCGTCCACCAGGTTAAGGATAGGCGCAGCGCTTGTGTGACTGTGACTATGGAGGACAGAGGCTGAAAAGCTTGAATCCATTGGTGTCGTAGAGTCCATTGTGTTACTCTCATGGCTAGTCGGGTCATGGGAGTGACTTGAACCGAGGATGCCATGTGTCCTAGGAGAATGAGGAACTGGCGAGCCGTGGCCGTATCTTGAGACTGGAGCTGGTGAGCTAGGGACATGAGAGTTTGGACCCGTTGAAGCGGAAGGTAGGCCTTTGCCTGTAAGGTGTCCAAGTCTGCCCCAATGAAAGATAAGGTTTGAGATGGGACGAAGCAAGATTTCTCGTAATTGACAAGAAACCCTAAGGAAAGGAGTGTGTTGATTGTCAATTGTAGGGAGGACCGGGCAATCTGAGGGGTGGAGGCCCTGATTAGCCAATCGTCCAGATAGGGGTATACGTGGACACCTTCCTTCCTGAGGAATGCTGCTACAACTACGAGGCATTTGGTGAAGACTCGTGGAGCAGATGCCAGACCGAAAGGTAGTACTCGGTATTGATAATGGTCGCGGCCTACCAGGAACCGCAGATATTTGCGATGGGATTGTGTTATCGCAATATGGGTATAAGCTTCCTTGAGGTCGAGGGAGCATAGCCAATCCCCTCTTTGCAGCAGAGGGAGTAACGTGCCCAGGGTTACCATCTTGAACTTTTCTTTTTGAAGGTACTTGTTGAGGGCCCGAAGGTCCAAAATTGGACGTAGCCCTCCTGACTTTTTTGGAATTAGGAAGTACCTGGAGTAAAATCCCTTGCCTCGTTGAGAGGGAGGGACAGGTTCTATAGCATTTGATTGCAAAAGAAGGGATACTTCCTGTTGTAATTGAGTCAAGTGGCTGGATAGACTCCATGCTTGAAGAGGCGGGGAGTCTGTCGGAAGAGTTATGAAATTGAGGTGGTAACCCTGTGCGATAATTGCCAGCACCCACTGGTCTGAGGTAATCCGTATCCAATGCTGCAAAAAGTGGCACAGACGACCCCCTACAGGGATGTGGGGGAGTGGGATATGGCATGTGCTCCGTATTGGGAAGTCAAAGGCCTGCCGCAGGCCCGGGAGGTGGGGCTACAGCAGGTCTTTGTTTCCGAGGTTGGCGTAGCTGAGGTCTGGTGGAGGATCGAGCCGGACGAGGCCTAGTCGACGGAGGGTAATAACGACGTGGCCGAAAGAATGACTTTTTAGAGTCCTTCTTAGGTGGTGGTTTGGAGGATACCTCAGATGGAACAGACGAAAGTTGTTTCAACGTCTCGTGGTGATCCTTCAATTCCGCCACAATCTGTTGAATCTGTTCTCCGAACAGATTGTCCCCCAAGCAGGGTAAATCGGCTAGATGATCCTGGACCTCTGGGCGAAGGTTGGATGATTTTAACCAAGCCCAACGTCTGGCTGAGATGGCAGTAGCTGAGACTTTCGTGGAAGCATCAAAGATATCGTAGGCCGTTCTGATCTCGTGCTTCCCAGCTTCAAATCCTTTGTGAAGGAGGGCTTGAAGCTGTGGCTGGTATTGGTCCGGTAATGTGTCAGCGTAGTCCTGCATCTGTTTAAGGATAGCTCTGTTGTATTGAGTCATATAAAGTTGGTATGAAGCTATGCGAGATATCAACATAGCCCCATGATACACTTTCCTGCCCACACTATCAAGGAATTTGTTGTCCTTGATAGGGGGAGTGGAAGAGTGTGGTTTTAGGCGCTTGGCCTTCTTTTGCGCAGACTCAACTACAACAGAGCGATGATCCAGTTGAGACTTCTGAAATCCTGGTGCTGACTGAACGAGGTATGTTGAGTCAGCTTTTTTATTAACTGGTGACACAGATGAAGGTGATTCCCAGTTTTTCTTTAAAAGATCCAGAAATACCTGGTGAATGGGGATGGAAGCGATGATTTTTGGGGCATCCAGAAATTGGAGCAGCTCCATCATTTGGTGCCTGTCATCGGTCTCAGATTGCAGCTGAAAAGGCACAATTTCTGACATCTCCTTTACAAAATTTATAAAGGAGAGATCTTCAGGAGGAGATCGTTTTCTACTCTCTGTAGGAGATGGTGGGGATGGTAAATCTGTATCTGAAGATGTATCATCACCCCAGGTATCATAAGGATCATGTAGGGCTTGCAGTCCTGAAGGACCTGGTAGAGGATCCAAAGGCATCGATGGAATCGGTGCTGCAAGCGGAACTGTGAACGGCATCGAGGGCTTCGGGGGTACCGATGGAATCGGTGCCGATCTTGGAATCGATGGAGCCGAAGGATAAATCGGTGGAAAGGTATGTGAAGGCACCGATGGAACGACACCGGACGGGGGAATCCGGAACGGTGTTTCTCCTGTCGATGAATGTCCTTCCGGAGATGATGGTGTAGTCGGTGCTACTGGAATCACCGATGGAAGGGCGCGCATGAGTGCCTCCATACGATTTAGTATCGGTGCCAACGCTTCCACTAGAGGCTCGGTGGTCGGTTCCCTCCTCGGTGGCAGAGTCGGTGCTGAGGTCGGTGCCTGAGGCGGTGCCGGAATCGGTGCCGGAGGCGGTGCCGGTGGAGGCTGGAATCTTCGCATCGCATTCTCGATGGCCTCCTGGACCAGCCGGTCCAGTTCTGCCCGGAGACCAGGGGTAACCATATCCGGCTCGACGGGAGAGGGAGGCTGAGGCAGGGCCGGAAGTACCACCGTAACCGGTGGGATCACGGCCCCCGCACCCCGGGAGGGTGAGGGTTTCCTCGGTGCCTGCGAACGAGACGTGGACGGTGCCAGGTCTGACCGAGGCTTTTTCGTCGGTGGCTCGGCCTGTTCAGAGGTCGATGGTTGTGGATCCTCGACGGGCCGAGACTTGTGCCGTCGATGGCGATGCTTATCCTTCCGATCTCCTCGCCCATCCGGGGAGGGGACAGGAGTCGACGGCCGAGAAGTCATCGGTGGAGGACGGTCACCGGAGGGTTGACGATGGTGGTGCAACTTCGATGGTGCCGGTTCCGATGACGTCGATGCTATCGATGGCGTTGGGGTGGGTGCATGGAAGAGGAGCCCCATCTTCTCCATCCTGGCTTTACGACCCTTAGGTGTCATTAGGGCACATTTAGTGCAAGTCAGGACATCATGCTCACTTCCCAAACATAGAACACAGACCCGATGGGGATCTGTGATTGACATAGTCCGGGTGCAATCCGGACAACGACGGAACCCCGTCGCCATGGCCTAGGGCCAAATTTAGCCGCGGGATTGGTAAGTGCCAACAGGCCTCTAGGGCCAAAATCGACGGCAGTCGATGAAAATCGGCAAAAAACTTACCGGCTTTCGCGGAGGTGACAAAAATTTGTCGAAGGGAGACCCCTGAGGGGCAAATTTTCTTCGGAAAGAAAAAAACCGAATTCCTGTCAGGAACGTGGTAAGAGAGCTCCTTTCACCGCGTGGCAACTGCTGCGCGGAAAAAAGAAGACTGAAGGGAGACCCCTGCTGGCTGCAGGGTCAGTGCCTTGCTGGGCATGCCCAGTAGGGGCCAGTCAAAGTTCTGTTTAAACTTTGACAGAAGTTTTCCGTGGTGGGCTCCATCCTCGATGTCACCCATTTGTGAGGACAACCATCCTGCTTGTCCTGTGAGAAACTATTATCAACCAAGTAGACTTAAGGAATAGCCACTAATTATCACTGCATAATAGCAGCACAGGATCTATTTACTAATTTGGGAATTTGCCAGGTTCTTGTGACCTTGGCTGGCCACTGTTGGAAACAGGATACTGGGCTTGATGGACCTTCGATCTGATCCAGTATGGCAAATTTTTATGTTCTTATGATCTTTTAGCTGTTGGCTACTGCCAGTTCCAGCTGGTGCAGAAGTCACATGGCAGGAGATAATCCATTACTTGCCTCCTACTCCAAAAGTCTTCTTTTCAGAAGAGGCTATAGGCAGTTTGTGGAGACAAAAAGAAAGGGAAATCTGATATTTGGAAGTCTCATCATTTATCTGAACCTCAACACCTGAGTAAGTTGTTCTTTGTTTACAGATGATTTTATGTTGGAGAAATGCTAAGTTGAACTGTTACTGTGATTTCAGTGGTGACATTGGATTTTGTTGTGTACTCAACTTTAGCACTTGATTAGTTTGACATTATTGGAAGCAGCACAAAAGAATTGGTCTGAACTAATTTGACAGGGTTGGTAATCAAGGCAGGAGAAGGAATGAAGAGTGAATGCTTGTATGAAGGAATGTCCCCTGGAAGCCTCTGTCACAGGATTAGATAAGGGCTCCAGTGCAAATAAATAAGAAATAAAACCGAAAAAAAGTTTATGTTTACAAAAAGGGGGGGGGGGAAGAGGGAGGGATGAACCATGGATAAAAACAGGCAAAATAAAAGAACCCCAGGGAGCTGAGGAGGAGAGGTCATGGCTGGTGCTGTCGGGCTTAAGGGGAGATGGTGTAGGTGCTAGCTGCTGGACCATCTCCTCAAGAGCAGATGCAAAGCACTCTAGGCTGTAGGTCAAACAGTCCACGTTTGCCAACAGCCCCCTGAGGTTACCCTGGATGGCTGCCACGTTCTGGTGCAGCCTCTCCACAGCTTCATCACAGATGAGCTCTGCCAGAGAAGCAGGAGATCTTCCAACAAACCCAGCCTTGGAAGCTGTGGCATGCTCTAAAAGTGGCCAACTTGAGACTCACTATTGTTGAGCGCTAAATCAGCTTAAAGGTGCTGCTCCATGAACACAAAGGTGCCATACCAAATTTAGTAGAAACAAATTTAAATTTATTATTGCATATCAATAAGCAATGCAGGCACCTTTGGGAGGAACAAAGTCGCAGTTCTCTCTGTAGAGAAGTACTACTCTGCTTCTCACTGTATGTCAGTGAGTGCTGCTTTTTTATAGGTAAAACATACAATAATCCCTAATATGGATCTATGGGAGTATCATGTAGAAAGTTTCTTATGTCAAAACAAGATAAATTAAATCTAAGTTACCCTGATCCCCCTCCCAAATTGAGGCCCAAATTGATGTGATGTTCACATCAATCTTCTGTTAGTCCTTTGTCCTATCAGAGAGGTTTCCAAGACTCTGGTTTCGCTGGTACCACTTAGTTGAAACATTAGCCTGTGAGATTCTAACCTTCTCCTTCTGCTTTTTTGTGACCCTATGACTTTCCATCATAGGATTTTGACATCATCTGCTGCAGTTCAGATGTCTCCTGTAATTTCTCCAAATCAGGGTCAATAGGGCATTTAAGGTTCCCATGGCCAGAACTGCAAGCAGGTCAAGGCAGCAGAGGTTTCTGGGTGAGTCATAGTCTCCATGTTGGTTTCAGTCTCAGTCACACATATCATTTCCCTCTTGTGCTACTTTCAAATGGCAAGAGTGGCACACCCAAGCACAAGAGAGGGTGAGAGGTCAGTGAGGTAGTCCATGGCAAGTAGACCTAGTAGTGTAGTCTAGCAACTAATCTTTGGTTTGTATTGGGTGTATAGAGCAATGCATGTATCTCTCTAGATGTTTAATAATGTACGTGATACTCACATAGATATAAGCAGTCCTCAGGTAGCAAATGGCAGCATTAAGGCTGAGTTACAATAAATGACATTCAGATCTGTCATTGAACTGCAAGTGTGACTGCATTATCATGACATTAGCCTTAAGCTTTATTTTACATTACATGGGCACCAAAGGACAGTATGAAAAAACTAAACAACTTGCAAAAGGAAGAAAGTGTTCCTAATGGGTACAGGGAGAAGGATAAGAGGCATTCCTTTTTGGTGGACAAAAAAGAAAAAAGAAAGACATAGAATAGCATTATAGGAAAAATGTTTGCTATTCAGGGCATCTTCCTGCTAAAGTTTGAGGAGCTCTTCCTGCTAAATTTTGAGGAGCTTTGGAGTCTCAATGCGTGGATGAGACGATGGTGTAAGGAAGAGGGATTCAGTTTTGTTAGGAACTGGGGAACCTTTTGGGGAAGGGGGAGTCTCTTCCAAAGGGATGGGCTCCACCTTAACCAGGGTGGAACCAGACTGCTGGCACTAACCTTTAAAAAGGAGATAGAGCAGCTTTTAAACTAGAACAAAGGGGAAAGCCGACAGTCGCTCAGCAGCACATGGTTCGGAGAGAGGTATCTTCAAAGGATACTAATGATGCATTAGAATTAGGGCATCCTGACAGTGAGGTTCCAATAATAAGAAAAGTAGTCCAAGTGCCTGTAACTAAAAACTCACCTGAGCTAAAACATTCTAACATCCCTATCAATTAAAAAGCAGAATGAAAATACAAAAAACAAACTTTATGCTTGTATGCTAATGCCAGAAGTCTACGAAGTAAGATGGGAGAATTAGAATGTATAGCAGTGAATGATGACATAGACTTAATTGCATCTCAGAGACATGGTGGAAGGAGGACAACCAATGGGACAGTGCTATACCGGGGTACAAATGATATCGCAATGACAGAGAGGAGCACCCGGGAGGCAGTGTGGCGCTTTATGTCTGGGATGGCAAAGAATCCAACAGGATAAACATCCTGCATGAGACTAAATGCAAAATTGAATCTTTATGGGTAGAAATCCCTTGTGTATCAGGGAAGACTATAGTGACAGGGGTATACTACCGTCCACCTGGTCAAGATGGTGAGACGGACAGTGAAATGCTAAGAGAAATTAGGGAAGCTAACCAAATTGGTAGTGCAGTAATAATGGGAGACTTCAGTTACCCCAGTATTGACTGGGTAAATGTATCATCAGGACACGCTAGAGATGGACACGCTGGATGGAATAAATGATAGCTTTATGGAGCAATTGGTTCAGGAACCAATGAGAGAGGGAGAATTTTAGATCTAATTCTCAGTGGAGCACAGGATCAAATATGAATTAATGACTGGAAGAGGAACAGTATGCAAATCCACGGCTCTTGTGCTAAACTTTCAAAAGGGAAACTTTGATAAGAGAGAATTTGAAAAAAAGTTGGCAGTAGAGGAAAAACTCACAGTAAAAACTTTAAAAAATATATCTGAAGCAGAAAGCCTGTGAGGGAGTCAGTTGGACTGTTAGGGAGGAGGAATAGCCTAGTGGTTAGTGCAGTGGACTATGAACCAGGAGACCAGGGTTCAAGTCCTGCTGTCACTCCTTGTGACCTTGGGCAAGTCACTTTACCCTCCATTGCCTCAGGTACAAACTTAGATTGTAAGCCCTTTGGGGGATAGAGAAATACCTACAGTACCTGAATGTAAACTGGTGTGATATCTCAATTGAGATTGAATGTCAGTATATAAAAATAATAATAAATAAATGATTGACGGGTTAAAGGGGCACTTAGGGAAAATAGGGCCATTGCGGAAAGATTAAATGGTTTCTTTGCTTCGGTGTTTCCTGAAGAGGATGTTGGGGAGGTACCGGTGCTGGAAAAGGTTTTCATGGGTAATGAATTCAGATGCACTGAATCAAATCACGGTGAACCTAGATGTGGTAGATCTGATTGACAAACTGAAGAGTAGTAAATCACCTGGACCGGATGGTATACACCCCAGAGTTCTGAAAGAACTAAAAAATGAAATTTCAGACTTATTAGTAAACATTTGTAACCTATTATTAAAATCATCCATTGTACCTGAAGACTGGAGGATAGCAAATGTAACTCCAATATTTAAAAAGGGCTCCAGAGGCGATCCGGGAAACTACAGACTGGTTAGCCTGACTTCAGTGCCAAGAAAAATAGTGGAAAGTGTTCTAAACATCAAAATCACAGAACATATAGAAAGACATGGTTTAATGGTTTGACAAAGTTCCTCATGAGAGGCTTCTAGGAAAAGTAAAAAGTCATGTGATAGGTGGCGATGTCCTTTCGTGGATTGCAAACTGGCTAAAAGACAGGAAACAGAGAGGATTAAATGGACAATTTCTCAATGAAAGGGAGTGGGCACTGGAGTGCCTCAGGGATCTGTATTGGGACCCTTATTTTTCAATATATTTATAAATGATCTGGAAAGAAATACGAGTGAGATAATCAAATTTGCAGATGATACAAAATTTTTCATAGTAGTTAAATCACAAGCAGATTGTGATACATTGCAGGAAGACCTTGTGAGCCTGGAAAATTGGGCATCAAAATGGCAGATGAAATTTAATGTGGATAAGTGCAAGGTGATGCACATAGGGATAAGTGCAAGGTGATGCATATAGGGAAAAATAACCCATGCTATAGTTACACAATGTTAGGTTCCATATTAGGTGCTACAACCCAAGAAAGAGATCTAGGCGTCATAGTGGATAACACATTGAAATCGTCGGTTCAGTGTGCTGCGGCAGTCAAAAAAGCAAACAGAATGTTGGGAATTATTAGAAAGGGAATGGTGAATAAAACGGAAAATGTCATAATGCCTGTGTATAACTCCATGGTGAGACCACACCTTGAATACTGTGTACAATTCTGGTCGCCGCATCTCAAAAAATATATAATTGCAATTGAGAAGATACAGAGAAAGGCTACCAAAATGATAAGGGGAATGGAACAGCTCCCCTATGAGGAAAGACTAAAGAGGTTAGGACTTTTCAGCTTGGAGACAAGACGGCTGAGGGGGGATATGATAGAGGTGTTGAAAATCATGAGAGGTCTAGAACGGGTAGATGTGAATCGGTTATTTATTCTTTTGGATAATAGAAAGACTAGGGGGCACTCCATGAAGTTAGCATGTGGCACATTTAAAACTAATCGGAGAAAGTTCTTTTTTACTCAACGCACAATTAAACTCTGGAATTTGTTGCCAGAGGATGTGGTTAGTGCAGTTAGTATAGCTGTGTTTAAAAAAGGATTGGATAAGTTCTTGGAGGAGAAGTCCATTATCTGCTGTTAATTAAGTTGACTTAGAAAATAGCCACTGCTATTACTAGCAACGGTAACATGGAATAGACTTAGTTTTTGGGTACTTGCCAGGTTCTTGTGGCCTGGATTGGCCACTGTTGGAAACAGGATGCTGGGCTTGATGGACCCTTGGTCTGACCCAGTATGCCATGTTTTTATGTTCTTATTTTCTTCCTACTCAGATCTCTGGGGCAAAACATGAGACCTTAAGACGGATAGACACATGGGGGAAAGGGGTAACAGTGGGAAGAAGCACGAGGGAAGCTGTGAAGGTGGAAGAAGAGGCCTTCAAAAAGCCATGAGTGAACTGAATTACAATATAGAAAACCTAAAATACCAAAACAGCACTAATTGCCAGCACTCAAACAGCAGGGGAAGGGGATGATTTTGGAGGGGACACAAGTTCAGTTTTTTCTCTACATATTTCTATTTTGGTGGTTACTACCTTGTATTTAGTGAGGGGTTTTTTTTGTGTCTGTGTGTGACCAACACGCTAATGTGTAATTTCTGTAAAACTTGTTTTGTTTTCCCAACAGGAAGTGTATTGCTAAAAATACATTCAGATTTTTAGCCCACCTTTCTAAATAATGCTCAAGGTGGCTTACTGCATTTTTACTATTCAGATCCAATAAGCCCAAAGAGCTAACAATCTAAGTGGGTGCCAGAGGCAATGGGAGATAAAATGACATGCCCAAGGTCACTAGATGTTATAGTGGGCAAATGGTTTCCCTGGTTCTCAGTCCAATACTTTAACCGTTAGGCTTCTCCTTTTTCTGCTGGGAAGAAGAATAATGCTGTTTGAGGGCCTGGTGTAAATTTGCATTGCTGCCTTTTAATGCTGTTTTGGTAGGGAACCTTGCTATTGGGCTGATACGGTAAATCCCGCGGGAGAGCCGGCGCTCCGAGGCGAGCACCCGGTCTCCCAACGCACGCCCAAGCCACTCTCCTGGATGCGTGATCAAGTATTTAAATGAGGGCCCAGGGTAAAAAGAGGTGCTAGGGACATTAGCGCATCCCTAGTGCCTCCTTTTTGACAGGAGCGGCGGCTGTCAATTTTTCCGGCGTCTCGAGCCCGCTGACAGCCATGGGTTCAGAAAATGGACGCCAGCATAACTGAGCATCCGTCTTCCGACCCGCAGGCACATTTAAAAAATTTTTTTTATACATTTTTTTTTAATTTTTGGGGCCTCCGACTTAATATTGCTATGATATTAAGTCAGAGGGTGTACAGAAAAGCAGTTTTTTCTGCTTCTCTGTACACTTTCCCGGTGCCGGCAGAAATAAACGCCTGCCTTTGGGCAGGTGTTAATTTCTGAAAGTAAAATGTGCGGCTTGGCTTTTACTTTCTGGATCGCGCGAGAATAACTAATAGGGCCATCAACATGCATTTGCATGTTGTAGGCGCTATTAGTTTTGGGGGGGTTGGCCGTGTGTTTTCGATGCGCTATTACCCCTTATTGTATATTGGATAAAAATAGCGCGTCAAAAACGTGCGGCCAAATGCTGGAGATGCTGGCTTTTTCAGTAGAGGAGCTATGCTCCCAGCTACAAGAGACTGCTATGGCCAACCCTGAGGGCCTCCCGGCCACTATGCTTCCTAGAGCAACTCTGGCACTTCTTGCACCTCCTAGATTCAATGGGGATCCACGCTCCTGCCGTGGCTTCCTTAATCAGTGCTTGATGCAATTTGCTCTCCAACCTTCCTTGTTTTGAAGGAGATCACTAAGGGCACCTTTATCCTGTCCCGGTTGGAAGGGAAGGCTCTGGCATGGGCCTCTCCCTTATGGGAACATTGTGATCCCATCTTCTCCAAGATGTCTGACTTCATTGCTCTCTTCAAGCAGACCTTTGGAGATCCTGGTTGGATGGCTATCGCCAGTCATAATCTACTCCATCTTCGTCAAGGGTCAAGGACCCTCTCTGAATACACGGTGGAGTTCCGAACCTTAGCCACAGAACTTGGGTGGCAAGAGGATTGCCTGCAAGCCATCTTCCTAGATGGACTCTCGTCTGCTCTAAAGGATGAGCTCTCCGTCAGTGAGACTTCAACGCCTCTAGAGGACCTGATCTCCCTTGCTGGAAGGATCGATCATCATCTCTGGCATAGACGCCTAGAAGTAAAGACTCCATGCTCTTCTCCAGTACGCCCTGCAAGTGCACCCTGCACTCCTGCAAGGAACGTAGCACCACCACCTTCCTCCACGGTGGAACCTATGGAGGTGAACCGGGGACAGTTGTCTCCCACAGAACATCTCCGCCATAGAAAAGAAGGACTTTGCCTTTACTGTGGCACTTCTGGACATCGTCTGCAGTTCTGCCGGTCCGTTCAGGAAACTGCAATGCTTGAGCCTGGCAGGGGTCCCGAGCTTGGGCGAAACTGTTTCTGGCCCTCAACTTTTGCTTCCAGTATCCTGGGCATCAAGGCCCACATGTTTGCCACTACTGCTCTCATCGATACCGGAGCAAGTGGAAGTTTCATTATGGACAATATCGTCAAACTCCTGGGAATACCCTTTCAACCATTGGAGGTGAGTCTTCATATTGCCTCCATTCAAGGAGAACATCTTCCTGGTCTAATTACCCATTGGACCATGGCTAGTCACCTTTCAGTGGGTACCCTCCATAAAGAAGAAACATCCTTCTACGTGTTGAAACGCTCAATGCATCCGATAATTCTGGGGTTGCTTTGGCTCCAGACTCATGAACCCCAGTTTAATTGGTAATCCCTGCAGCTGGTACAGTGGGGTCCGAAATGCAAAGCTACTTGTCTCTGGCCGGTGTCTCCCATGATACCAGTTTTCAAGTCTACAACGCTTCCTGGTCTGCCTCCACAGTATGCGGAATTCAGTGATGTATTCTCAAAACAGAAAGCAGACAGTTTGCCTCCGTTACGTAAGTTCAACTGTCCCATTGAACATCTGCCGGGCACAAAGCCTCCCAAAGGCAGAACCTATCCCTTGTCACAGCCTGAGTACATAAAAGAAAACTTGGAGAAAGGGTTTATTAGACCATCCGATTCACCCACAGGAGCGGGGTTCTTTGTGAAGAAAAAAGATGGTAGACTTCGTCCTTGCATTGACTATCGGGGTCTCAACGCTATAACACGCAAGGACCGTTACCCACTACCCCTTATCAGTGAATTATTTGACCGCCTTGAAGGTGCCAGAGTATTTTCCAAGTTGGATTTGAGAGATGCGTACAATTTAGTACGTATCCAACCTGATGACATCTGGAAGACAGTACTTAATACTAGGGATGGCCATTATGAATATGTAGTCATGCCCTTTAGGTTATGTAACGTCCCAGCCATCTTTCAGTGTCTCATGAATGAGATCTTCAGGGACCTCCTGTACAAGTTTGTTATCATCTACCTTGATGACATTCTGATATTCTCCAAGGACATCGAAAGCCACAGTGAACATGTTCGTATTGTCCTCCAATGATTAATAGAGAATCATCTGTAAGCTAAATTAGAGAAATGTTTGTTTGAACGCACTCGTCTTGTTCCTAACCTGCCTGCCAAAGACCTCAGCTTGCTCTTTGATCTTGCCTGACCTCTGGATCTTGACCCTTGCTTCGTTGACCATTCCTTGGACTGACTTCTGGACTCTGACCTTGCTTGCCTGACCTTGCTTGGTTATGGCGCTGTCCCTAGCCTTGTCATCGCCATCTCTATTTTGGTTTGCTCTCCTCCAACCTGTTTCCAGCCTCAAACCCGATAGCGCTCCTCTAGCATCTGTGGGCACGCCGGACTTACACTCTCCCAGGAGACCCTGTGAGGCCCACCTAAGTCAAGTGGCCCGGGTCCCTACAGGCTCCTCCCGGGGAGACCTCAGGCTTCCAGTGGTGAAGATCTACACTGCCTCTTTCTCCTTTTGTGCTCCGCCCCCCTGTGGACAGTCCCTGTACTACCACAGGACAAGGGTCCACCCCCGAGTGCAACAAAAATGTCTTTTATCACTCGTCTCCACAAATTTTCTCGCTCTTCTGCCCACTTAACAAATGCAGCATGAATATAATTTCACTTTGCTTTCTGTATCACACACAGTGAATTCACTCTACCTGACTTAGGTATCAAGATTTAAGTTACTACCAGATTCCAAACAGTTAAAGAATTTTAGTTAGCACTCTTCCTTTGTTAGGTATTCTCCAAACAGTTTTCCATCTTAGATTTCCTGAGGTGCTGTAACTGAATTGCTCTAGCCTCCTACCCGTGACCTGGGACCAGCGCTTCTGCTGACGCCTCTGCCCTTGCTAGCCAATTGTGATGGAGGCAAATACTTGTAAACTTGTACATATGAATAAAATTGCTGTCTGATACTTAGTTCAGCACTCAAAAAGTCAATTTCTATCTCTGCCGGCTTGAGTTTAGCCTGAACCTATCACATGCTTTCATCCTGATCCCCTAATCAGGAATATTGGTAGACAGTTCACTATCTTGGCCCAAACTCTCTGAGGTGCCATCTCCTAACTGTGATGCTCTTGCTGCTCTCTATTGAATATTTGAATGCTGCTGTTGTCTCTGGTTAGTTGCTGATTTGTCACCAGATACCACTGCTATTTCCTGGCAAACCTACTGATCTGCCCCCTCCTCCTTCTTCCCCCCCCCCCCACACATTCCAGTGCTGCTCCTGATGTTCTTTCCTTGCAACCAAAGAGAGGTGAAGAACCGCTGTGCTCAGCTGAGAAAAGAAATAAACACTCTCTTTTACCCCATGAAAGGAGGTAGAGAGAAGCCAGTGAGTGGCTTTTAACTACACTTCCTCTGACTCTGCCCCCTTCCTCCCATACCCATTCCGCCTCCCTGCTTTTCTTATCTCCTCTATATTCTCATAGCTCTGGCCATGTTACAGCCTCCTTTCCTGAATGTACCTGCGGCACCTAAAGATACTGTAATATGTGAGATTTTGAGATCTCTATTACTTTAAAATATGGCCATAGTTATACATTAACTGTGGACATAGGAATTAAATTCTTCCATGCTGATCTGCTCCAAAGGGCAATTATTATAATGTTGCTATACAATACATGTAATCCTCATACAGTGATAATGCATATTTGCTTGGCTGGGCCTAGATGATATGTAGATTTAAACATCATGCTCTCTGTTTGAAATTATTTTTTTAGAACATGCTGTGAGAAACCTTTTACAAAGAGGGCCACATGCTGTGACATATAATTGAAGTTCTGTTTTCCACAGGAAACTGCTGAGGATCTGTAAGGACACAATCACAATGTCACCTGACAGTGCTGAAGATACTATGCACCACTATTGTATGTCTAGCAAAATGTGATCTACATATATCACAGCTGGATGTTTTTGATTTCCACTGTTCAAAACAAACCATTTTAAGTTGGGGGAGATAATTTTTTTTTTGAACTACTTGTCTCATGGCCCACTGCTTTATTTTTCCATGTACTAAAACCATTTCTTTCATTCTATAAATATCTTGATAGGAAGTCTTACAGGAACCCATTTGACTGGTGAGTTGGCAAACATCTGTTGGTACGAAGTAGTTATCCTCTAAATATTTTGATGGCACAGCAAGAAGCAAATTTTGACATCCACATTTATTTCACTGTTCTATTAATTTGATACTTTGTTGGTCTTGTCTTCAAATCAAAAGAAATCAAAGTGGATTAAATCAACAAGGCCAACTTGGCTCCATAGTTCAATTTTTCTAATCCTTTTCCAGCAATAATTTGAAAACAATATCCAAAATAAATTTAGTGACAAGAAAAGTGGTAAGATTTGTACAAATAGAAAGTCTGAACGAACTTGTTCTAATGCAGTCAAATAATTTTAAAATTGTAAGCCTCGAGAGGATGATGGAACAAGAATTGGCAGTGTAAAATAAGGAAAACATGTAACTGAACACAGTGTAGCTAGCTTACCTTGCGTTTCCTTCTACACTTTGGTAAAACCTTTTCCGTTGGTGGTTCTATTGCATAACTTTGGATTGGACTGCATGCTTCTTTCACGCCAGGGTTCATAGCTAAAGATGTCTCGGGTAGATGTTCCGGAATTCTAGACAAAAGAGCCAAATCGATTTTGACCCAGAGTGCCTTCACCTCATGAGAGTCCTTCAGAGGGGACAGGCGCTCATTTCTGCCAAAAGGAACTAATGTGTAAAGCTGTTCTTCCAGATCTTTGGCTGTATCGTTAGCAGTTCTGGCATTAACCGAGTTAATGGCACTACAGCTACTGGTTTGGCTGGTGTTGCTGTTCACACCCTCCTTTGACTTGTGATTACTGCCGGCTGAAGACACACTTGGTTTGACTAGAAGCAAATCCTCTTGTTCAGATTCTGTGCCTACGTCTGACGAAGGCACTGATGACAAAGACTCGGTCTCTATGAACTCCTTGGATTTGGGCACTGTCTTATCTGACCCCCTGGTATGTCTTTTTTCACAGGCAGAAACAGCTGGAAGAGATTCTTTTTTGTGCCCCGTTTTGTTGTTGCAGGCCGGTCTGGTTTTTGGTTGTTCGGAGATGTTATCTTCTACAACTTGATTCAAGACAATTTCATCAGATCCGTGGCAGTTCAAATGCTCACCACCAGAGGTCCTCTTTGTCCTTCTTGGCTGCTTTTTACAAGTTGTCTTTCTCTGAGAAGTGCTTTCTCCAGAAGCAGCAGCAGCAGCTACAAGAGCAGTAACAGCTGGAGATTTCTGCTTCCCTCCTTTATTTGCTGGGGTGTTATTAGCAGTCCTAACCCTCTGCTCCTCTTTGCTAGGGCTCTTGGTGTGCTTGTACCTGAGGCTAGTTTGGCAATCCTCAGGGATTTCCTCACATGCTTGTCTTTCATCCTTTAACTGGCCGTAAAACTGTATTTTCTCCAGCTCATGGTTGTCATTTTGCTTGAGAATAGGGTTTTTGTGAGGATTAACTTTGTTCAGCCATTTGTCCAGCTGCCATTTGTTTGAGGATGGCTGTTCAGGCTATAAAGCAAACAATAAGCATTAAGGTTCCAGCTGTGAGATCATTTTAATTATTTAAGTAAATACAATTTAAGTCTATAATTAAAGCTATCTGGAACTTTTTAAAAGCAGGTCTGGTGAACAACTTGCCAGACCTAGAAAAAAATCTGAAGATCTGTCAAATGGTTTATAAAGAAATCTGAAGTGAGTTATAAAACATTCACATTAGAGTTAATTTTCAATAAGTTACTCATGCAAAAATTAGCATATATGTAATTTCCCTATCCCTAGAGGGTGTGCACTAAGTTTGTACTTGAGACAGTGGAGGGTGAATGACTTGCCCAAGGTCATATCTGTATGTAGTCTGTACTCGCATAATTGCTGTTTTATAAATATCAAAAGCACGTGCACACTTTAGGTTTCACCCACACATATATATGCATGTAAAAAAGGGGTGACTAGGAACATTCCGAGGTGGGCCAGCAGTAAGGTGCATACATTGCTATTTCAGAAGAAACTTACATGTGTACATCTGGCAGCTTACTCTTGTAATTTTATACCTGCTAATTATATTACATAAATAAATATGCATGGGATAAAAAATGCTATCGTAGATCTCCGCGTGGCCATATGCACACGTATATATGGCCGCACGGAGTTGTTTGAAAGTTAACCACTTTGGATTTTTCAAAAATTCACTTCTAATTTTGTCAAATTGTCGGGTTCACTTTAGATTTTTTTGAAAATCCAAGTAATTGGTTTTTTTTTAAAATGTTCCTCAATCCATGGATTACAAATTGATGGATTTTGCAGGTGGATCTGGGGAAAGTTGGAAACTTCTGTCAAACATGAAATGGTAAGAAATTTGCCTGGTCCAGGTTTGACTTTTGAATTGCTCACATTTCTCTGTTCTATAGAGGAGATGGTCTGGGGAAGGGTTTCACTAATTGATGCAAACTATTCTTTGAGGGATCATTTTGGAAAATGATTTTAGGGCAGTGCATCAGTAACAGCAAAATGCAATAATTAAATTTGAACAACTAAGAGCTACGTCAAAAAGAAAGATAGATACAAAGAAGTTTAATATTGATGTCTTGTTTCATTGTTTGGGTTTGCCCAGTGTTCAGTTTCCCACTGTATTTCTTTCTGGCATTTTCACTTGTGTTTCACATTTTTTCCTATAATGCCATGTTTTCTCTACTTTTCTGTGAAACAGTGCATATACTTTTAGCTGCTTGTGGAGGGAGGGGCAATTTTCAGGCATCCAATTTACCAGGATAAATCACTATTGAAAATTGCCCTCTGTGAGGGTTCATTTTTAAAGTTGTTCATTTTTAAAGTTGTTCACATACATACAGCCCAGTTTTATGCTCGTAAATGGCTCTTAGAAAATAGACCGGAGCTCTGTGTGCATAAGAGTACGCCCGTAATCTGGTTGATACGTGCACATTTACGTGAACTGCAGAGAGGCATTCTGGGAAGGCATGGAGGGGCAGGGTTTGGGTGGAGTTGGAACTTACACACATGCTTTTTGATTTTAAAACGTATGAGCATGAGTTAACTCTCATGTTATGCCTTCAATGAGCAGGTACAATTTTATGCAAGTTAATCTATGTCTGCACCAATTACCCATGCATTAAATGCTAGCTGAAGTTACATGCAAACTTTAGTCCTACTCACAAAGTTATGAAATTATCCTCCCGACGTCCATGCATCCCAATTTTCTTTTGGATTTCTGTCCCTTAATTCATTTTTCTCTCTTTTTCTCAGCTTTGTATCTCACATCTCTCAGTTCTTTGCTTTTCTCCAAATTTATGTACAAAGTGTATATTTATTTAAGCTTGCATGCCACTTATTGTATCAAAAAATACTCTCCAAGTGGAGTACTGAGAAACAAATACAGTAGCAACATAAATAAACAAAGCAAAAACATCAGTCTAAAAACAAATGTAACCCCCATCAACTGGGCACATAAAATATTGAGAGGATCTGTCCCCATATGATGAGGGTCAGTGTCTCTACTTTTTTTTGTGGGTTCAATAATCTGGGTCATGCAGATGGTGAGAGAGACCCTTTTAGAGGCAGTGGGGCAGAATACTTATTCTTGGCTTACACAGGGACAGAATTGCCTATTCTCCTCCTCATGAACCTGGTCCTCCCTATTATCATACCTGGGAAATTTTGATTTCTGATCAACCTGAGATTTCTGTGGATTAGTGTGGAGTAGGGGGCAGGGGAGAGCAGGGGAACTTTCTCCTTCCTCTCTCTCACACAAGTTCTTTCATGCTCATACATGTGCTCACATACACATAGATGCTCTCATACATGCTCACATACACATGCTCTCACACTTGTTCATTCACACAATGTACAAGATCAGCATGAAGGAAGTGCTAGCTTCACAAATTTTGAATACCATAGGGCTGACACAGGAGAATGAGCAGCAAATGAATGGGCTCCCTCTTGCTCCCGGTCGGATCATGCACGGACCTCTTCTTGCCTTGTCCACCAGTGGGATGAGGTCCACTGGCGGCACTCAAGGCCTGCTTGTTGCTCTGGAGGTGGACCCTTGGCCTGGTGCAGGATTGGTATGGCCCTCTGGTCGGACCCAGAGAGCGCCTGCTACCAGGAGGCGGAGCATAGGAGGAGACAGAGGCTAGCTAGAGCTTCGCCAATAGCAACCCAGGGTTTCTGCAGGTTGAGCCCTTGGGTACCCAGGCCGCCTGGTCTTAGGTGGGCCTCACAGGATCTCCTTGAGAGAAAGTTCAGCTCACTGGGTCTGACCAGGGAGCCTACCAATCCTGCAATAGGCCAAGGGTCCACCTCCCAGTGCAACATGTTGCCAAGGCCATGGACTCGGTGGAGTCTCCCGCCTCACGGACCTTTCGGGGTCTGGCCGCAACTATCCAAGAGCAATGACGAGCCAAATAGACTAGCATCTTCTGTGGAGGAACTCTGCTCTCAAATGCAGGATGCAGTAATGGCCAATCCTGTAGGTATAAATCCTACCCTGCTACAGAGAGCATCACTGGTGCTGCCAGCTCCTCCTCATTTTTATGGGGATCCACGCCTCTGCCGAGGCTTCCTCAACCAGCGCTTCATGCAATTTGCCCTTCAGCTGTCTTTCTTCCTGAAGGAATCAACAAAAAATATTTTCATCCTCTCTCACCTATGGGGAAGGCGCTAGCATGGGCTTCTCCACTTTGGGTGCATTCTGACCCCATCCTCACGCAACTGTCCCAGTTCATCACCGCCTTCAAGCGGACCTTTGAAGATCCTGGTCGTCAGTCGGTTGCAGGTCATCACCTTCTCCACCTCCGTCAAGGCTCAAGATCCCTCTCCGAGTTTATGGTGTATTTCCGGACACTAGCCATGGAACTGGGATGGCAAGAGGCTTGCCTCTGGGCACTCTATCTAGAAGGTCTACCTCCCGCTCTCAAAGATGAGCTCGCTGTCCGTGAGATTCCTATGTCTCTAGAGGACCTGATTTTCCTTGCTGGGAAAATTGACCATCGCCTCTGTCAACAGCACCATGAAGTGAAGGCATCCCACCTCCTGCTCAACGCCCAGCACTCGCCCTAAGCCCTCAGTTGAAGGCTCTACCGGCACCACTTCTTCCCACCGAGGAACCCATGCAAGTCAACCATGGGCGGTTGTCTTCCGAAGAGCGTCTTCAGTGCAAGAAGCAGGGCCTCTGTCTTTACTACGGTGCTTCTGGACACTTGGGGCAGTCCTGTCCGGTCCGTCTGGAAAACTTCAAGGCCTAAGCCCGGTTGGGGTCCCGAGCTTGAGCGCTACTGTCACCGGCCCTCAACTATTACTTACAGTTTCCCTTTCCATAGAGTCCTGTTCCTTCACCACCACTGCTCTTGTTGACACCGGAGCAAGTGGCAGCTTCATCATGGACGACATCATTAACCTCTTGAAAATCCCCATACAACTCCTAGAGGTGCCTCTCCGCATCGCATCTATCCAAGGGGAACATCTCCCTGGACACATCACACGGTGGCCTTCCGCCTCACCGTGGGAACCCTCCATGAGGAAGAAATATCCTTGTACGTCTTGAAACACTCCACACACCCAATCATAGTGGGCCTTCCTTGGCTTCAAACACATGGACCCCAATTTGACTGGCAATCCCTCCAGCTGGTTCAGTGGGGCCCGCAATGCCAGAAACACTGCTTGAAGCAAGTATCCCCAGCAGTGACCGTCCTGAAGACTACAACCCTTACCAGCCTCCTGGCTCGGTACTCTGACGTCGAGGATGTTTTTTCGAAACAAAAAGCAGACACACTACCTCCACTTCGCAAGTATAATTATCCTATCGAACTTCTACCTGGCACTACACCTTCCAAAGGTAGAACCTATCGACTCTCGCTTCTAGAGACCCAGGCAATGTCCGACTACATCAAAAAGAATCTTGAGAAAGGGTTTATTAGACCATCTGACTCACCGGCAGGAGTAGTCTTCTTCATCAAGAAGAAGGATGGAGGACTTCGTCCCTGTATCAACTACCGAGGGCTGAACGCCATCACCCGCAAGGATCGTTACCCATTACCCCTCATCAGCGAATTGCTTGACTGCCTGCAAGGGGTTCAGATCTTCACGATACTCGATCTACGAGGAGCGTACAACCTCGTATGCATCCAGCCCGAGGACATATGGAAGACCGCATCCAACACCAGAGATGGCTACTACGAGTACATAGTGATGCCTTTTGGCCTTTGCAATGCCCCTGCGGTGTTCCAATGCCTGATGAATGAAATCCTCCGAGACCTATTTTATTCATTCGTTGTAGTGCACCTAGATTTTATTTATTTATTTAAAATCTTTTCTATACCGTCATTAAGCGGGTGCCATCACAACGGTTCACAATAGGGCACAAAAACTATATGTTAAATACAATATCTGGAATTCTAACTCTTAAACAAGTGCCATTAAGTTACTGTAACATAATTTCATAAATATTATTTGGTGGGTGTTATAAGTCATGTCCAGTTTCCTCTTACTCAGCTATAAGATATCGTACTACTTTACTTTGGTTCTTTGTTGTTAAAAAAATAAAAGGAATAGTTTAGGATATAGAAATGAGAAGCACACACTTAAAGAAACAAGGTGTGTGAATGGGAGTTTGACTGACCGCAACCAACATTTCCCTGGTTTCTGCTCTCAATTCGCTTTGTGGTATGCTTGCTTAAATAGCCATGTCTTTAAACCTTTTTTGAAGGTTTTGATGTTACTTTGCAGTCTGATTTCTAACGGCATATTGTTCCATATTGTGGGTCCTGCTAGGGATAGGGCCCTATCCCTTACCTGGGTTAGTCTGGCCGTCTTGACCGAGGGAATAGTTAGTAGTGCTTTGTTTGCTGCCCTCAGATTTCTGTGGGGTGGGGGGTGGGGGGGGTGTACCCGGAGGGCTGTGTTCAGCCACTCTGCTTTTTCGTCATGTATTAATTTATGTATGTGCATAAAGTTTTGAATTGTATTCTTTGTTCAACGGGTAACCAGTGTAGTTCTATTAAGGTTTCGGTGATATGGTCTCTTTTACTTTTTCCCGTTAAAACTCTTGCTGCTGTGTTTTGTAGTATCTGTAGTGGTCTTATTGTGGTGTATGGTAGGCCCAGTAGTAGGGTGTTACAGTAATCAGTACTGGCAAAAATTAAGGCTTGTAAGACTGAGCGGAAGTTGGTGGGCATTAGTAGTAGTTTTAGTCTTCTCAGATTCATATGTTTGGCGTATCCTTCTCTTAAATTTTGAGATACATGTTGTTTCATACTTAATTCTGAATCGATTATCACTCCCAGGTTTTGTACTTTCTCTGCTAGTTGTATTTTTTGGTTGTTTTTAAGTATAATTGGGTTCTGAATGATCGTTAAGTTTTTTCGTTCTAGATGTAAGAATTCGGTTTTCTCTATGTTGATCACTAGTTCCATTTGGTTTAGAAGTTGTTTTATTATATCTAAGTACATGTTGGCTAAGTTTAATGTTTTCTCAATTGTGTCGTCGATTGGGAGTATTAACTGAATGTCATCTGCGTAGATATAGTGTGAGATTCCTAAGCCTGCTAGCAGGTGACATAAAGGTAGCATATATATGTTGAACAGTGTGGCAGATAGGGCAGATCCCTGTGGAACTCCTGTTAGAAGGTTTATTTTCTCTGACATAACTTATTTGATTTGTACTTGGAAGTATCTTTTATTTAGATAAAATTTGAACCACTTGATTGACATTTTGCTTAGTCCTATTTCTTCTAATCTATTTATCAATATGTTATGGTTTACTGTGTTGAATGCCACTGATAGGTCAAGCATTACTAAGATGTATTGTTTACCGCTGTCAAACCCTCTCATGATATTGTCCGTTAGTGCAAGTAGTAGTGTTTCCGTGCTGAAGTTTTTGCGGAAGCCATGTTGTGAAGGGTACAGTATATTATTGCTCTCTAAGTGTTCTGCTAGTTGTTTTTGTATGTTTTTTTTCTATTAATTTTGAAATTAAGGGCAGGTTTGATACTGGTCTATAATTGCTCAGGATTAGATGGTCGCTGGAACAGAAGGACGCTGGAACAGAAGGACACTGGAACAGTCCCATCGATCCCATGTCAGAACTGTTCTTCAATGCTTCAGAGAGAATCACCTTTACGCGAAACTAGAGAAATGCATCTTTGAGCAAAATCATCTACTCTTCCTGGGATATATCATTTCTAATCAAGGATTTACAATGGACCCTGAAAAGCTTCAAGGAATTCGTGATTGGCCCCAGCCAGTAGGCCTCCGTGATGACCAAGAAAAGAATCAATCTCCGGGTATGGAGTCCCAAGGCTCAAGCTGCATTCCATGCATTAAAGGAAGCCTTTTGTTCTGGTTCCTGTTTGCGACACCCTGACCTGAACCACTCATTTGTCGTTGAGATCGATGCTTCTGCCATTGGAGCTGGGACGGTGTTAAGTCAGTACTCCTGCAAAGATATATTGGTATCGTGCTCTTTCTATTCTCATAAATTTTCACCTGCAGAGCAAAATTACACCATTGGAGACCGTGAACTCCTAGCCGTCAAGCTAGCACTTCAGGAGTGGCGTCCATGGCTAGAAGGTGCCCAATAAAAATTTACTATATTCACAGATCAGAAGAATCTGGAGCACCTAAAAGAGGTGCAACTATTAAATCCTAGACAAGCCCGCTGGGCACTATTGTTCGAGCGATTCAATTTCGAGCTGCGCTACCGGCCAGCCTCAAAAAACCTCCGCGCAGATGCACTCTTGCGCTTCCTCGAGCCCGAGAACATTCCAGACACCCCAAGACACATTAGTGATCTGGCCTGTGTATCCCTTGCGGTTACCACCATAGTAGCTGCTAGAAAGACGGTCATTCCACGCCGACTACATGAACGTGTACTCCGCTGGACTGACTCAAAGCTAGCTGGATGTCCTGGTCGAGCCAGAACCCTGGAAATGTTAAGACGCTTCTACTGGTGGCCCAGGATGGTAACAGATTCCCGCAATTACGTTGACTCATGTCCTGTATGTGCACAACAGAAGCCACCTAGGGGTCGGCCATGGGGACTTCTCCAACCACTTCCAGCACCCAGCGAACTCTGGTCCAGCATCTCAACCAATTTTATCACCAACCTGCCTCCATCCCAAGAAAACACCGTCATCTGGGTCAACATCAACCGCTTCTCTAAAATGGAACACTTTATTCCTCTGCGGAGCCTCCCATCGGCTCCCGAACTTGCCAAACTGTTCCTGAGGCATATCTTCTGTCTTCATAGCTTGCCCAAGGAGATAGTATCAGACCGGGGCCCATAGTTCGCCACAAAATACTGGCGATCCTTATGCCAGAAATTTGATATTAATCTAAGTTTCACCTCAGCCTACCATCCTCAGGCTAACAGCCAAGCTGAAAGAATTAATCGTACCCTGAAAACCTTCCTAAGGTCCTATGTAAATGACCAACAGGACAATTGGGCTGACTTACTACCTTGGGCCGAGTCATCACACAACACGCAGATTGCTGCCTCCACGGATGTCTCCCCATTTTCAGTAGTGTTTGGAGCGACAACTACGACTACTCTTGCCTGTACCATTTTCCGTGCCTTCACCAGCAGCACAGTTCACCACCCAGACTATCCATAATGTTTGGAACCAAGTGAAGGAGTGTCTGACCCAAGCTGCTGAACGCTCTAAGAAAGTCACTGATGCACACCGGCGGTCAGCCCCACTCTTCAGACCTGGTCAAAAGGTGTGGTTGAGTACAAAGCACATCAGACTGAGACTTCCTTCCCATCATCTGGCACCAAAATGCATTGGGCCATTCCCAATCCTCCGCCGTGTTGGAGTGGTAACTTACCAACTCCAGTTGCTGCGCTCCATGGGAATTCATAATACCTTCCATGTTTTCCTACTAAAGCCTCTCATTCTCTTGTGGCTGTCCCGCAGAGATCCTCCTACTCCATAGGTCGCCACAGAACCTGACAACACCCTCCAGGTAAGAGAGGTCTTCGACATATGTCAGCGTCGAGGCCGCTGGGAATATCTTCTTGCCTGGAAAGGGTATGGGGCTGAAGAGAACTCCTGGGAGCCCTCGCAGAACATCCTTGACAAACACCAGCTAAAGGCCTTCCATAGATTGCACCCTGACAAGCCTAGAAGGGGGGGTACTGTTGCGCGTCCCGTCCACGCTCGGCCCGCACCCGGGCCTGCTCACTTCATTAACTCCTCTACGGGTCCCGGGTCGTCCTCCCCAGCTGCAGCAGCAAGTAAAACCAGGCCTCGGCGTCCTGTGGCAGTGGTCGCCGGGCCTTCCAACTCCAGCCAGGCCTCATGGCGGGGCTCGGCGTCTTCCGTGGCGTCGGCTCTGCCCCTAGGCGTGCACACCCGGTCTCTTAAAGGGCCAGGGGTGGGTCCCAGCTCCATGGCGCGCCCTGATTGAACGCTGTATAAGAGGAAGTCCCTGCTATCACTTCCTTGCCTTGGCAATCGGATTGATCACGCTGTGATTTCTAGTTTGCCTCTGCGTTTCCAGTCTTTGTTCCAGTCTCGTTTCAGCCTTGTTCCAGTTTCCTTCCAGTCCTGTTCCAGTCTCATTCCAGTCCTGTTCCAGTGTCCTTCTGTTCCAGCGTCCTTCTGTTCCAGCGCCCTTCGGTTCCAGCATCCTCCTGTTCCTTCGTTTCCCCAGGTAGTACCTTTTGGACTGTCTTCTCAGTACTGACCTTTGCCTGTTCCTGACTACATTGCTCGCTGCCTGGATTTGACCTCTGCCTGATTACTGACCATGTCTGTATGCTGCCTGGAACTGACCTCTGCCTGACCCCTGACCACGTCTGATTGTTGCCGGGAACCTGACCCCTGCTTTGGCTGACCACATTACCTTGACTCTGGCCTTGATCCTAGCCAGATCTTCAGAGACTCTCTCCTGGCCTTCTCTGGCACCCCGGACTTCTAGTCTGAACATCGATCACGCACCCTTGATCGTGGTGGGCAGACCTCTGAACTTTCTCTCAAGGAGATCCTGTGAGGCCCACCTAAGACCAAGTGTCCCAGGTAACCAAGGGTTCAACCTGAGGGAACCCTGGGTTGCTAGTGGCGAAGCTCCAGCTAGCCTCTGTCTCCTCTTGTTCTCCGCATCCTGGTGGCAGGCGCTCTCTGGGTCCGACCAGGGAGCCTACCAATCCTGCACCAGGCTGAGGGTCCACCTCCTGGCGCAACAGACAAAAGGTGATATTCTTAATCACAGCCAAAATCTATATGTTCAGGTTCAAATTTGATTCCACAATAATGTCTAATATTTCAATTTGATCAGAACACGACAGAACAGTGCCATCCAGCCTGATCACCAGAATACGCTTATTAACAGTACTTTTCCTTAGCCATAAAATTTATATTTCTGGGGATATCATTTGAGTTTAACAGACTTCATCCATTTTGTGGCAGTCAGAGGCCCTGCAGTGGTCTCACCCCTCGCAAGGGTTTCCTTGGTAACAGGAAGCCCATGCAAGAGGAGAGGGCGGGATTGCCACAGGGCCTGTGAGCCTGTGCTCATTGGCCTCTTGCTGTTTTTCTTGTTGTTGCCATCACATGAAGACATCTATTTATTTATTTATATTCATTTATTTAAAAAGATTTGTTGACTGCTGCCTCCAAGGTTCAGGTCGGTTTATAATAAAATAAACATAATAAAATATTCTTTATAGTACATCATCCACTTATAAAATAAATTAAAGTAAAAATCATTAGATAAAAAGATATAAACAGGGTAGTTAGAAGCTACAGACATACATAATGTAACAGGCCAAGTTGATGGACAACATAGTCAAACAGAAGTAAAATTATAAAAGATCTTTGAAAGCTTGTTTAAATAGATAGTGCTTTATGGCTTTCTTAAATTCTTTTTTTGTCGCTTAGAATTCTGATGGAATTGGGTATGAAGTTCCATATGATGGGGCCGGCAATGGGAAAAGCCTTTTCTCTTGTTATGTTAAGTCTTGTGGCTTTAAGGGAAGGGACTTGAAGAAGAAGTTGGGTTTGAAATAGGAGGATTCATGAGGGAGTGAAAAGATGAAGAATTGCAGATAGCCATGAAGTGTTGTTGTTGTGAATGAGATTGTATAGAATAATTAAGATTTTGTATTGGATCCTCCAGGAAACTGGTAACATATGTACATTTAACAATATAGGGGAAATATGATCATGTAGTTTGGTGTTAGTCAGAAGGCGTGCTAATTGAAGAGGTTTAGTTGAGGATGATGGTAAGCCAAGATATAGAGAGTTGCAGTAGTTGAGGCCAGTTAGGATTAGAGACTGCAGTATAGTTCAAAAAGGTTCAAATAGAGGCTTAAAATGTCTAAGGAGACGCAGTTTATAAAATGAAGATTTGACTACGGATTTAATATGAGCTTTCATGTCAAGCTTAGAATCAAGGAGAATGCCAAGGTAGCAGGCAGTGAAGGAAATCTTGATGGGTGTATTGTTGATGGAGATAGAGCTAGGGATGTCAAACAGAGGGCTACTAAATATCATGATTTCAGTTTTGGAGAAATTTAAGGAGAGTTGTTATGGAGTAACCAGGACTTTACAGAAGATAAGCATAAGGTCGTGAACTGTAGGGTGGATTGCCAGGAATGCCAAGTAGGGAAATAGAATTGATTGTCATTGGCTTAAATGCAATACGAAACTCCTAAAGTGGATAGAAGCTGGCAGATAGGGGTAAGATAGATGCTAAATAGAGGAATGGAAAGAGCCAAACCTTGAGGTACACCAGTGTGGAGAGAAAACCGAGAGGAAAAAGCAGAGTTTAAATGTATTTGCTGGAAGCGATTTTCTAACTAGGATGTAAACCATGACATAACAAAGCCAAAGAGGCCAATGTTTTTAAGGCGAGAAAGTAGGATTTTGTGATTGACAGTGTCAAATGTGCAGATAAATCAAGGAAGATAGACACATAGAAAGTCCCGGAGTCAAAAACTCAATGAATTGTGTTAGTGCTTCATAAGAGGAGGGTTTCAGTACTATGGTGGCGGCAAAATCCAAATTGGTATTGATCAAGCAAAGAGTGTTTTTCAAGGTGGCTTGTAAGCTGCTTCAATACTACTGATTCAATGATTTTTGAGAGGAAAGAAAGAAAGGAGATGGGCCGATATTTGTTATAATCAGTTGAGGAGTTAGATGGATTCTTTAAAGTGGGAGTGACAGCGGCGATTTTCAGGGAATCTGGCATGGTACCAGTTGCTAGTGATAAGTTGACAATTTAGGCGATGAGTAAAACAATGTCATCTTTGACAAGTTTGTGTAGAACAGTTGAGCAGGGGATAAAAGCACAAGATGAGGGTTTCATTTTAGATATGATGTTAGAAATTTCAGTACTGGCGACAAAGTCAAAAGTGTCCTGGAGAAACTGGGGTTAGTGTGAGGAACAGGTATGGTAGCTGCTGGGTATGAGTCAGTTAGGATCTGAATTTTATGCTGAAAGTGATTTCCAAAGGAGTCACATAATTCTTGTGGTTAGACAGCTTCGAGGTAATTACATTTGGTGGAAGGTCGAAAGGTGATGGATTTGACAGTGTTAAATAGGATTTTAGGGTTGTTGTTGGCAGCCTCAATACGTTTGGAATAAAATGTATTTTTTTCTTTTTTTTTAATTTATATTTTATTAAATTTCAAATATTTTCACAAAGATAACCTTGCTTAAGAAACATGATACAATTTCATAACAAAACAAGAAATCAACACATTTTCAATAAAGAAACATAATAGCTTTCATCCTAAGTATCCATTAGACCCCAAGCTTTGGGGGTGGAGACTATCAAGGAGATACAAACAGAAATATATTGTAGGAAACAGCATAGCAGGAAACTTTACAGCAACATTCATCTATTATGTCATTTCAATGATTCCACTTGCTGTTCCCTGTTTCCTTGAGTCAATAAATTTTCTCAACTGTTCTGGTGCTGTAAACACAAAATTATCTCCTCTTATTTTCACTAAACATTTTGCAGGATATTTTAAAGAAAAAGAAGCCCCAATATTCAGAGTTTCTTGTCTTAAGGCTAGAAAACCTTTTCTTCTTTCCTGAGTGATCTCAGGCAGGTCAGGAAATATTCTTATTGGCTGTCCCATGAATGGATTGTTTGCTCTTCTAAAATACTTCTTCATGACTGCACTCAGGTCAGTTTCAGTAAAAAAAGTGACCAATAATGTAGCTCTTTCTATAATTTCATAATGAGATGACTCAAGGTAATCTGTGAGGTATTCAAGATCCATGGGTTGTATTTGCACTTGAGGCTTTGCTCCGGATGGCAAAAAGTAAACCTTATCCATAGGGGGGGTTTGATCAGGGGTATATTCTAATATTTCCAAGAGGTATCTCCTCAATGTAACACGAGGTAATTCCCCCACCACCTTTGGAAAGTTTAAAAAGCGCAAGTTCAAGTGTCTCAATCTATTCTCCACATATTCGACCCTTCTACTCAGGATGTCTCCATCCTGAATAAGGGAACTCTGCACACTTTTGATTGCCTTTAAATCTTCTTCCATTTTAGAGAATTTTTCCTGATTTTCTTTAATTTGTTCTTTATTATTATTTGAGATTGTTTCCATTTGCTGAGATAATGTTGATATCTTCCTTGAACAATCATTCACAGCGTTACCCATATTCTTTAATAAATCCCAAATGGGCTCAAGGGTTATTGTCACTGGTTTAGGAATCATAGTAAAGGTTGGCTGAAAAGTATTCAGCATCTCACCTTTGCCTCCAACAGCAGGTGTTTCCTCCAGCCGGGATCCTGTCCCTCTCCCCGGTTGAGGATTCCAGCGTTCCTGGAGCGAGTTCCGTCCCTGCATTCGCTCCCTCGGATACCAAACCAGAAACTACCATTACGGGGCTCTGGCTGGTCAGCTTCTGCTGGTGTTCTCGCTCCTGCAGTGGAGGTCTGACATCTGGGCTCAGGGAAACTTCTTCCAAGGTCGAAGGTAACTCTCCTCCGCTCCCTTCGACTGCCGGACCTCCTGGCCCTTTCATTGTAGCCGTCTCCAAGCACTGCTGGATAGTTTGCTGCCCGGTAAGGATGGGGGGGTCCGAGGGATAGATCTTTGTTTTCCCCTTCCTTTTCGCCGGCATAACTGAAAATCTATGAGGCAAATTTTAGAAGAAACAGGGAACCCGAGCAGAGCGGTGCTAGAGTCCCGCCGCCATCTTGGCTCCACCCACCAAAATGTATTTTTTTCTGAGTTAACAGCAGCTCTGTAAATGGTGAGTTATGTGTTGAACCGAGCAAGCGCATCTGGATTTCTATGTTTTTCCATATACACTCCAATTGGCTTAATTTTCATTTGTGTAAGGTGAGAGCATGAGTGAATCAAGGAGCGAATGATAGTCATTTTTGTGAAAAGTGTTTCAATGGTGCAAGCTTGTCTATCATTTCCGTAAGAGCAGAATTCCAGAAACAGATTGCGACGTTAATACTGGTGTCAGGAAGAGCCGAAACACTGCCAGCTGGGCTGTGTTTCTTTCAGCTCCAGCTGGTGGTAGCAGATCCATAGGGCCTCAGGCAATTGCCTCATCAACACTAGTCTTCTACATGAACTTTTGCTTTAGAGGGTCATGGACACATATACCCCGGCAGAAAAACATATGGCAGACTAGCAGAACAGTAAAAAGGATAAAATCATAGACTTTGAAAGAAATAAGGACAAAATGTTATAGTCTGGACTGTATGTTTTAAAACATAAATCAGGTTGATCTATTTAAATGCATTATTATCAAAGCCCACAGTTTTGTGTTATGCATCAGGGACAGATTCTATGGCAACATTTAGAAAATTCAGTAGCAAAGTTTCTGAAATTCTATGGTATATTTGCATTATTTTGCATATTAAATCATGTAAATGTATTTTGTATAATAAAAACAAAGTAATTTTCTAAACTTGTTTTTTGTCTGAATATCTTGTTCTTTGGGGAGTTTAAGGGGTGGGGAATTTCAGGCAGCCATGTGGAGAAAGGGGGAAAGGCAAAGATGGTCTTGGGATTGGGGAGAGAGAGGGAAGATTAGAAATGGAGAGAAGGAGTGAAAATTAGGGATGGACAGGTTAGAAGAAAGGGAGGATTGGGGATGGGGTGGAAAAGGAGGAAGGATTAGGAATGAGGGTGGAGGAGAAGGAGGGAAGATCACGATGTGGAGGAAAACAAGAAAGAGGGAGGATTGAGTATGGGGTGAAGAAGGAGGAGGGAAGATTGTGGATTGGGCATGGAGGGAGGAGAAAAGGAAGATAGAGAAGTTCTAGGATCTTGGGAACGATACAGCGGGAGAAGTAGGTCCTGATGGAGGATCTGGAGTCTTTGGGGGGATGCAGAGAGAATAGAATGAAGTATCCCTTTCTTGGCTCCAGCCCTGATTCCCCTTATCTCCCTCGCCTCACTCCCTCCATCTTTTCCCCTTTCTACCCTAGTCCTCTGTCTCTTTTTCCTCTCACCACTCCCAGTTCTTTTCTTGTCCGCACAGGAGACTGGTGAATAAAACGAGAAGCTTGGGAGTGAGTGCCGAGGTGGTTACCTGGATTGCAAATTGGTTGACGGACAGAAGACAATGTGTGATGGTAAATGGAACCTTCTCTGAAGAGAGAGCGGTTTTAAGTGGTGTACCGCAAGGATCGGTGTTGGGACCGGTCCTGTTCAATATCTTTGTGAGCGACATTGCGGACGGGATAGAAGGTAAGGTTTGTCTTTTTGCGGATGACACTAAGATCTGCAACAGAGTGGACACGCCGGAAGGAGTGGAGAGAATGAGACGGGATTTAAGGAAACTGGAAGAGTGGTCGAAGATATGGCAGCTGAGATTCAATGCCAAGAAGTGCAAAGTCATGCATATGGGGAGTGGAAATCCAAATGAACTGTATTTAATGGGGGGGGGAAAGGCTGATGTGCACGGAGCAGGAGAGGGACCTTGGGGTGATGGTGTCTAATGATCTGAAGTCGGCGAAACAATGCAACAAGGCGATAGCTAAAGCCAGAAGAATGCTGGGCTGCATAGAGAGAGGAATATCGAGTAAGAAAAGGGAAGTGATTATTCCCTTGTACAGGTCCTTGGTGAGGCCTCACCTGGAGTACTGTGTTCAGTTCTGGAGACCGTACCTTCAAAAAGACAAAGACAAGATGGAGGCGGTACAGAGAAGGGCGACCAGGAAGGTGGAGGATCTTCATCGGATGACGTACGAGGAGAGATTGAAGAATCTAAATATGTACACCCTGGAGGAAAGGAGGAGCAGAGGTGATATGATACAGACTTTCAGATACTTGAAAGGTGTTAATGATCAAAAGACAACAACAAACCTTTTCCTAAGGAAAAAATCAGCAGAACCAGGGGTCACGATTGAAGCTCCAGGGAGGAAGATTCAGAACCAATGTCAGGAAGTATTTCTTCACGGAGAGGGTGGTGGATGCCTGGAATGCCCTTCCGGAGGATGTGGTGAAGACCAGAACTGTGAAGGACTTCAAAGGGGCGTGGGATAAACACTGTGGATCCATAAAGTCAAGAGGCTGCCAATGAAGAGTGGGTGACTCGCCAGAATGATGGCTACTGCCTGGAGTCAATACCCTTATTAAATAAACATACACAGGCTTGACTCCAACATCGCTCTAAGCTTCAACAGCAAGAGGAAATGTGGAAAAAGGATTCACACTCACAAAGCGGGGAGTAGCTGGCTTGTTACGGCGGTTACTACCCCAAACCAAATGGGCCTGATACTTCACTTTCGATGCACATCCAGCATGGCTCTCTGCTTCAACGGCATGGGAGAAGACTTATACGTCACGCATATCCAGCATAGCTCCCTGCTTCAACGGCAGGGGAGAAGAAAAACAACCAATAAGGGCTAATAACATAGTCTGGGTAAAACAAATAAGCATGGGTGCAGCTTGCTTATTGCGGCGGCTACTACCCCAAACTAATCAAGCTAGATATTTCACTTGGATGCAGCTCCATCACTGCTCTCTACATTAAAGGTGGGGATGGAAGGGAAATAGAACCAAGAGCTAAGAGAAACAGATAAGTATGAGAGAAAATATGTGTGAAGCTTGCTGGGCAGACTAGATGGGCCATTTGGTCTTCTTCTGCCGTCATTTCTATGTTATGTTTCTATGTTTCTATCATCCATCCATCACATCCTCTATATTGCAGCCCTTTCTCCACAACTCCTTCCCATAATCCCCTTCCTGGTTCCCTCTCTCATCACATCCCCCATCGACTCCCAGACCCTCTTTCACAACTCCTTCCCCCAATCTCCTTCCTGGTTCTTAACAGTGACACTGATCTCCATAGCAAGAAGAGGATAGAGGCAACAGGTCAGGGCATGTCTTCCTCCTCTGCTGCTCAGGCCCAACTGATGCTTTCAACCATGCAGGGTATTGTACAGCCCTGTAGTTGAAAGCAGCAGTTGGGCTTGGACAGCAGAGTAGGAGCATATTGGCCTGATGCACTGCCACTTTCCTCCTTGCCAAAGCGATAACCGCCAGCAGAGGAGACAGATGAGAACCAGGAAAAGGATTGAGAGGGATTTGGATTGCGCCACCAGGGGACAGTCAACCTTCACCCGCCCAATCTGACCTGGCCTCCTGATCTCCTGTGGCAACTCCAAGGGAGACCTGCATATTCCACAGGATGGGGTAGTGTGGGAATGCGCAGTGATTCCCACAGCCCTGGAGACAAAACTAGTCTGACTCCAGCCTTTTTAAAAACATAATCTTTATTCAAAGCTTCAATCACATACACAACAGTAGACTGCCTTTACTTTTAGACAGTGTACCCACAGTTTGTACTGCTTCGTCTCAGCTTAGTGTTTGGACAGTGTTACAGTACAGGAGCTGCCTTCCTCCTGGAGACTTGGGCCTGGTCTGATTATCCCCACTTGGATCCCAGCTCTTATTCCTCAGTTTCTGGTTATGCTCACTGAGCCCCACCTGCCATGCAGGATCCTTCCCATACAGCATACGCTCCTTAAGGCATTTAAGGTGGATCAGGCGTCTAGCCTGGTCCTGCACAGGTAAATTGCGGAACACTAGGGGCACTGCCTCACATATCTCTCCCCTCAGCTTGGACCTGTCGGACCAAGCATCCCTACTCCCTCCTGGATCCCACCAGCTACACTTGGGAACAGGGACTTCATGACATTCTCACCCCCATCCTTAGGGTTAACCTTGACAGCATCACAACCATCACCCTGTTCATGCAGTGCACATCCCCAGTCCTTTAACTGTCCTTTGCTGGCTCCGGGTTAAAATTCCACCCAAATGGAGCTTTATGGTTCGACTGGGGAATCACCAGTGCTGGTTCCTCCCTAACCAGTTGCTCCTGCTTCCTGGAATCTGATGTAGAGCCTCTCCTTCACTCCTCTATATCCTCAGTTTCTGGAGTCTCTATAGCAACATCCTCTGGCTCTTCATGGACTCTTCTTCTAGGTTCTCTGCAGCACCTCCCTCTGGGCTCTCTGCAGTTTCCTCCTCTGTAAATTCTGGCCACTCGCCCACGTCGGTTGCTGGCTCCTCTGCAGCCTCACTCGCTGAGTGAGGCTGCAGCACCACCCTCTGGACTCTCCATGGTGTCTCTTGCTTGCCTTTCCATGTCCTCTCTCTCTGGGCTTCTCATGGGAGCAGTCTCTGGACTCCTGGTAGTGTTTTGACACCCTATAGGGTCTTCCTCAGGACCACCTGTAGCACCAATCTCTAACTGTTGCACAACTCAGTCAGCTCGCCAGACCCTCTGCCAGCCATTCATCCAGTTCCTTCATGAATTGTTGGTACTCCTTGTTCAGCCGGTCTAGGCATTCACTCTCTTGCCTAACCTGGACTCTTGGGAGTGGGTTCCCTCTCTCAATTACCATGGCTGGCCTTTCAGCTGCCAAACCTTGAGTCTCAGGTCCTCTCTCTGACCTGGCTCTTGGTACTGGGGAACTCCCACCACACAAAAATACATGGCTGTTCCTTTCTTCCAGTTCTCTGGCTGCTTTTGCTTCATCGGTTGCTGCAGTATCATGACTGCTCCATTCCAGGTTTTTCTGTGGCTGCATACCTTCCTTGCAGAGTAGCTTGCTTGCTGGAAGAGGGCCCCACCCTGTTTCCATTTACCGCACTCTCAGCCCATTCTGGCAATTTTTCCAGGGCCACACCCTGTTCAGCACAGCCCTGCTGCACCAGTGTTCCTCCCTCTTTTCTTTTTTCAAGGCATATTTTTTTTTTAAAAAGCCTGTATAACCAGCATTGATTAAATCATTTTTAATTCCCTATCTACTTCCAGCCAGGCTTCTCCTGTTAGCCAGAACAAACCTCTACTTTCTGGCTGTTCCTGCAACCAGGCCACCTCACAGTTTCTTCTCTACCTGAAATTTTTAAACTTTGGGGGTTTTTTCCTTCAGTGCAGCTTCTGAGCCACACCCTTTCACACAAGCTACTCTGCTCTGTGAACTCCTGCACTCTGTACTTTGTTTTAGAGCCACATTACTTTGTTTTAGAGCCACATGCCTTTGTTTTAGAGCCACAGAAGTGTTCTGTACTTAGTTTAGAACCACAGGTCCTCTTCACAACTCTTTCTGTACTCCACTTTCTTAGAAGTGTTTTTTTCTTCTGTGCAAAGCTTTAGAAAAAAATCCCATGCATAACACCATATGTAGGAATGAGCGGTGATTCCCACAGGCCTGGAGACAAAACCAGTCTGACTCCAGCCTTTCTTAAAAAATAATCTTTATTCAAAGTTTTAATCATATAGACAACAGTAGACTGCCTTTACCTTCAGTGTACTCTCTCTACTCACAGTTTGTACTGTTTTGTTTCAGCTCAGTGTTTTGGACAGTGTTTTGTTACCTGGGCCTGTTCTAGTTATCCTCACCTGGATCCCAGCTCTTATTCCCCAGTCTCTGGTTACGCCATCTGAGCCCCACTTGCCCTGCAGGATCTCGCCCATAGAGTATGCTCTCCTTAAGGCATTTAAGGTGGACCAAGCATCTAGCTTGGTCCTGCACAGGTAAATAGGGGAACACTAGGGGCACTGCCTCATAGGCAGATTTTGCAGCCTTTCCCTAGCCATGGAATCACAGGAGACCAGGACTCCTGATTATTATTATCCATGGGTTAATTATAAATGCATTTTCTCATTCCCATTATGATTTATTAGTGCAACTCCATTACAATAGTGGATATGGAATAATTATCTTAGATGCCTACTAAATTATTATTTTGTAGTAATGTGGTGGTACATATTTTAGCAATTAATGTATCTATGCAAAGATTTTATTCAAACTGCCAAAGATCAGCTCCTCAACCCAGTCCTGGGGAATCTCCAGACCACAATGAATATGTATAAGATATATTTGCATGTGCTGCTTCCACTGTATGCAAATATCTCATGCATATTCATAATGGATATCCTGAAAACCACACTACTTGGGGGATCCTCAAGGACTGGATTAAGGGCCTGTGTTTTATCTTGAACATCATCACAAGATTCTGTCAATACTTTTCTTGGCCTCACTGATGCTGTCTACCATTTTGCCGTAGTAAGTTAAAGAAGCGCGAGCTCGTCTCGCATTGCTGACTATAACGGGAGGCATGTGAGCGAGGCTGTGTGAAGGGGGAAGGAGGGGTGTATCAGGCAGGGGGAGGGGAGTGTGGGCGAGTGAAGGGGCCAATGGTAGCAATTAATTTCAAATCTGGGACTTGTCATTGGTTGGAGAGGAGAAGTCTTTGGGGGCAGCCGTTTTCGTGCCTCATTTGGTTGCGGAACGGCTGAAGCAGCAGGCGAGCAGCTTTAGATTTGGTCAGCGGTAGCGTTAGTTTTTTCCCAGTGTAAAAAAAAAAAAAACCCAGAATAAATAATATAAGTGATTGGGTACCTTTGTAATCTTGAAATTCAATTTGGAATTGAGATCTCCCCGTTTATGGTATGTATAGGAGAGCTCGGGATTGCGGTCGCCACGATCCGCCTCCCTGGCCAGAGGTGAGTTTGTCAGTTGGTCCCCTCCTCAGGCTAGTTTGCTGCAGCAGATCGTGGCTGAAGTTTTTCCTGGCCAGCCAGCGCGGCGAGGAGGGTTGGTCTCCCGGGGACGTCCCCCCGTTAGCTCCGGTTCTCCGCCTATTTCCCCGCCTCTTCCTTTTATGGCGTCCGGGCCTCCCCCTCATGCTGATCCGCTGTCGTTTATGGCGGCAGACTCGGGAGAGAGTGGCCCTGAGTCTGCCGATGTGGATCAGCACTTACCCCCCCCCCCCACCCCACCCCGGTTTTTATTGATAGTGGGGCATTATCGGAGGCTGAGGCAGAGATTTCCCTTAATGCCCCTGCCTCTGAATTTGGGCTTTTTCCGCCGGAGGGTGGCCCCCTCCCCCCCGGGTGTGTGCGTTCCAGCCGTGGCTGAGGAGTGCCGCGTTCGTGCTCAGCGAGCCATCCCTGAGGGGAGGGGAGGGGGTGCTAGGAGAGCAGGAAAGCGAGGGGCAGGTGCTAGGGGAAAGGCAGGGAACGTAATTAGTTCCAGGGGAAAAGGCAAAGCCCCGTTGTCACAGAGTTCTGTGTTTAAGCCTGCTACTGCCCCTGCTTTTGCTAAAAAGGTGGTGTCTGTTTCTAAACGGGGAGAGGTGCAGCGGATGAGAGGATCAAGCAGCAGTGCAAGCGGGGTAAGCTTATTAGGGCGACCAGTGGCCACTAGGCTGCCCAGGAAGCAAGGAAAAAAACCCCATGTAGCATTGTCTGCTGGTCAGTACCTGGGGGACAGGGTGTCGTTGGTAGCAGAGGACAGGCTAGGTACAGGAGTAGGTCAGCACAGGAAGACGAGGAGGCTCTGTTTAATGACCCTGTTTTAGGTGAGGGATTTGAAAGGGGTGACAGGGGAAGCTTTGGGGGATGGCCAGTGTGGTACAGTCAGGAGTCAGGTAGCAATGCGTTTGTCCCCAGTGCAGGTCCGCTCGGTCTAGGGTCAGGCGGCAGAGGAGCAGTGAACTTAAAGGAGGCAAGGGTATTGGCTCCTAAGAAGAAAACTAATAGAGGCGCAGCGGACGGGGCGTATGAAGAAAAAAAAGGGTAGGGGGGGGGGATATCTTTTCTTTCAGAGCCGGCGGATGAGATCGTGCCGGGGACTTCGAGACAAGAGGCATGGAGAGAGAGGGAGTTCCAGGGAGCGAATGGTGGTAGGGACAGAAGTGGTTCCACTTCTGCAGGATGGAATGCTGCAGTTCGCAGAGAGTGGGATGCTCCAGCGGGTGAGAAGGAGCGGGAGTACAAGCACAGGGCTAAGGGAAAGGCTGAAAGGAAAAGACTTATCATTGTCCAGTTCCACGTCCAGTTCATCTGATACCTCGGACACCTCTTCTGATTCTGGGCCAAAGTATAGGGAGGTACTGGAAGAAGGGCCCCAGCACGAAGTGGGACACTCGGCTAGTGCAAGCTTATCAGAGTTATGGGAGGGGGTGCTTAGGCAACTCCGTAGGCGCATTTGTAAGCACAAGTATGTAAATATTTTCCGGTTATTGGAAGGAAGAAGGGGAAGTAAGAAAAATAAGGATAGGAAAAAGAATAAAATGTCTGGGGGTCCCAGGGTGGCCAAGAATATAGTGAATTGGGTGCGGGGATTTTTGTGTTTAGCTAGTGTCGGTCACTACGATCCATCTCAGCATGGAGCTTTGCTGTCATACGCTGAAGGTTGGGCATGGCTCAACTATGATGAAAAATTTAGGGACAAGATGTCTTGAGGTTCACAAGATATTCACCTGTGGCTAACTCAAATGACATATAAAGGGTTTCGTACTTCAAAGGGTGCGGCGCAAGGGAGTGGTGGATATGGGGGTGTTGTAGGGTCTGGTGGGGGAAGTACTGTGGTTAGTTCCTTTCATGCAGCAGGAAGTGTAATAAATCCAGCTCAGGGAATAAGTCAGGGACAGGTGGCAATGACGTATGTTGGAGGTTTAACAAAGCTGCCTGCCTTTTCCAGGACTGCAAGTTCCGGCATGCATGTTTGACATGCGGAGGAGCGCACGCAGCCACTAAATGTACTCAGGGCTCCAGAGGAGCCCCCAACAGAGGGGGTAAGGCATAAAATTCTGAGTTGTAAAGCGGACTCGCCTGTTTCATTGAAAGGCATGGAGCAGTGATTGAGGTGTTATCCTGATCAGTTGCTATTAAATTCTGTTCTCCCGGCACGTGTTTGGCCCTAATACTCACATTCCATTTTAAACAGAGGAAAACGAGCTCCCTAAGCAAAGTGGACACCCTAGGGCATTTGGCTCACTGCTTGTTGATAACTTGGACTACCCCCAAATTATCACACCAAAACAATACTTTCCTATTTGCCAGTTGTTGTCCCCAAATACACAATCTGACTACTATTGGAAATTGATGTTCTTAATCAGTCCTTTATCCAATCCCCTGGCCACTGCTCCACCCACCAATTTCCCTGAAAGTATACTCCAAACCCAAACACGCCCGCTGCATCTGAGAAAAACTCAATATCGTAATTCGATACTTCCTCACCTTGCATGATGCAAACGCCATTAAACAATGTTAAGAAAACTTCCCAAACACCTAAATTATCCTTTACCCTCCACGTCACCCTAAAGTGATGACCTACTCTGACATCCACAGTAGTACTTGACAGCCAGCGAATAAATGCCATTCCTTCGTGCACTGGGCGCAGCACAGGGCTCAGCAGAGGCTGTACGGACCCCACCTGAATTTGGAGGCCAAGAACTGGAGTGTTAATGGTTTGGTCGTCGGGGGATGAAGTGGAAGGGATTGCTATCCTTCTTGCAAAAGTGTGTTATTGAAAGTGGGGTGCCACAAATTGTGTTAATTCATTTGGGGGGTAATGATATCGGGGAGTGTTCATGTAAGGATATGATGGCAAAAGTAAGAAAGTACCACGGCCCTTATGAATGGGATGCCCAAGACTAGGTTAGGGTGGTCGGATATAATTGAGGCTGCAATTTCAGGACTCGCCATTATGGTACAAAGGGGTTAAAAAGATGAACAAGCAGATCGGGAAATGGTTGGTGAAGCATGGGTGGTTTTGGGTGAGGCATGATTGGTCTTGGGAGGTCATCCCCAGTCTCTTCAGGACTGATGGGGTCCATTTGTCAGACGTGGGTATCGATTTATTCAATAATGCGTTGCAGGAAGGATTGGAGCAGGTCATTGATGAAAGATAGGGGCCGCAGTGGGGGGGGAACAAGGGCGATAAACCCGAGCTCAATGTTGTTGATTTTGTTATTGTATTGTTAAAAGGCATTGGGGGGGGGGGGAAATCTTGTGTAGCATGGGGGCTACTACATGAGATGGCCAATGAGCAAGAGGAGGCTGATGCTCAGAGGCCGTGGTACTTACCCACGCTGGGAGGCGGCGGGGTAAGACAAATGGAGGACATCGGAGAAGCTCTACCACTGGGATGAGGTGGGGGGCAAGTCATTAAGGATGTGGCAAATGGGGGTGGGGTAATGTTTAAGATTGTATTAATAGTTATGGGCTCGGGTTATGTTGGAAATAAATTCCGGCCTTTAATTAAACCAAATAAATGTTGTCTGTAGTTTGTGGGGATAAAATGGGGTGGGGGTGGGGGAGGATATAAGGTTGGGAAAGTGAGTCTTGCCTCTCCCAGTTAGTATTCAGTGAACTATGTATAAGGACTCTGGAAAGGGAGATTTTTTTTTGGACTATCCCCCTATTGCACTGAGGGCCCTAGAGATTATACTGTCTCCCCATTGGCAGAATCCCAGCGGCCCAGAGGCCTGTTGGTTAAAATTTTAAGAAGAAAAGAGAAGAGACAAAAATTTGGGACATTTGTGTTACAGCCCTGGGAAAATAGTAGCCCTTTATTCAGTCTCACCATGAAGAGGGCATACAAACCAATATTAGGAGAAGCAAATTGGAAAATAGAACTGCTATAGATCCATACATAAAAAGGCATGCTAGCAGAGTACCTCCCCTCAGCCACAAATGCAAAAAACATAGACTTTAACCAAATACAGAATAAGTAATTACAAACTAGTAATACAAAAAACTCAACTGTGAAAACTTAAAAAGCCAGTCTCTATAAGCAATGCAACACTAGAAAAATAGAGACAGAAATGCATTTCTTACTATGCTGTTCAAAATACAAAGATATCAGCGACATATGTGTTTCAAAACTGTTATAGAAAACTTCTGGGCCTTGCGCGACTCCCCCGCTGCCGAGCCCTGTTTTGGCCGAGGATTCCCCTAGTGCGCACGCGCGCCCTTCCCCCAAGACTTAAAGGGGCCACGATGTGCTAGGGCTGCCGGGCCTCCTCTGATGACGTCACTCCCTCAGGATTATTTAAGGCAAGCTCTGGCAACCAGAGCTTGCCTTTGCAACTGGCTTCCTCCTTAGGTTGTCTGGGCTTCCTGTGATTGTCTCAGTCTATTGAAACTCCTCGTTCAACCGTTATCTGACCTTGGCCTGCCTGTGACCTCGTCTGACCTCCGGAACCCAACCTCTGCCTGATTGACCACGCTTGCTCCCCTGCCTGTTCCAATGTCCTTCTGTTCCCGTCCTGTTCCGGTGCCCTTCTGCCTCAGCGCCTGTCTGTTCCTGTGAATCCCCAGTAGTACCCTTGGACTGACTTTTGGTACTGACCCTGGCTTGCTTCATGACCCGTCTCTCTGCCTGCTACCTGCCTGTGACCTCAGTTTGTTCCTCGACTCGCCTGCCTTCTGATCTCGGCCTGCCTGTGACCTCATCTGATCTCCGGAACCTGCCCTTTGCTTCGTTGACCATTCCTCGGACTGACTCCTGGACTTTGACCTCTGCCTGTCTGACCACGTCCATAGATTCTGGCTTGGTTTCTAGCCTTGTTATCACCTATGCTTTATTGGTCTTCCTTGTGGCATCCAACCTCCAGTCTCAGACCCGACTGCGCTCCTCCTCTGTCTGTGGGCACGCCACACTTTTACTTTCCAAGGAGACCCTGCGAGGCCCACTTAAGTCCAAGCGGCTCAGAACCCTACGGGCTCCTCCCGGGGGGATCTCGGGTCTCCAGTGGTGAAGCTCTCCCCAAGCCTCTGTCTCCCCAAGTGCTCCGCCCCCTGGGGGAAGTTGTTCCTATCAGGTGGTGTCTCTCCACTGCCACAGGACAAGGGTCCACCTCCGAGCACAACAGGTTGCAAAGGCCATGGACTCAGTGGAGTCTCCTGCCTTACAGGCCATTCCAGGCCTGGCTTCTAAGGTCCAAGAACAACAACGATGTCTTGAAGCCCTGTCCGCTTCTCTGGAACGTCTACATACCCGACTGGATACGTATCCTGGGATCATTCAGAAACTCCAGGCAACTCTGGATCAAGTGGTAGCGGATGTGAATCATCTTGACACCCGACAGGACTTCCTGAACCGGTTAAATGTTCCATTACCTCTTTTGGCGACTCCTGTGTCAACTCTTGACCCTGGACGGATGCCCATTCCTTTACCTACACCGCCTCGTTACTCAGGTGATCCTAAACAATGTTGTGGGTTTCTAAACCAATGCCAAATGCATTTCACTCTACAGTCTACCCTTTTTCCCAACGACCTGGTCAAGACCATATTCATCTTGCTTCTCCTGGAGGGTAAGGCCCTAGCCTGGGCCTCCCCGCTTTGGGAATGTTCCGATCCACTTCTGACCAGCCTTCCACAATCCATGTCCGTCTTCAAACAAGTCTTTGATGAGCCTGGCAGACTTCCCATGATGGGCTCCTACTTGTTGCAATTAAAACAAGAGAATCGCTCCTTGTCCGATTATGCCATCGAGTTTTGCACATTGGCCACGGAACTCAACTGGCAAGGGAATAGCCTACACGCCATCTTCTTGGAAGGATTGGCACCCAGATTGAAAGACGAACTCGCCGCACAGGAGATTTCTAAGTCCCTCAAAGAATTAATGGATCTCATGGGAAAATTGGATCAACGACTTCAAGAGTGGTCCCGAGAGAACTGACTTAACCCAAAGAACCGCTCAAGGACATCTTTTTCCACTGTTGAAAACCAGTTCCTGCTTTCAGAGAACACCGGAGAACCAATGCAAATCAGTCGTGCCCATTTATCGGAAGTAGAGAAATCCCGCCATCGCCAGCTGGGTCTGTGCCTCTATTGCGGAGACCAGGGCCACCATTGTCTTTGCTGCCCTGCGAAAAGAGAATCTTCTTCGCATCAGGGAATCACAGGGTCAATATCCCTCAGTCTCACTATGACCTCACCATTGCTTCTGTTATCGACCTCAGTGGAGAGCTCCTCCACCAGCTTAATACTCAGGCTCTAGTGGATTCTGGAGCTGGGGCCAACTTTATTCAACAGAGTTTAGTAGACCAGTACCAGATCCCCACTAAAGGGTTTACATCATCATTGGCTCTCTCATCGGTTTATGGCGACTCTCTTCCCAGAGCAGTGACCCAGACTACTCTACCATTTACTTTAAGGGTTGGCCAGGATCACGCAGAACTCATCTCCTTCTATGTCCTTCCCACAGCAGTTAATCCAGTTATTCTGGGCTTTCCATGGCTACAAAAAGTCCAGTTTAAATGGGTCACAGCCGAACTCATCCAGTGGGGACCTCAATGTCCTGAGTCCTGCCTAGACCCGATTGAAGCCCCTTGCTCTCTAACTGTAGCTACTGCTCTTACCAACTCCTGCTCTTACCAGAAGACCCTGGAGATGACCGACGTGAAAACCTTATTAGGAAACATAATCAAGCCATAGAGGGGTCGCTACCTCTCTTATCTTTCAAGAAAGACAAGGTCCGAGACCTTCATACCCTTCTACGACAAGAGAAAGAGAAGCATTGCCTATCTCCAGATATAACCAGAACTCCGAGTAATTTGAGAAAACCTTCTCTCCTATATTCTGGGGGATCTCAAGCGACGGGCCCCCACGATCTCAAGGAGAAATGGCATCCCACGCCACGAGCCCCTCTTAAGGGGGGTCCTTGAGGAGGGGGTACTGTTACGAAGGCCTGCCACAGAACCCGTGGCCGGCTCTCTCCCCTTTAACTTGCGGCCCTGACGACCCTCTCCCGCTGCACAGCATGGCAGGGACGCCGTTGCCGTCCGCCGCTGAGCCCCGTTCCGGCCAAGGATTCCCCTAGCGCACGTGCGCACCCTTCCCCGAGACTTAAAGAGGCTGTGATGCGCTAGGGCTGCCGGGCCTCCTCTGATGACGATACTCCCTCGGGATTATTTAAGGAAAGCTCTGGCAACCAGAGCTTGCCTTTGCAACTGGCTTCCTCCTTAGGTTGTCTGGGCTTCTTGCGATTGTCTCAGTCTCTTGAAACTCCTTGTTCGACCGTTATCTGACCTTGGCCTGCCTGTGACCTTGTCTGACCTCCGGAACCTGACCTCTGCCTGATTGACCATGCTTGCTCCCCTGCCTGTTCCAGTGTGCTTCTGTTCCCATCCTGTTCTGGCACCCTTCTGTCTCAGCGCCTGTCTGTTCCTGCAAATCTCCAGGTAGTACCCTTGGACTGACTCTTGGTACTGACCCTGGCTTGCTTCTTGACCCGTCTCTCTGCCTGCTGCCTGCCTGTGACCTCAGCCTGTTCCTCGACCTGCCTGCCTGCCACCTGCCTTCTGATCTTGGCCTGCCTATGACTTCGTCTGACCTCTGGAACCTGACCTTTGCTTCATTGAGCATTCCTCGGACTCACTCCTGGACTTTAACCTCTGCCTGCCTGACCATGTCCATAGATTCTGGCTCGGTTTCTAGCCTTGTTATCACCTACTCTTTATTGGTCTTCCTTGTGGCATCCAACCTCCAGTCTCGGACCCGACTGCGCTTCTCCTCTGTCTGTGGGCACGCCGGACCTTTACTTTCCCAGGAGACCCTGTGAGGCCCACCTAAGTCCAAGCGGCTCGGAACCCTACGGGCTCCTCCCGGGGGGATCTCAGGTCTCCAGTGGTGAAGCTCTCCCCAAGCCTCTGTCTCCCCAAGTGCTGTGCCCCCTGGGGGCAGTTGCCTTCTGTTCCTTATCAGGAGGTGTCTCTCCACTGCCATAGGACAAGGGTCCACCTCTGAGCGCAACATAAATTACCTGAATCAGAACTGTTAACCATTAGATCAAAGGTTTGTTCTTACAGCTCATTGATAATTTCAGAGTTTGGCATTGATATGTTATAAAATCATCTACTCTCATTCATGATCATTGGGAATTAAACTTCTCTTTGTACATATTGTGATGGAGTGCAGCGCTGCCGGGGGCAGGAATGGATAAGATACCATAAGGCAGCTAGTAATACTAGAGCCAGCCAGCAGGGGGAGCAGGTGAAGGCGGAAACTACAAATCCCAGGTTCCTAGAACCACCACCTGACCTGTAGGGAGAGCCTGGAGGCAAGCAGGTGGCAGACTCTGACACTAATGAGTCACACAGGTGAGCCTGGGGAGCTAGAGGAAGAGGGCATGCCTAGGTAGCAGCAGTGGCCAGAAAAAGCCAGTGCCAGGAAGCAAAGAGGGAGAAGGAAATGGAGGTAGGTTCCGGGGGAGAGGAATCCTCCAGCTGTCTCAGGGGCACAGCCTAGCCAGAAAAGGGAAACGGATAACCTGTACCCTAAGGGAAGTTAGGGCAGGTGTGTTTGCGGGTGGACGGGAGAGCCAGGGGGGCTCAAACAGTACCTTTAATCCAGCACATGTGTTAAGGGAGTTTGCTGGTGAACTGGAGAGCCGGGGGGGGGCTCAAACAGTGCCTTTGCTCCAGCACCTGTGTTAAGGGGTTAGACTGCTGGAGAGCGGGGGCAGGGTCATTTGTTCAGCTCCTGAGGGGACGGAGCCAATGTAACAGATTCAGCTACTCTGCTTTATAAAAATGCTTTGAGGAACATCTCTCTCTCTGTGTTATCTTTGGGGGGTTGGGGGACTGCTTCAACCCCACGCCATACAAAGAGAACCCAGAAGCCCAGCAAAACCAGGGCCAGCGGAGACCTGAACCCAGGGAGTCCTGTGAGACTGAGGGACTCCACGGATATCCAGGACTCGCGAGGGGCCTGAACCGGAGGCAGCGGAGCGGCACCCAGGGCAGCACGGGCGGTGAGCCTTCACAATATAGAGGTCAATATTCAGAGGCATTTAGCTGAATGACTCACAAGCTATCCAACTAAATACTGACTTTTGAATATTTTGTGTACTTATCTGGCTAAATTATAGACAGATAACTTATTATCCTTCTAAAATTTAGCCAGATAATGTAGGGTAATCCAGGTGCATTCTGAGGCGGAGTTAAGTTAGCGTTAACTCTCATATTCAGAGTTTGCTGGAAAACATAATTGGGTGATTCTGGTCATGCCAAAGTTGTCCAGTTATCTTTAATATAGCCGACTATACTCAATAGTATGGATGCACCACTGCATATCCCTCCAAAGTTAGTCAGATATGTTTATCTGGCTAACTCTGCAATCTGGCCAGTGGCTGAATATTACCCTGATAGAGACATAGAAAATGATTGTAGATAAAAAGCCCATCTAGTCTTTCTATTTCTGATACAATACTTAAAAATTTACATCATGTTAAGCTTTACAATTATATTCTCACATCCCTGCATATTCACACGGTCACTGCTGCAAGCTGCACTTAACTTACAATGTTGAAATGCACCCTCTTGGTATAAGTGGTTAAAGTTGAGCCCAGTTCATTTATAGAAGTAAAGAATAATGTTATACAGCTATATAATAAAGATATTTTTCTGTGTAATTTAAGGGGCTTTCTTTCGTATGCCATGTTTATTAAGGAGCTGCTTCAGAATTAAGGGGCCATGAGTGCCACCAGGAAAAGAATTAGCCACTCTCTAAGGTATGCCAGTTCCCAGAGTACTGAGAAAACCTTTGTATAAAAGGTTATGTTCTCCTTTTACAGTTGCAAGGTACTACATTTTAGCCCCACATACCTATGAAGATTACATCAGTCTAAATGTCTTTTAAAGTGGCTAAACCATAAGAGTTGCTTTATGAATAAGATATTTTGTCAGCATCTTCTTTTCCTTGTTGATTTAGCTCATGATAAATTGGGAATACAGACTGCCATTTATTATTTTTTTTTACCATGATCATTTCTCTAGTTATCAGGTTACCCTGAGTATCTGGTTAACTGTCCTCTGGTTCCCAGCTTCAGCTGAGTTAGTTATAAGCACCGTTATAGTAAAAACGTCTTGGACTCCAGCAGCAGCAGCTTAATCCCCAGGATACGCTGAGCGAGCAGTGCCCACTTGCCATTCAAAAGTACGGTGTACGAGCTTCAATCTTGAATATGTACTGACGAAATAAAACACAGAATCGCCTTAAAGTGTGTAGCGTGTGTTGCTATTAGTTAAGATGCCAGAATAGTGGTGCGTCCAACTCCTTACCTCTGGGCTGGAGTAGTGGGAAGGCTTCCCACTGTCACTGCAACTTCCGCTGTCACTCTCTGTGTCCGATTCTGAGCTGCTCTCAGATTCACTGGAGGAGGAGGTGCTGCTGCTGCTGCTGCTTGTGCCTTTCTTGGAAACTCCTAACGCTCTGCTATTGCACTGCTGTACCAGAGCACTGCTAGCGCTGCCAGTGCCCCAATGGAGCCCCGTGAGAGAGGGAAAGAAAAATAAACCAAACAAGTATAAAACGTTTATATTTCATGAATCTTCCTCTGTTCACATATTATTATTATTATTAAAATATTTATGGGCTGCACTTTCCAGTGTTCTTAGGCGGCTTACGTATTAATTCCTTTCAAGTTCTGACGATAATTATTAATTATCGGCAGAACTGGAAATGAATGAGAAATAAAATATAGGAATGAAATGTGTTAGATGGGTTGAAAATTCCAAGACCATAAGAATTAATAACAATCGAATTGTTGAAAATTATTATAATCAGCTTTGAAAAAGAAACAAAGAAAGATGAATATTAATGCTGCTGAGCTAAAAAATATTAACTAATTGAAACTTTAACATTTTTTTAGCATGTTTTATGAAATTAAAAAAGCACTTATGTCTTTTGGTTTGTCCATCTGTGACAGTGATGTCATACACAGAGAAGAGAACCAGAAGGCTCATCTGCATACTATTCCCAGCATTCCCCAGGAGAGAACTCCAGAGGTCACAGCGAGTGATCCAGGCTTCGAACTCCACAGCCCCAGCTTCCAGAAGCCCTGCACCCCTTACAGTAGAAAAGGACTGGAAGGTTGATCTGCATACTATTCTCAGCATCCCTTGGGAGAGAACTCAAGAAGTCAGAGCGAACGATTTCATGGCCCCAGCTTCCAGAGGCTCTGCACCACTTACAGTAGAAGAGGACTGGAAGGCTTATTTGCATACTCAAACCTTGCAATCCAGTAGTAGCATTAAGAGTAGATCATCTTGCTGGTGGCAGAAGAGCATTGATAAGTATAGCTTTGGAAAATCTTAGGACTTAAAAAACTTTGGAGAGAGGTGAAATAGTGAAGTATAGAGTTTGTGTGTGTCTGAGATAATAAGCAAGTGTTATTAAAGCTCTGTTGTTAAAGCTGGGAATTAGCAATCTGTTATTAGAGCTCTGTTAAAGCTAAGAGATAGCAATCTGCTATTAACGGAGTTGCTGGTGATAGCAATCTGTTATTATTTAGAATAGTTGTGGGTAGATCCTTGGACCAGTGGCAGGTGACCACGCCCAAGGGGGAGCTCCAGAGAGGGACCGCTGGTCAGGCTTAGTGTAGGAGACAGACACACATTAGTTCTTTTATTAGACAATATATTAAACCACCAGAGGTGGCAGTAGTGAGCTGGAAGCGCCCGGCTGGGCTGTAGTTCCTCAGGTACTGGAACAGCGATTCCAAGGTGGCTGAGCTGTAGAGAAACTAAGAAAGTGAGTAGGCAAGACATGCAGAGTTCAGGAACAAGTCCTTGATGGTAACACTCACACCATAATCTCTAGAGGCAGCCCAGGAGTTGGAATGCAGTAGGCCCTCGAGGAGCGAGTACCTGGTCCCAGGGAAAGCTCTGAGAGATAGATGGAAACTCACTAATGGTGTAAGCAGCGATGACTTCTTAGCAGAAGTGGTATTCAGGAACTGGTCCGGGACGTGGGCCCTTGAGGAGCGAGTACCGGTTCCGGACTGCAACCTGAAAAGAAAAAGAGAGAGCGAGGCTCCCGAGGAGCGGGTACCTCTAGTGTCCGAGGAGGCAGAGTAACTAGGCTTGCGGAGAGCAAATCCCATCCGCAACGATACCCGGAGGTAGCGAATCCCCTTGCTAACTCATCTTGTTAGCGAAAACTGAGACCTTAAATATCTGGAGCTGATGATGTCAACTGAGGGGGACGCCCCTGAGGTTCGCATCAACGCCGGTACATCAGTTGGGCCGCGTGCGCCCTTAGGAATCTTGTCAACATGGCAGCTTGCAGCTTCGAGCCGGTCTAGGAACGCCGGAGGAGGACGGCTTGGAGACGCCGCAGCAGCTAGCCTTCCATCAACCCCAGAGGGGGTCCCAACGAGGTAAGGTGGGCGGAGCAGAGATGTCGGACAGTGATGGACACAACAGCAGGCCAGAAGGAGTTAATTCCAGTGTCTGTCTTTCCCTCAAAGGTTGAGCTGGGGGTGGGGTGAGAGGAAATTATAGGCAAGAGACATATTCTCATTAAAAATCAATCAGGCTCTTAACTAAATCATACTATTGCACCAGGCCTTATTAGAGTTTAATCATCCCCTTGTAGGTCACTACCAGATAATGAATACACCTATAAGTTTAAAGGACTCTAATTGTACACATTCCAACTCCCATAGCAACCTAAACTTAACTAGAAACTCAACAAAATATGAAATGAAGGCAGCAGTCCAGCGGCAAGAGGGGGCTTTTCCAGTCTTTTGCATCAAGTGTCACATGTATTATTTTTTACCTGCTGGTGAGAGGTTGATCTGTGCTCCTGGTGCAAAGAGCTCCTGGCTCTCAGAGAATGAGTCTGATCTCTGGAAGCTAGAGGGGCAGACATGGAGGATATGAGGCAGAAAGAGAGATACATTGATGAGACCTTCAGGGACATAGTAGTCAAGTCCAAAATCCAGTCTGACAGTCCTGTGCTGCCTTGGATACGAAATGTCTCCCGGTGGGAAAGCATCACCTTGGTGCAGCAGGAAAGGATCCTGTAGCAAGGACCTGCTCTCCAGGTGGTGCATTGTCCTTTCGCACTGAGGATGTGTCTCCAAGGCCTACTACCCAGGAGGGAAGGGTTAGGTTGGCCGTCATAGTTGGTGATTCGATTATTAGAAATGTAGACAGCTGGGTGGCTGGTGGGCGCGAGGATCGCCTGGTAACATGCCTACCTGGTGCGAAGGTGGCAAACCTCACGCGTCACCTAGATAGGATTTTAGATAGTGCTGGGGAGGAGCCTGCTGTTGTGATACATATGGGCACCAATGACATAGGAAAATGAGGGAGGAAGGTTCTGGAAACCAAATTTAGGATTTTAGGTAGAAAGCTGAAATCCAGAAACTCCAGGGAGGCATTCTCTGAAATGCTCCTTGTTCTAGGTGTAGTTCCACAGAGCAGACAGTGCTCGGATCTCAATGCATGGATGAGACAATGATGCAAGGGAGGGAGGATCCACTTCTGTAAGGAACTTGGCAACGTTTTGGGAAAGGGGAAGACTTTTCCGAAAGGATGGGCTCAACCTTAACCAGAGTGGAACCAGGCTGCTGGTGCTAACCTTTAAAAAGGAGATAAAACAGCTTTTAAACTAGAAAAAGAGGGAAAGGCAACAGTCACTCAGCAGTGCATGGTTCAGAGGAAGGTATCTTCAAAGAATACTAATGAAATAGGAGATTTAGGACATCCAAACAGAGAGGTTCCAATAAAAGCAAAAATATTCCATGTACCTACCAATAAAGAATCAACTGAGCTAAAGGATTCCAAATTACCCGTATCAATTGAAAAGCAGGTTGTTAATAAAAAAAAAACCCCACACTTTGAAATGTCTGTATGCCAATGCTAGAAGTCTAAGATGGGAGAGTTAGAATATAAAGCAGTGAAGGATGACATAGACATAACTGGCATCTCAGAGCCCTGCTGGAAGGAGGATAACCAATGGGACAGTGCAATATAAGGGTACAAAGTATATCGTGACGATAGGGAAGATCAACTTGATGGGGGGGGGGGGGGGGATGCTTTATGTTTGGGAGGGCATAGAGTCCAATAGGATAAAGATCATACAAGAGACTAAATGCACACTAGAATCTGTATGGGTAGAAATCCCATGTGTGTTGGATAACAGTATAGTGATAGGAGTATACTACCGTTCACCTGGACAAAATGATGAGACAGACGATGAAATGCTAAGAGAAATCAGGGAAGCTAACCAATTTGTCAGTGCAGTAATAATGGGAAATTTCAATTATCCCAATATTGACTGAGTACATGTAACATCAGGACATAATAGAGACATAAAGTTCCCGGAAGGAATAAACGACTGCTTCATGGAACAATTGGTTCAGGAACCGATGAGAGAGGGAGCTATTTTAGATCTAATTTTTAGTGGAATGCAGGATTTAGTGAGAGAGGTAATGGTGGTGGGGCACTTGGCAATAGTGATCATAATATGATCAAATTTGAACAAATGACTGGAAGGGGGACAATAAGTATCTACATTTTCAAAAGGGAAACTTTGATAAAATGAGGAAACTAGAAAAAAACGGAAAGGTGCAACTGCAAAGGTTAAAAGTGTACTACAGGCGTAGACATTGCTTAAAAATACCATTTTAGAAGCACAGTCTAGATGTATTCCATGCATTAAGACAGGTGGAAGGAAGGTCTAATGATTACCAGCATGGTTAAAGGTGAGGTGAAAGAGGATATTTTAGCCAAAAAAAATCCATCAAAAACTAAAAGAAGAATCCATCTAAAAAAAAATAGTACAAAGCATAAGCATTGACACGTTAGATGTAAAACAGGCTAAGAAAGAATTTGAAATGAAGTTGGCTATAGAGGCAAAAAGTAAAAACTCATAATAATAATTTTTTAAATATATTCGAAGCAGGAAACCTGTGAGGGAATCAGTTGGACCATTAGATGACTGAGGGGTTAAAAGGGCTCTTAGGGAAGATAAGGCCATTGTAGAAAGACTAAATGAATTCTTTGCTTCTTTGTTTACTAATGAGGATGTTGGGGAAATACCAGTTCTGTAGATGATTTTCAAGGGTGATGAGTCTGATAAACTGAACCAAAGCACAGTGAAACCTGGCTCTTTCACCAAGCCTTCGCCGACCCACCAGACAATCACTAGTTGTCCTTCACGCTTACCCGTTATGGTGATTATACTCACGAATGGACTCTGACTCTCCCAGGTTAAAGCACCATTAAGCTTTAACCCGTACGCCCTATGGCATCACTTCATATTTATTTCCTGCCTTATCTTCTTTCCAGCTTGTTGCAAGCTTCCAAGTTCTCTTCCCTGTTGATTGTAACTTTGACTCATTCCTACCTACTGTTTATCTTTCGTTTACTTGAATAGTTACCCCAGTTTTTATTCTTGTTAATTGTAAACCGATCCGATATGGTTATTTACTATGAAGGTCGGTATATAAAACTGTTAAATAAATAAATAAATAAAAAATAAATGAGTAGACCAGATTGACAAATTAAAGAGTAGCAAATCACCTGGACCTGATGGTGTGCACCCCAGGGTTCTGAAAGAACTAAAAAATGAAATGTCAGATCTATTAGTTAAATTTGTAACCTATTATTAAAATAATCAATTGTACCTGAAGACTGGAGGGTGGCCAGTGTAACCCCAATAGTTAAAAAGGCTCCAGGGTAGATCCAGGAAACTATAGACCAGTGAGCCTAACTGGCGAGCCTGACTGGTGAGCCTGACGGTTAATATACATGTGGACAAAGGTAAACCAGTAGATGCAGTGTATTTGGATTTTCAGAAGGTGTCTGTCAAAGTCCCTCATGAGAGGTTTCTAAGAAAATTAAAAAGTCATGGGATAGGAGGCAATGTCCTTTCATGGATTAGAAACTGGCTAAATGGTCAATTTTCTCAGTGGAAAAAGATAAACAGTGGAGTGCCTCAGGGATTTGTACTTGGACTGATATGAGAGCAGAGGTAGAATCTAAGGGTGGAAAAATGCTGCTTAAATTTCAATGTAAGTGTGAAATATTCTATAATAATCAAAAGTATGTATTTTTTGAAACATCACAACTTAGAGCTTTTCTTGATTCCCATCCCCTAGGAACTGCAGTGATAGGGCTTGATGTAAGTAGAGAAATCTAGATGACACTCTTATTTTTCAATTGTTAAAAGGAGGAGATGTATACCTCTTTGTTTTCCTTATTCCGCTCTTATTCACGTAATATTTATCCTTCTGAAATTATCTTAAATATCAGATGTATATTTTTTCCAATTAATTTTGTTTTACTTTGTTTTTGTTAAAAATTAGCACATCTGTATGTTGTAAACAAATAGTTGTATTTGTTTCTGTACTTGGACTGATGCTTTTCAATATATTTATAAATGATCTGGAAAGTGATACGAAGAGTAAGGTAATCAAATTTGCAGATACATATTTATTCAGAGTAGTTAAATCACATGAGAATTGTGATAAATTGCAGGAGGACCTTACAAGACTGAAATATTAGGTATCCAAATGGCAGATCAAATTTAATGTGGACAAGTGCAAAGTGATGCATATAGGTGAAAATAACCCATGCTGTAGTTGGACAATGTTGGGTTCCATTTTAGGAGCTACCACCCAGGAAAAAGATTTAGGCATCATAGTGGATAGTATATTGAAATTGTTGGCTCAGTGTGCTGCGGCAGCCAAAAAAGCAGATAGAATGTTAGGAATTATTAGGAAGGGAATGGCGAATAAAACAGAAAATGTCATCATGCCTCTGTATCGCTCCATGGTGAGACTGCACCTTGAATACTGTGTACAATTCTGGTTGCCGCTTCTCAAAAAAGATATAGTTGCGATGGAGAGGGTACAGAGAAGGGTGACCAAAATGGGATGGAACAGCTCCCCTATGAGGAAAGACTGTTCAGTTTGGAGAAGAGATGGTTGAGGGGGGATATGATAGAGATCTATAAAATTATGAGAGGTCTAGAACGGGTAAATGTGAATCAGTTATTTACTCTTTTGGATAATAAAAGGACTAGGGGGCACACCATGAAGTTAGCAAGTAGCACATTTAAAACAAATTGGAGAAAAATCTTTTTCACTCAACGCACAATTAGGCTCTGGAATTTGATGCCAGAGGATATTGTTATGGCAGTTAGGTTAGCTGGGCTTAAAAAAGGTTTGGATAAGTCCTGGAAGAGAAGTCCATTAAATGCTATTAATCAAGTTGACTTAAGGCCGGATTTTAAAAGACCTGCACGTAAAACCCAGGGTTTATGCGCGTGGCTGGGCCTCTCTGAAAATTTGCATTGTGCGAGTAAGGCCCAGCCACGCGCATAAATCCCAGTATGCACACAAGTGCCTGGCCTCTTCAAAGGGGAGGGGCAGGGTTTGGGTGGGGAGGGGAGGGGGGTGTGTGCCAGGACACCGCCATTGTCCCGATGACTCACGCGCAACTTACTTCAGCTCCGGCCCTGAAGTAAGTTGTAAAACAAAAAAAAAACAAACGATAGGTAGGTAGGGTTTAGGGGGTCGGGAAGAGAGGGGAAGAGGGAGGGAGTTTAGGGAGGGGGTTTGGAAACTTCTCTCCCAGTCCTCTCCTTAATTAGAGTGGACTGGGAGGGAACTGGGGAAGGCCCAATTGCGTCACCGTGCAAAAATTGCAAAAGTTGACCCCTCCCCTCTTGTGCGTGCCACCCGCACACGTCTGTGCGGTCCCCCCGATTTTATATCATGTGTGCGCTGGTGCGCGCATGTTATTAAACCAGCCCGTCCATGCGCGTGCGTTGGGAACCGCGCGTACATGGATGCGTGCGCATATGTTTGGAAATCTACCCCATAGAGAATAGCTACTACTATTATTAGCATTAGTGCATGGGATCTACTCGATGTTTGGGAACCTGCCAGGTAACTTGTAACCTGGATTGGCCACTGTTAGAAACAGGAAGCTGGGCTTGATGGACCCCTCTGGCAATTTCTTATGTTCCTATGATTATTGGGCACATGAAGAAAGCAAGAACATGAGTGCAAAGGTGGCAGGAGCTGCAGGGCCTCCAGCTGAAGACACGTGGGAGGTGACAGCCATGCATGTACAAGCTCTTCCTTTTCTGCTGCCACTGCTGCTGAATGCCCTCCCCTCCCCCCCCCCCCCCCCCCCCGCCCCCCAATGCCTCTCCTCGGGCTACCGAATGCTGTCTGCTCTGCCAAATGCTGGCGGCAACCCGGGGCAGACAGTGGGAGAGCACAGAGGGAGGGGGAAAGAGAGGGTGGGGGAGACGTATTGGGAAAGATTCCATGGGGAAGCAGGGAGTGTGAAGGGGTGGGGGGAAGATGAAAGTAAAGGGGAAACAGGGAGGGCGAAGGGGAAAATGAGGGAAGTGGGGAGTTGAGCATAGGGGGTGGAGAGGTGCAAGAGACACACATTTTAAACCTCCCACCCTCCCACCTCCCCAAACAACTGTAGCACACACCCTACATCCCCCCCCCCCCGCGCTAAAACAGTTGTAACACACACACCAACAACAAGTGTAACACTCCTCACACCAGGCAACTGTAATATACACCCCCAGAACATCTGTAGAACCTCCCCAGAGCAACTGTAACACACACTTATTTATTCATTTATTTATTCAACCTTATATACCGGCTTTCAAATTCATTTCAAGGCGGTTTACATTGATTGAAATTGCAGTAGCAACATTCAAATACATATATACTAAAAACATATCCTTAAACATAATACAAGGCTATAATACAGTAAAACCAAAGGCTCACTAACTAAACCGTACATTAAAATTAATCTCTTTCAAATCGCAGCAGTACTGCCACATCTTACCAGGATACCCCCCTTCCCTCTACCCCTCCATCTACCCTCCTCCCCCCCACCCATCTCCCCTCCTTCCATCTCCAACTCTCATCTCCATCTTCCCCTGGTGTCTCTGTATTACTATGATGAACGGGATCAACTATTTAGGCTAAAAGCCTGTTCAAATAGCCAGGTTTTTATCTGTCTCCTAAAGCTATTAATATCTTCCTCTGTCCGAATCTCCGCGGGTAAGGAATTCCACATTTTCGGCCCTGCTAGAGATAAAGACCTCTCCCTTACTGAACTAAGGTGGGCCAGTTTGGGCGATGGAATGGTCAACAAGGCCTGCCCAAGGGACCTCAAATTTCGTGATGGGACATGGATACGTAAAGAGGCATTCAGCCATTCCGAGTTCGTGCCATAGATTGCTTTGTGTATTAAAGTTAGGCACTTATACTGTATGCGGAACTGGACCGGCAACCAATGTAGTCCCATCAGCACCGGGGAAACATGATCAAATTTTTTTTTGTCAGACACTAGCCGTGCAGTCGCATTCTGCAACAGTTGCAGCGGACGAATGGTCGATGAGGGTAAGCCTAACCATAGGGCATTACAATAATCTAGCTTGGGTAGAATTAATGCCTGGACTACAATCCGGAAATCATTCGGGTGTAATAGTGGTTTTAATCCCCCCCTAAACCTAAACCAGTTTAATCCCCCCCTAAACCAGTTGTAACACACACACCAATAACAAGTGTAACACTCCTCACACCAGGCAACTGTAATATACACCCCCAGAACATCTGTAGAACCTCCCAAAACAACTGTAGCACACACCCTACATCCCCCCTAAAACAGTTGTAACACACACACCAACAACAAGTGTAACACTCCTCACACCAGGCAACTGTAATATACACCCCCAGAACATCTGTAGAACCTCCCCAGAGCAACTGTAACAAACATACACACACTCCAGAGCAATTGTAACATGCTAAACAAACAAATAAAAAATGTTCTTTTCATAAAACACTTTCTTTTAATTTGCTGTGCAATCCTAGACATGTTTATAGTTATCAATGGTTCATTTTCGAAATATTAGTTTAAAATACTATAAGTAAAATCAAACCTATGTTTTAAAAGACTATAGAGTATAAGAAAGAATGTTATTATATTCTCTTATCTTCACTGAGGTGAAAGTAACAAATGAATTTTTTTAAATATGGAATAAGCTCTTGATGTAAATAGTGACTGAATACATTTCACTCCACCACATTGATAAGGTTTACCTGGGGAATAACCTAAAATGTATTTTGTTCTGGTCATCACTCCAATCTTCAACTGTACACTTGGCTCATAGAGGCTGCATGTGAGGTTTCTCTTCATGGAGATTTTAGTAATCTAATCAATTTTCAGCTTTTTATTCTTTAAATTCCATTTCATTTTGTACAATGGTAACATTTTAAGATTACTCACAAAATAAAATGAAAGCATTTCTTATTTGAAGTTTTCAAATGTTCTTGGTATCGTCTGAGGAAAGACATTTCTTCATCTCCTAAAGCTCTGTCACGCGTGTAATAGCTTCTTTACTACTCACTCCACTTCCAAGTCACAGAAATGGAAGAGAATGGCCACTGTCAGACACCCAGGCATGCACAACACTCTCATATCAGAAAGAGATTATTCCTCTTACATAGCATTTAACACCCATGCTGAAGAACACTGACCAACTTAAAACAGAGCAGACACTAATGACTGTATTATTTGAATTATCAGCGAGGTTAAAAAAAAAAAATAGGAGCTGCAATTAAAAATTAAAGTTTTTTCACAGACAGAATCTTTCAACATCTGTTCTTTAAGGTTGAGCTGCCAGCAGCATGGCTTTTAAATGTCTGCCTTCATGTTGCTCTTGCTTAGCGCAGGCTCAAGCACATTTAGTTTTTTAACAAATGAAGGGAAATTCTAGGGCTGTCTGTAACAGACATTCTTTGTTGCAACCATGAATATACTTGATAAGCTAACAAACAGAAAAAACAGTTAGGCACTATGACTGTGGATATAACACATTTCAGTGGTTTTGTCCATAAACACTTTTAACTCCTTGGCTGTGGCTTTTTACTGCTGCCACCACATTGAAAAACAGAACTACAAAAAATACTTTTCTATTTTAAACTGACCAGGAAAAATGATACTTTATATCTGTGCTTTCCAGATGCACAGTGCTCAGCTCTGTGAACTATACCAGGTTTTGTTACATTATACATAGGCTGTAGGTCAGAACCCATTTGGAAACAATGAACCTTAGAAGCAAAAGACAGCAAAATATGGAGTGGCAAAATAATTCTGAAAATATAGGCAGGAAGGGACCAAGAATTGAGTTTAATTAATAACCACAAAAACTGGATAAAGAGCCTGTATCTTACAAGAAAAAGAAACCATGCACAGGCAGTAATAAAAAGAAAAAATTGTAAGAGCACCCACAGCAACCTGAGTTGAATGTGTCCAAGAGGTTCTGCATTTTTCCACAAATCAGGCACAGCATGGGCGGTAACTATTAAACAGGCGCGGTGGGTACACATGTGCGCGTGTCTGCCGGCTCATGCCCTTGGATGCGGCTATTTTATAACACAAGCGTATACGTTATAAAATAGGCTGAGCGCGCGCATATGAGCATGGAATTTTTTTTTCAATTAATACTTTATTGAATTATTAACATTTACATGAATAACATCATAAGCAAAAACAAGGGTAACAAGAAAAAATTCCATACCATACAGATATAGATAATTAAAATCAACAATTACACCTTGGTTAAAGTCCCCATAATGACTAATTAGGGGAGTACTTACACAGATAATCATTTCTTGAAGAGGGAAAAAAACCCCCAAACTAATATGAGAGACATCCATTTTTTATATACCATCTAAACCTCAAAAGGTAGGCAAGTTATAAATTCTTTGCCTAAAAGAAAAGTCTGAAGATGAGAAGGGTCATAAAAAATAAATTTGTTCTTACAATATGTAATGCAACACTTAAATAGAAATTTAAGGAAAATGACACTCCTAAGGATAGAACCCTAGCTTTTAATATCAAGATTTGCTTTCTCCTCAATTGGGTACTTTTAGCAACATCAAGAAATATCTGAATTTTTTTTACCACAAAAAAAATATCCTTATTTGTAAAGTATTTTTGAAGGACTAAGTTCTTGTTCACTACTAAAGGTTACTAAAAGAGTAGCCCTAGTAGGAATATCATTAATTGATGCCTCCAAAAAGGAGGTCAAATTAGGACTATTTCCTTGTATCACATCTAATTCTTCTTCCTGACCCACAGAACTAATTCTAGACATAGGAATATAATATATCTTAGAAATTACATATCTTTACTAGAGGAAATTTGCAGCACTTCTCCTAAATATTTTCTAAATAATTCTATTGCGGATAACAATAGGAAAATTTAAGAGATGAAGATTCTTAGATCTCATCTCATTTTCTAAATTTTCAAGTTGTTTTTGTGCTGCCAGGCTGTCTTTAATAAATGAATTGTTCACTGACTGTAATGAGGCAATTTGAGAGGTTACAGAACAAGAATTAGTTTCTAAATTGTGTAAATGAACTCCATAGTCCTGAAGAGTGTTCTTAGTTTCAGTGGTAAAAGTCCCAAATTGAGCCATAGATTGTGTTAAAAGTTTCTCCATATTGGTGACTGCCTTCCATACGTCAACAAGAGTCACATTCTTAAAGTCAGGAATCTCTAAATTAGAACATTCTGACATAGATGGACCTACTATTGGGAGACTTCCAAGCTCTCCACAAGCTACTGCTACATCACCCATTTGCTTCTTGTCGCGTTGAGGAACATCCACTACTGGGGATGACAAATTTAAAACATTCACCAAATTATCTTCAATAAACCCCTGAGTATGAGGCAATGAATGTAGGTCTGGACTCTGAATAGACCCCGAAGAAAAAGAAACATCCAATGTAGAATTCTGGGTAGTATGACTCACCCTTCATATAAGGTGTGTGTCCAAGGATTGAAGAAGTTGATGCTGAGGATTTTCCTTTCCTGCCCATGGAACTTTCAAATGCAGCTTATCCACAAGCATAATGAACATGAGAAGGGACGCGCCCCTTTGGCAGCACGCCAGTGGCTGTGTGCTGTAGCCTCCTGGGCTTTAACTGCTCTAGAGTTGTGGTCAGATGACCTCACCAGGGGCGGGGCTCGGGACGCTCCATCTGCACTCCTGCCACATCTGAACGGGGTTATTTAGCAGTCCTTCTGGCCAAATCCTCCAGTGGGATATCAATCTCTCCAGTGCACTCCCCACATGTGCATGGAATTTTAAGTGGGCGCGCATATGAATGCGCTCAAATCCCGCTTCCACCACCTAAGTGGGAGGATTTTAAAAGGGGAACGCGTCCATGCCATTTCACCAGTTTGTTCCCAGTTTGGTCAGGTAAGGGATAGGACTTCCAAACCCCACTAGTTTACTAGCCCCCCTTTTCCCCTGTTAGCCGCAGCCCTTAAATCTCCACTAACACGGCTAGATTTTTTTGTTATTACTTTCACGTCATCCACAGCAGAAGTAAATTTATGTGGCAGGGGACCCTGGCGTGCACTTATGCTTGTAAGTACTTACATGCTGGTTTCATTGTGAAATCCAGGAACGCCCCTCCCCGCCCCCTCCCTGCCCCCTCCCCACCTCTTTTTTGAAACGTTCTATTTGTGCGCGTAGCAGGAGATACTTGGGTGGCTTTTAAAATTTGTTCAGCGTGTGCCGGCCTGATTTGTGCGCGCATCTCCCGCTTTTGGCGTGTGCGCAGTTTTTAAAATTCGCCTGTGAGGTATTAAACAAATTCTATAAAAATAGTCTAGTATCATCAACTTGATGATTGCTGAACTTTTTTCTACTTTTCTAAGTGACTTAAAGGGGCCACCACATTATTCAGGAATCATCATCCATTTTATGTTGACCTGATGAGGGGAATATAACTTTCAAAAAGCTAGAGCATAAGTGTATTGTTAGTCCGATAAAAATATATCACATGGCAGCTGAGCCTGAGCGTGGAGGAAGTACCGGGGTGAGCTGCAGGAGCGAATTTCCACCAAGTTCCTTGCCGGCCCTGACATCATCTTTGGGACCCGAGGCGCCTACAAAATCGGCGCTTTTGCGACGTTCAGGCTGTAGCTGAGCCTGAGCGTGGAGGAAGTACCTGGGTGAGCTGCAGGAGCGAATTTCCACCAAGTTCCTTGCCGGCCCTGACGTCATCTTTGGGACCCGAGGCGCCTACAAAATCGGCGCTTTTGCAGCGTTCAGGCTGCAGCTGAGCCTGAGCGCGGAGGAAGTACCTGGGTGAGCTGCAGGAGGGAATTTCCACCAAGTTCCTTGCCGGCCTTGACATCATCTTTGGGACCTGAGGCGCCTACAAAATCGGCGCTTTTGCGGCACACCGCAGCCGCCGGCGCGCCACAAAAGCCGCACGCCCCTTAGGCGCACGTGGCTTTGTCCGGCTTAGTCCGGATAAGTGCGGATTGGCGGGGCACTCTCTCCGCTATACTCAACTGCCACAGAGGCTCAGAACAACACAGTAGTTAGTCATATACGCGACTCCTGATAGAACTGGAAAGTTTTAAAGTTTGTTATGCCTCCTAAACAGAAGGGGAGGGTAAGGGTATATCCCCAGGTACCCCTCTCATCTCCAATCCAACAGGAGATAGTTCGTTACATGACTAATGTAGCTCTGAAGTCACCAGCAACCAAGGATACTGCAGACCCAGCTCATATGGGAGATAGAACTGGGTCATTAGAGGAGGCTTCGCTGAGCCCAAATCTGGGACTACCACCAACGCAGAGGGGAAGTGAAGCCTCCCCTGGGAATACAACGCAGCAGTTAAACTCCACAGGGTCCAAGTCAATCTTGGTGAACCGTGATGAGAGTTCCCCTGTGATGGAAGGTGGTGAGGATGAAGCTACAGATTTTCTGGAAGCTTGTTCAACCCCAATTACCAGGACTGGAGGAGAAGATCCTGCTCCCAGAGGTGAGGCAATAGAGATCTTAACACGCCCTTAAGTGGTAACACTGGAACAGCTGTGGGACTTGATGACTGTGATGAATACTAATATGAAGGGGTTGGAAAAAAAGATAGATCTTATAGCAGGGAATAATCTTCAGGATGTAATGGCAGTGCGTGAAGAGGTAAAAAAAGTCTGAGGAAAGAATCAAAAAATTAGAGGATAAAGAGAAAAAGAATATGGAATTTCAGGCTGTTGTAGCTAAGGATAGAGATTCTATATCTAGAAGATTGGAAACCTATGAAAATAACTCTAAGCGTTTAAATTTAAGAATGTTAAATTTCCCTAGGGTGGTAGGTCAAGTTCCTATGGAGACATTATATCTATTTTTGAAGGAAGTTTTATTATTTCCAGAAGACGAATTACCTTCTATAAGTTTCTGTTACTTCCTACCCAAGAAAAGCCCGAATCTGAATATATCAGAGTTACCGTTTCAAGGTAATATTACCAATTTTCTAGAAAGTTCAGAAAGCAGAATAATAGATAGAGGGGTATTACTTGTTGCATTTCAGAATTTATTAGACCTTAATAAGGTAATGAAAAAATATTTTTCTATGTACCCCATATCATTCTGTGATAATGTGATAAAACGTTTTCCTGACCTATCATACGCTACACAGCAAAAAAGAAAAGAGTTTTTGGTTCATCGTCAGGAAGTGATTTCTATGGGATATTCTTACACCCTGAGATTCCCCTGTAAATGTTTGTTAAAGAAAAAGCAAGATATTTTTGTGTTTTTCATACCTGATCAGTTAAAACATTTTATCGAACAAAGGAGAATAGTCACCTCTTCCCCACTTTCCAGTGAATAGGAAAATTAGTATTCAGAGCACAACTGTGGATGATATATGGAAAGAGAATTTGTTCCTTTTGAGTACTCCCTTTATTACCGAGCTTCTGTTTGTATTAGTTGATGGGTAACAATTTCTGATTGATGATAAAAAATAACAAGAGAGAATTGTAGAGATATTAAGTTGGATGATTTGTATAATGTATACTTATTATTGGTTTCTGTATTAATTTGAAAAATCAATAAAGATACAAATTCAAAAACAAAATATATCACATATAACTTGATTGCTGGCCTTTATTTCTTTCCAAGTGAACTAATATGACAGCCACATTGCTTTATTCAGTATAAACATACAACAGATTGTGGAGTTGTCCAATGGCTGCATTTTATTCACTTCAATTTAAATAAACATAATTTTAACTGCATCTACAGGCTTAGCAAATCTAATTACAATTCAGTGCTATTACCTTATAATCTGTTTTTGTATTTTCATAGATGAAAGGACAACCATGGGCACAACAAGTCCAAATGCAAAATAAATAAATAAATCTCTACGGGAATGAAAAGAATAAGAAATTAGTTTTATACACTAAGGGGTAGATTTTAAAAGGGTAGCAAGCCATACAATCATTTTGCTTGATGAGTTGTACTTGCCATAGTGTTTCCTCTTACACAAAAATTCCCCTTTATTCTCAGTACTAACGGTGGGGCTGTTACGCACGCACGGGGTTACGAAAGGCCCGGCGACGCACATAAAGCCCCAGGACGCGTCTACGTCCCGGCTGCAGGTGCGCGCAAGTTATAAAATCAGGGGTCAGCGTGCGCAAGGGGGTACACAATTGTGCACCTTGCACGTGCCAAGCTGCGCTGCCTTCCCCCGTTCCCTTCCCCCTAGCCTGTACTTCCCACCCCTTCCCCTAACCTTTTCCCCCAGCCCTACTCTAACCCCCCCGACCATTGTCTTACCTTTTGCGCCTGCCTTTGGGCAGGCGCAAGTTGCGCGCACCGGCAGCCGGGACTTAGACGCGTCCTGGGGCTTTATGTGTGTTGCCGGGCCTTTCGTAACCTCGTGCGTGCGTAACCCCCCCCATGCGCGTAAATCCTATTCACTGGATTTACGCGCGTAGGACTTTTAAAATCAGCCCCACCATGAGTACTGAGAGTGAATGGGAATTTTTGTGTAAGAGGAAACACTATGGCAAGTACAAATCATCAAGCAAAATGATTTTATGGCTTGCTAATTGTACTTACAAAATACAAATGCATGTGAGACAGAGAGAATTTTCTTTAATAGCAACATGTACTAGGGCTGGTATATCAAATTATTGATGCTGGGCTAAAATTGCCCCACTGTTATCTTTATTTTATTTTATTTTATTTTTAATTAATTTATTTATTTGTTTGTTTATTTATGTATCTATTTATTTATTTATTTATTTATTTAATCTAAAATATTTTATTGCTTACACAATTTACAGTTCATGGTGGGTTCATCATACATTCATAATCTATACAACAATCAAGAATATCCAAGTATTTTAAATGGAAAAATATGGAGGAAAAACTGGAGCAATTTTTGCATGAGTCTACAGATGAAGCAAAAGTCTGAAAGACCTGCTTCATTCACTGTAAAATAAGTTAGAAATATCTACAAATGGGCAAGCCTGATAATTTAGGAATATGCAAAACCACACCAAAGCCTGGTTCAGCTTTATGACCCTAGTAAATGATCACTTAGGACCAAGATTCACCAACCATGAGAGAGAGCACTGTAGATAGGACTCTCTATATATCTAGCATTGTAGTTGGGCACATTCAACTCAGTGTGAGTTTGGGGGGGTAGTGTTAGCACTCTCTAAACCCACCCTGAATTGAATGTGTCCAAGAAAGTCTGCATTTATCCACACATCAGGCAATGAGAAGCCATCTATAGAAGCGAACGGCTAATTCACTTGCCATACCTGTTCAGTCTTTGGCCTTTTCTTTGACACTGTCAACAACAGTGCCGATCGCTACCAAACTGTAATGGGATTTTGTTTATTGATGTGCAATGCATGCCTATTCACTGGAAACTGGACTAAGACCATCACACAGGTCAATGAACAGCTTTCAGATTGTGAAGACTTTTGTTACTACTGACCTGATTTGGATTTGTACCAGTGAGCTGAGCAGAAAAGGCTCTGCAACTTTGTGCCAATCCACTAAACACCATGTTCTCCTTTTTCATGATTTATAATAATTGGGACACCTACAGGTGGCACAAAACTATAATTGTATCCTTTTGCTGCAGCTGGAAGGTTTCATTGTTTTATCCACTTTCTATTCCTCAATATTCTTATTGATAAGCTGAGAGCTAGGCCACAGCCAGTACCAGAGCCAGAATTTACTTATTTAAAGGATTTGTTACTCACTCTTCTATCGGAGTACTCAGAATAAGGTACAAATAGTAGGGATGTGCATTCATTTTCAACGAATGCGCAATCCGCAACTAATAGGTCCCTTTTTGTTGCATTCATGGGTCCGCGAAACGCATGGCGAACCCCCACGAATGCAACATATTAATTTCATTCTTTTGGTTCGCGGTGTTTTAGTGGCCGTTTGAAATAGAAGGCCATGTGAGAGTATCCACCAGGGGCAGATTGGCCTATCGGGGGATCGGACTTCCCCCGGTGGGCCGGACTAGCTGATCACGTGGCCTCCTCTGCTCCTGCTCACATTTGAGGGTGCCGGGCCGAAGAAATGAAGGCAGGTGCAACAGCCAGCTGCCACTGGAGAGCAAGCCGGCGGGGCTGAAGAAAAGAAGATCGGGGTAGCCAGCCGCCAGAGAGCAGGCCGGCGGGGCCGAAGAAAAGAAGATGGGCGCTGCCAGTCACTGCCGGAGAAATGAAGACCAGCCGCTGCCGAAGAGCGGAGATGAACTGTTCAGCTGGGGGCCTTTGTGTGTATATGTATTTGAGATCGGAAGGGTGCTTCTGTGTGTGTGTGTGTGTGTGTATGTGGTGTATATGTGTGAAAGGGAAGGTGCTTCATGTATGTGAGATAGGGAGGGTGGTTCTGAATGTGTGTGGTGTATATGTGAGTCAGGGAGGGTGCTTGTGTTTGTCAATGTGTGTGTGCAAGAGAGAGATGGAGCATGTTTTTGGCTGGCTTGTGGCTGTGAGAGAGGGCATGTGTGTGATTGAGCCTGTTTGTAGGTGAGACAGAACATGTGTGTGATTGAGAGCTTGAGTGTAAGTGAAAGAGAGAGCATGTGTGTGATTGAAAGCCTGTGTATAAGTAAGAGAGAGCGAGAGCATTGTGTGATTGAGAGAGACTGGCCAGAGAGATGATGTGTGTATGTGTGAGAAAGACTGATCAGGGAGATGATTGGTGTATGTGTGTGAGAGAGAGAGAGACTGGTTGGGGACATGATTGGTGTGCGAGACACAGAAACTGGTCCTGAGGGTGTGACTGGTATGTGTGTGTGAGAGACAGAAGAGACTGGTTGTGGTCCCAAAGAGGACCGTGAGGACAGCTTCAGCAGTTACTGCTGCTTCTGGTGTGGCCTGCAAGGGAAAGGAGTAGGAGAAGTGCTGGAGAGGGTAAGTAAAGGTGGCTTTTTAAGTTCATTTTTCTTGATTGACTACCATTTTAATTATTGGGTAGTATGTGATGTGTCTGCTGTTTGAAATATTTTATTGGTGTTTGGTAAAGCTTTCAAAATTTGCATGAGTCTTTAATTATTGGATATTCTATTCATCAGCGGTTTTGAAATTATTTTATTAGTATGATTTTACTATTATGATTAAAGATTTATATATCTTGATTTATTGTTTGTTTCATGAGGAATGGTGAAAATTGTGTTTTTCCACTGTTGCACTGTATAGAGTCTGGCGTGATGCGTTTTACAGTTCAGTTTTTGTCTGCACATTTCTATTTAAACTTTATGTGGCTTTATTCTGTATTTGGTGAGGGTTTGTGTTCTGCATGCAAAGACTGAGATGAAGCATTCTTTTAATATGTGGTTTCTCTGTAGGGATCTGTAGTAGCTTGGCCTGCTCTGTTTTCCTGATAGGAAGTGTATTGATATTTTAGATTCTGGTATAATATTTGTGGTATTCTTTTTCATAGGTAGGGTTGTTATTCTTTGAGTGTTGGCAGATAGTAATGTATTGATACGGGAGAACCATGCCGAAATATATCACAATAGGTCTGATGCCATATGAATTCCAAGATGCAAAGTTTTCTTGTTGGCATCACAACAGTGCATGAAATTATCACAATAACGTATATATTAATTTTACCTCAGAATGTCACTTTTCATGTAAAATATGTGTTATATGCATAATTTAAAATTGTGTATTGGGAGGTGTGGGTAGGGCGCCAGGCTGTAAGGTTTGCCTAGGGTACCTAATGCCCTGTGCACAGCAACAATGCTCCACCCCACTCAGGCATAGTTCATCATGTTTCAGGTCCTAGCACGTGTGTTAGACTCCTTGGTCATTTCAAGACGGGTCGGGTGGACAGTACTCCCCGGTTGACAGTCGCGCCGCATGCTGAGCCTTGTCTTGTCTTGCCTCCTTGTCTTTCCCCTATCAACACCACAGTGACCTGACTACCTCCACTCTGCCAGCCTGTCTTGCCCCTATCAAAACCACAGCAACCTGACTACCTCAGCTCTTCCAGCCTGTCTAGCCCCTATCAAAACCACAGGGACCAGACTACCTCCGCTCTGTCATCCTATCTTTCACCTCTCAACTTTCTGGAGCCGCCAGCGGTACAGCAGTCTTTAAAGTTACCTCCTGAAACTGACCTTCATTGCTGGAAGCAGTGCCTTGGGTCTTCTGTGTGTGCAGCTGATGAAATGCTGAAGTGAGTTTCTCCAAAGCATCTTGCTGCTCCAAAATGCACAGGGCCAGGCCCGGTATGGCCTGCAGGGCATTGAGCTGTGCCGGATCCATGGAGTTAGCAATCTGTTATTATTTGTAAGGGTTTTGGGTGGATCCCTGGACCTGTGGCAGATGACCACGCCCACGGGGGGAAGTCCCGTGAGGGGCAACAGGTCAGGCTCAGCGTAGGAGACACACACACACACTAGTTCTTTTATTATACAGGATTGGTGAACCACCAGAGTTGGCAGTAGTGAGCTGGAAGTAGCCTGGTTGGGCTTGTAGTCCCTCAGGCTCTGAAACAACGATCCCACAATGGCTGTGCTGTAATAGAGAGAACTGAGATTGTGAGTAGTAGCAGGATATGCAGAGTTCAGGGATAGAGCCTCGTTGGTAATGTACTCACGCAGCGGTCTCTCAGCATGGAGCACAGGAGCTGGAGTAAAGGCAGGCCCTCTAGGAGCGAGTACCTGGTTCCAGGGAATAGCTCTGAGAGACAGAGATGGTAACTCACAGATGTTATAGGCCACGGTGTCTTCCTGGCAGAAGTGGAGTCCAAGTAGCGAGCCCAGAAACATGGGCCCTCGAGGAGCGAGTACCGGTTCCAGACTGCGACCTGAAAGATAAGAAAGAGAGAGAGGCCCCCGAGGAGCAGGTACTCCAAATAAAGTAGGTCCAAAGGAGGCAGAGTTGCAAGGTACAGAGAGCGAATCCCACCCGCAGAAACCTGGTTCGGTAACCTTTGCTAACTTGATTAGCTAGCAATCGCGTAGGCCTTAAGTAGCCTGTATGCATGATGTCATCACAGGGGGATGCCGCTGAGGTTCACGCCACTTAAGTTACTTGAAGTAGGGCCATGTGGCTGAACAGCATGGCAGGAGGCAATGCCCAAGCAATGCCCAAGCCAGTCCGGGGATGCCGGAGAGGACGACAGGCAGACGCCGCGGCAGCCAAATGTCCGTCAACCGCAGGAGGAGTAACCAGAGAGGAAAGGAGGGCGGAGTGGAGACTTCGTGCAGCGACAGTCGTAACAACTGTTTATCCAACTGTTTATCCACATGTTTATTAACTCCATCAAAAAAATGAAGCAGATTTGTGAGGCAAGACTTCCCTTGGGTAAAGCCATGTTGACTGTGTTCCATTAACCATGTCTTTCTATATGATCTGTGATTTTGATCTTTAGAATAATTTCCACTATTTTTCCTGGATCTGAAGTCAGGCTCACTGGTCTATAGTTTCCCTGATCGCTCATGGAGCCCTTTTTAAATATTGGGGTTACACTGGCCACCCTTCGGTCTTCAGGTACATTAGATGATTTTAATGATAGGTTACACATTTTAATAATAGTTCTGAAATTTCATTTTTGAGTTCCTTCAGAACCCTAGGATGCATATCATCTGGTCCAAGTGATTTGCTACTCTTTAGTTTGTCAATCTCACCTACTACATCTTCCAGGTTCACAGTGATTTGGTTCAGTTCATTTGACTTATCACCCTTGAAAACCATCTCCAGAACTGGTAGCTCCCCAACATCCTCATTAGTAAACACAGACGCAAAGAATTCATTTAGGCTTTCTGCAATGGCCTTATCTTCCCTAAGAGCCCCTTTAACCCCTCTGTCATCTAATGGTCCAACCGACTCCCTCCTAGGTTTCTTGTTTCGGATATATTTTTTAAAGTTTTTATTATGAGTTTGTGCTCTATGGCCAATTTCATTTCAAATTCTCTCTTTGCCTGTCTTATCAATGTTTTACACTTAACTTGACAATGCTTATGCTTTTTCCTATTTTCTTCAGATGGATCCTTCTTCCAATTTTTGAAGATTTTTTTTTGGCTAAAATAGCCCCTTTCACTTCACCTTTTAACCATGACGGTAATCATTTTGTCTTTCCACCTTTCTTAATGCGTGGAATACATCTGGATTGCGTGTCTAAGATTGTATTTTTAAACAATGTCCATGCCTGTTGAACACGTTTAACCTTTGCAACTGCACCTTTCAGTTTTATCGAAGTTTCCCTTTCGAAAATTTAGTGTTAGAGCATCATACATACCACCCTACTTTATACATCCCCTTTGGGGGAAGAACCTTCCTATCATTCACTCTATAATCTAACACACCCTGAACATCCCATTGATATAAAATTCTTCATTTTAAAGAATGGGACACTCTAGTGATCCCAGATAGGGGTCACATGAGTTTCCATATGTAGTTTGGTATCTTATCAGCTGGTCTAATAGATTCTGCCAAGGGTTCTATACCCAAAGTGAATTTCAAGGGGGATAGAGGGCGATCCCACAAGATAATGGCAAAGGTAAAGATCTCCAACCATTTATATATACCAAAGCTAAAGAAGCAACATATAAGGCTTTGATCTATCCTATCAGGTTATGGATAAGGCCAGGATGAGATAAAACACAAAATAAGTAAGACCATTCTATCATGTCAAGCTTTTTCAGCATGTAAAGACAGGATAGCTGATCTCCCCGTGAAGCTCTTGGAGAAATGTAACACATTAATCAAACAATGTGTGCTATCTGAGCCATACCACCCTTTAATATAGCCTGATAGGTATGGGTGAATAATTTGAGGTATATAATTTTCAATGTGTAAATCGAACATCTTAGCAAATATTATGTAGTCTATATTTAGCAAAGATATAGGCCTCTAACTGGAGCACAAGAAGAAATCTTTCCCTTCTTTAGGGATAACAGAAATGGCATCAGTATAGAAAGAAGTCTCCCATATTGAAGGCCAGCATTAAAGATCTCCAACAAGATAAGCGTCAGATTCACTGAGAAACATTGTTTAAATTCTGCTAGTAATGAATTTGGTCCTGCTGACTTATTATTTTTCATGCTTTTAATAGATGTATAGATCTTGTCTAATGTGAAAGAATAATTAATTCTTTCTCTAATATGATCTTGTAATTTAAAAGTTCCCAGTCAATCAGATATTTTCGCTGTGGAAGCTTGTAATTGCGAGGTATATACATCGCAAAACATGTACTATTTTCACAATCAGTTTTATTTATTTATTTATTTATTTAGCATTTTTATATACCGACGTTCTTGATACAAATATCAAATCAGGTCGGTTTACATAAAACAAAACAATCGCGGTGAGGCGTTACAATAAACGGAGTTTCAGAACATGAGAATAAATATTAAATAAACAACAGTGACTCATCAAATGACGAGAATCTATATAGTAAATAACATGTAATAAAATAGATAATGGTGTAAATAACTAACTTGAAATAAAATAAATAATAAATAGAATAGTATAAAATATATATATAAAGACAACAGTAACTCGTTATGATACGTGAAACATGTAGAGAATAACTAAGAATAAATGATGTGTTAATTTGGGATATACAGGTATCAGGGACCAATGTTTATGTGCCTGGTTATGAGTAATGCATAGGCTAAAGAATTAATGCATCCACAAGTGGAACAATCAAACAGGTGGGCTGTCAAATAACATGGATTCATGTGGAGATAACTAAAAATAAATGATGAGCTGAACAGTGGAGATAACTAAAAAAACAGTGGAGATAACTAAAAATAAATGATGAGCTGAACAGTGACCAATGTTTATGAGTTTAGATATCAGTAATGCATGAACTAAAGAATTAGTGCATCCATGCGGGAGGCTTTCCCTACAGGTGTGTTGTAAGTGGGTTGTCCAGATGAGGTAGCTTTCACTACAAGTGGGTTGTAAGTGGGTTGTCCAGATGAGGTGTAATCGGGCCTTGAAGAGGTGTGGGCGGTCGTGGAACTTGAGGTGTGGTCATGGAACTTGTAGTGAACTAATTTTACTCTTTTGCTCTTTGGCCCGTGTCAGAGTGTTCCTGCGATTCTGGAAATGCTTGCCGGAAGAGCCACGTTTTTAAATTTTTCTTAAAAGTTATATGACAGGTTTCTTGGCGTAGATCCGGTGGTAATGAGTTCCAGAGGGTGGGCCCAGCTGAGGAAAGTGCTCGTTTAGATCGTGAAGTTTTGATCGGGGGAGCGTATAAGGAACCTTTGTAGTTGAATCTGATAGGTCTTTGTGATGTGTGAGGTCGGAGTTGCGAGTTTAGGTTTAGGTGTGCGGTGCCCGTAATATCCTTGTGGATCATTGATAATGTCTTGAATGTGATTCTGGCTTTTATGGGTAGCCAGTGCAGACTGTAGAGAATAGGTGTTATGTGGGCTCTTTTATTTGTGTTGGTGAGTAACCTCGCGGCAGCGTTCTGCACCATCTGTAAGGGTTTTGTAGCTGTGATCGGTAGACCTAACAGGAGCGAGTTGCAGTAGTCTAATTTGGATAGAATTATAGACTGCACTACTAGACGGAAGTCACTGAAGTGGAGGAGAGGTTTCAGATTTTTGAGTACTTGAAGTTTAAAATAACATTCTTTTGTTGTATTGGAGACGAAGGATTTAAGGTTGAATTGATTGTCGAGACGCACCCCTAAGTCTCTGACGGAAGGGGAGTGGTTAATGGATGATTTTGCGAATTGAGATGCGCTTTGGGAGTTGATGAGAGTATGGTTTTTTCCATCAGGTGAGATGATGAGGATTTCTGTTTTATTTGAGTTGAGTATGAGGTTCAGGCTGGATAACAGAGTGTTGATGGATTGTAAGCAATTGTTCCAATGTGCCCATGTTTTTTGTAGTGATTCTGTGATGGGGAGGAGTATCTGAATGTCATCAGCGAAAATATAATGCTTTAGCTTAAGGTTGGAGAGTAGGTGGCAGAGTGGGAGCAGGTAGATATTAAAAAGGGTAGGGGAGAGAGATGATCCTTGTGGTACTCCTCGGATTGATTTAATGGGAGGTGATTCTTCGTTGTTGATCTTGACTTTATAGAATCTATTCTCCAGAAACGATTGAAACCAGCTATGAGCCTCTCCTTGAATTCCTATATCGGATAGCCGCTCGAGAAGGATGGCATGATTGACTGTGTCGAATGCGGCAGATAGGTCGAGAAGAGCGAGAAGGTATGGTTGGTTTTTTTCAAGATTGAGGAGTACGGTGTCAGATAACGATGCCAGTAGGGCTTCTGTGTTTTGCGATTTCCTAAAGCCGAACTGGAAAGGGGAGAGTATATTGTTCTCCTCTAGGTATTCAGACAGTTGCTTGTTGACGAATCTTTCCATCACTCTTGAGATAAGGGGAAGGTTGGCGATGGGGCGGAAGTTTGCGGGGTCAGCCGTGGAAAGGTTAGGTTTTTTTAATAAGGGTTTCAGAATGGCTATTTTGAGTTGATCTGGGACCTTTCCTTGAGTTAAAGAGCAGTTGATGATATCTGCTAGTGCTTTGGATATAGTGTTAGGAGTTGATAGTAGAAGGTTGGAGGGTATGGTATCCAGTGGATGCGATGAGGGTTTAAGCTTGTTGAGGATGGTTTCAATTTCCAGTGATGATGGGGTCTCGAACGATGATAGGCTGTATCCTTTATTATGTTGTGTGGTGCTGAGGGGTGTTGGTGTTGGCTGTTGGGTGGAGATTGGCTTAAGGAGATTGGTGATCTTTTTATCAAAGTAGATTGCTAGTTCCAAAGCTTTGTTGGCTGCTTGTTCGTCTGGGATGATAGGTGGAGAGGGTTTAGTTAGAGATGATACAAATGAGAATAAGGCTTTGGAGTCAAATGCGAAATTGTGGATTTTTTTTGCAAAGAAGTCTTTTTTGGCCTTGAGGATGGCTAGTCTGTATGAGTTGAGGTGGGATTTGTAGTTTAGGGTTGTGATGATGGAAGGGGACTTGCGCCAACTGTTTTCTTTTTTCCGAAGTTCTTGTTTAAGGATTTTGAGTGTTGGAGTGTACCATGGATGTCTGTTGGTTTGGGGTGATTTCAAGGATTTGGAGATGGAGGGGCAGGATAGGTCTGCGACCTCGTTTGTAATCTTGAGCCAGGAATTGATTGCTGAGGATGCGTCTGTGAGTTCCAGTCTGTCAAGTTCTTTAGAGAGCAGATTATTGAGACTGTCTATGGAGCAGGGTTTCCTGTATCGTATAGTGGTAGTTGGGTAGATGGGACGAGGCTGATCTTTGATATGAAGTTCGGCAGAGATGAGGTGGTGGTCAGACCATGGGACAGGGACGCATTTAGGGTTATTATTGAAAGTTATGCCGTTGTTGAGAAATATTAAGTCTAGGGTGTGTCCCGCTTTGTGCGTGGGGTCTTTGACAATTTGATTGAAGCCAAGGTGATTGAGTGCTGTGATAAGTATGTCGCAGTTATTGGTTGGACGAGCGCTGTTTACTTGTATGTTAAAATCTCCCATCAATATAGCTGGTTTGTCCTGCTTGAAATGTTTTGTTGTGAATTCTATTAAAGGTGAGGGGTCTGTGGCTAAGGTTCCTGGTGGTGAGTAGACTAGGGCTATTTGTAGATGGTCCGATTTGAAAAAGGCAATTTCAGTGTTGTTTATAGTAGTAGATAGTTGAAGTGCGAGTCCGAGGCCCTTTTTTAATCCTTTTTTTAATCCTTTTTTAATCCAAGTTTTAATCCTACTATCTCTACTTTTAATTTTGACTAATTGCCATAGTAATAGTTTACTGCTCTTATTGGCATGCTCATAAAATTGCCATCTTGTCAGCTGCAAGTAATATGCCATTTGCAAGGCTTCTAGGGAGGTAAGTTCATTTTGGACTCTAATTATCTCTCTTAATGTACCATCATCTCTTTTCTTCTTATGTACTGCTTCCAAATTAATCAGCACTGCTTTAAGAGCATCTGATTAGTTGCCAATTGCTTTAATGCTTCTTTTTGTGTGCTGCCAAAGAAGAGATAGTTCCACATAAGAAAGTCTTAGCAGCATCCTAAACAGTAAATAAATCAAACTTCATTGTTATAATTAAATTGTAAGTATTCTTGCCATGCCAAGACAAGCTTATCCCTAAAAACCATATCATTAAGCAATAATCTATTCATTGACTAATTTCTCTGTGGTACTTCTTCACTTTTTTGAAGGAGTTAATAAACATGTGGATAAAGGTGAACCTGTAGATGTAGTGTACTTGGATTTTCAGAAGGCATTTGACAAAGTTCCTCATGAGAGGCTTCTAGGAAAAATAAAAAGTCATGGGATAGGTGGCGATGTCCTTTCGTGGATTACAAACTGGCTAAAAGACAGGAAATAGAGAGTAGGATTAAATGGACAATTTTCTCAGTGGAAGGGTGTGGGCAGTGCAGTGCCTCAGGGATCTGTATTGGGACCCTTACTTTTCAATATATTTATAAATGATCTGGAAAGAAATACGACAAGTGAGGGAATCAAATTTGCAGATGATACAAAACTGTTCAGAGTAGTTAAATCACAAGCAGACTGTGATAACTTGCAGGAAGACCTTGTGAGGCTGGAAAATTGGGCATCAAAATGGCAGATGAAATTTAATGTGAACAAGTGCAAGGTGATGCATATAGGGAAAAATAACCCATGCTATAGTTACACAATGTTAGGTTCCATATTAGGTGCTACTACCCAAGAAAGAGATCTAGGCGTCATAGTGGATAACACATTGAAATTGTCGGTTCAGTGTGCTGCGGCAGTCAAAAAAGCAAACAGAATGTTGGGAATTATTAGAAAGGGAATGTGAATAAAACGGAAAATGTCATAATGCCTCTTGCTCCATGGTGAGATCGCACCTTGAATACTGTGTACAATTCTGGTTGCCGCATCTCAAAAAAGATATAATTGTGATGTAGAAGGTACAGAGAAGGGCAACTAAAATGATAATTTCAGTATGGAGAAGAGACGGCTGAGGGGGGATATGATAGAGGTGTTTAAAATCATGAGAGGTCTAGAACGGGTAGATGTGAATCGTTTTTTTACTCTTTCGGATAATAGAAAGACTAGGGGGCACTCCATGAAGTTAGCATGTGGCACATTTAAAACTAATCGGAGAAAGTTCTTTTTCACTCAACGCACAATTAAACTCTGGAATTTGTTCAGAAGATGTGGTTAATGCAGTTAGTATAGCTGTGTTTAAAAAAGGATTGGATAAGTTCTTGGAGGAGAAGTCCATTACCTGCTATTAATTAAGTTGACTTAGATAATAACCACCGCTATTATTAGCAATGGTAACATGGAATAGACTTAGTTTTTGGGTACTTGCTAGGTTCTTATGGCCTGGATTGGCCACTGTTGGAAACAGGATGCTGGGCTTGATGGACCCTTGGTCTGAGCCAGTATGGCATGTTCTTATGTTCTTAACTGACCTTCATTGCTGGAATTAGCGCCTTGGGTCTTCTGTGTGTGCAGCTGATGAAACGCTGACGTGAGTTTCTCCAATGCGCCTTGCTGTTCAGAAATGCGCAGGGCCAGGCCCGGAATGGCCTGCAGGGCATTGAGCTGTGCCGGATCCATGGAGTTATCAATCTGTTATTGTTTGTAAGGTTTTGGGTGGACTCTTGGGCACTGTGACTGCTGACTACGCCCACGGGGGGAAGTCCCGTGAGGGGCCACAGGTCAGGCTCAGCTTAGGACACACAACACAGATAGATCTTTTATTAACAGTATTGAGGAGCCTCCAGAGGTGGCAGTAGTGAGCAGAGATGAAGCCCGGCTGGGCTTGTAGTCCCTCAGGGCTCTGGAACAGCAATCGCACAATGGCTGTGCTGTAGTGAAGAGAAACTGAGATAGTGAGTACAATGAAGTATATGCAGGGTTCTGGAATAGAGCCTTGTTGGTTGAGTACTCACACAGCAGTTTCTCTCGGTAGGAATTACAGGAGCTGGAGTAGAGACAGGCCGTCAAGGAGCGAGTACCTGGTTCCAGGGAACAGCTCTGAAAGAAGTAGATAGTAACTCACTGATGGTGTAGGCAGCGGTATCTTCCAGGCAGAAGTGAAGTCCAGGCAGTGAGTCCGGGAACATGGGCCCTCGAGGAGTGAGTACCGGTTCCAGACAGCGACCTGAAAGAGAGGAGAAAGGCCCCCGAGATGCGGGTTCCCCAAATAGAGTAAGTCCAATAATGGAGAGGCAGAGTAGCTAGGTACGGAGAGCGAATCCCATCCGTTAGTTCACCAGTATGAATACCTGTTGCTAACTCAATTAGCTAGCAGTAGTGTAGGCCTTTTGTATCCGAGATGCATGACATCATCACAGGGGGACGCCCCTGAGGTTCGCGCCAAAGAAAGTATTTGAAGCAGGGTCGCGTGGCACGCGCACCCTAAGGCAGCTGGACAGCATGGCGGGAGGAAGCTCCCAAGCCGGACCGGGGATGCCGGAGAGGACGGCAGGCAGATGCTGCGGCAGCCAAATGTCCATAAACCGCGGGAGGAGTCGCCAGAGAGGTAAGGAGGGCAGAGTGGAGATGTCGGGCAACAGTTGTAACAGCCTGTGAGGCTTTCCACTGGACCTCCTGCCTGTTTTCGGACCTTGTTTGCCTGATCCCTGTCTCGCCCTGCATTCTGTTTCTGTTTTGACCTGCCATGGTCCTGCCCTGTACCTGGCTGTCCCTGTCCTGGCCTTGGTTTCTTGCTTGTCCTACCCTTGTTTTGCCTCGATCCTGTCTTTGTTCCTCTGGTGTCTTGTCTGTTTGATTCCTGCCTTGCCCTGCATCTGTTCCAGTTTTGCCCTGCCTTTGCTCTATGCTTATTTTACCTGTTCCTGTCTCCTTGTCTGCCCTGGTTCCTGCCTGCCCTGCTGTTCCTATGCCTTGGACCAACTTCTCGTTCCTGACCTGGCCTTCGACGCTGCTTTCCTTGGTGCCTGCCCTGACCTAGGCCTGCTTCATCTCTGCCTGTAAACATGCCCCAAGGGCACCAACAGTGAAGTCCTGCCAGCTACCGGAACCTGCAGGCCTAACCCAAGGAGGAGGTGGCCGGTCAGGCAGGAAAACCCTCCACTGCCCAGCTCTTCCTTCAGGGGAATTCCTTTAACTGGCTTGCACAGCCATGACAGATAGAGCTTTATAAAATCATGAGTAGGTTAGAACAGATAAATAGGGAACAGTTATTTACCCTTTCAAATAACACTAGGATTAGCGGAACCTCCTTGAACTAACAGGTGGTAGATTTTAAATTACTAGGGAGTTGATGTCTAGTCAGGCTGTTGAGATGAGTTCTGGGAGGTCAGATGGATTGCCGATGTTGTACTGGATGAACACTATTCTAATAGGCAGGTAAACGTCTTGGTTTCTGATACTCTTAGCAGGCATTCATATTTGTTATATAGTAACATAGTATAATGATGGCAGATAAAGGCCAAAATGGTCCATTCAGTCTGCCCAGTAAGTTGCTTAGGGTAGTAACTGCCACTCCATGTAGGTTACCCCCATGCTGAACTGTAACACTTAATGTTAACATAGCTTACCCTATTTCTTCATTTCCATCCTTTAGTCTCTAGGGATCCACAATGTATATCCCATGCGCCTTTGAATTCATTTACCATTTTGTCTTCACCACCTCTTCCGAGAGGGCATTCCATGCATTCACCTTTTTCATGAAGAAATATTACCTGACATTGGTCCTGAAACCCCTTGGAGTTTCATATCATGACCCCTAGTTCTACAGCTTCCTTTCCAATCCAAAGGTTTCATTTTTGTGTATTATTAATACCTTTCAAGCATTTAAAAGTCTGTAACACATCTCTTCTGTCCCTTCTTTTTCATCCAGGGTATACATATTTAGGTCCTCCAGTCTCTTTTCATAGCTCTTCCTGTGCAGACCCCACTCCATTTTGGTTGCCTTTCTCTGGATTGCTTTCATCCTATTCTTACCCTTTTTGAAATACAGTCTCCAGAACTGAACACAATTCTCCAGGTGTTGCAACTGTCCCTTTCCGATGGCTTCACTCCACCTACCTCTCTTGTTTACTCCTCCTCATGCTGCGGATGGACGCCTGGTTACCGCGGCGTCTGCCTGCCGTCCTCTCCGGCGTCCCTGGACCGGCTTGGGTGCTGCCTCCCACCATGCTCCGCTTGTACCATAGGGCGCACGCACTGCGCAGCCCCTCTTCTTATTTCCTACTTGGCGCGAACCTCCGGGGCGACCCCCCATGACGACGTCAAGATACCCGGATATTTAAAGCGTACAATGTTTGCTAGTCTTTGAGTTAGCAAGGGTAATCCTACGGGAATCCTACGGATGAGATTCACTCTCCGTACCCAGCTACTCTGCCTCTTCAATCTCTATTGGACTCTCTAACGCTAACGGGGTACCCACTCCTCGGGGGCCTCACTTGCTTTCCAGGTCGCTAACAGGGAACCAGTACTCGCTCCTCGAGGGCCCATGTTCCCTGACTCGCTGCCTACTCCTACCTTCTCTTCTGCCTGGAAGGATTCGCTAATCTTCAACATCAGTGAGACCTACCTTCTTCACCTCAGAGCTGTTCCCTGGAACCAGGCACTCGCTGCCTCCGTTCCAGCCCCAGTGCCATCTCTGTGGAACCGCTGCATGAGTACATCATCTACAAGCCTCCCAGCTCTCTGGGTTCAGATACTTACTCCTCGAGGGTCTGCTCTCCCTACCCTGGGGATCTCCATACTGGGGGGTCTTGTATATTCTCCACTGTACTCATTCTCTCAGTTCTTTCCACTACAGCACTGCTACCGGAGGAGTCGCTGTTCCAGAGCCTGAGGGATACCAGCCCTGCCGGGCTATTCCAGCTGCTCAATACTGCCACCTCTGGTGGCTTCCTTACACAGTCTAATAAAAGATCAAACTCTGTGTTTGTGTATCCTGAGCTAAGCCTGACCTGGGCCCCTCACGGGACTTCCCCCCCCCCCCCCCCCCCGTGGGCGTGGTCAGCTGCCAGTGTCCAAGGGTCCACCCAATCCTCACAGTTTACAACACCAGGTGAGGGTTAGTAAACATGTTGATAAAAGTGAACGGGTAGATGTAGTGTAATTAGATTTTTAGAAGGTGTTTGACCTCATGAGAGGCTTCTCAGAAAATTAAGAAGTCATGGGATAGGATGCAATGTCCTTGGTGTCCATGTCCATGGTGAGACCGCACCTTGAGTACTGTGTACAATTCTGGTCGCCACATCTCAAAAAGGATATAATTGCACTGGAGAGGATACAGAGAAGGGCAACTAAAATGATAGGGGATGGAATGTCTCCCCTATGAGGAAAGGCTAAAGAGCTTAGGGCAGCTCAGTTTGGAGAAGACATGGTTGAGGGGGGATATGATAGAGGTCTATAAAATCATAACAGGTCTAGAACAGGTAAATGTGAATTGGTTACTTGCTCTTTCAGATAATAGAAGGACTAGGGGGCACTCCCTGAAGTTAGCAAGTAGCACATTTAAAACAAATCGTAGAAAATTCTTTTTCACTCAATGCACAATTAAGCTCTGGAATTTGTTGCCAGAGGATGTGGTTAGCACAGATAGCATAGCTTGGTTTAAAAAAGGTTTGGATAAGTTCTTGGAGGAGAAGTCCATTAACTACTATTAAGCAAGTTGACTTAGGGAATAGTCACTTCTATTACTGGCATTAGTAGCATGGGATCTACTTAATGTTTGGGTACTTGCCAGGTACTTGTAACATGGATTGGCCACAGTTGGAAACAGGATGCTGGGCTTGATGGATTCTTGGTCTGGTCCAGTATGGCAACTTCTTATGTTATATTCTTATGATACAGTTGATAAATACTGTGAGATCTGACACCACTTCAAGAGACCAGTTGGATTCAGACTAGAAATACACTCCCCAAAGACAAATTGAAGATACTTTTGCCATTGCTGTTACTTCAGACAGCTCTTGGACTGCTGGGCTGTGAAAAGTGTGTGCTATTACATTTTGGTTTAAAGAGATTTTATTTTCCTCTTAAGGGTATTTAGTCTTTATCATTATACCTTTATCACATAAACACATCTTGCTGAGGCAACAACAACTAGATGTATGGGACTTATTTCAAGGAATGTGGTTGTACAGCATATTTAAAGATAAATTAAGTTAATGGTAATGAGAACCTTTTCTAATTTAATGCTATTTTCAGTTACATTTGAGAACAATTTATGTAATCTGGGCCGATTTGTACATTATTTCTTGCAAATAGTGGTCTACTGTAAAACCCCTTGTTACAATAATTTAAAGATTACAACAAGCACATGTCTTCATTCAAAGTCTTACTGTCCTAATATAAACTGTGTCACACTAATAATGATCTCTAGCTGGAGAATGTAGTCTTCTCATATATATGAAAAAGTAAGACTGCATCTCTAGAATGGTGTGTCAGTCAAAGCTGGTGAGATAATACGTGGCTCCCTGTTTCAGAGGCAGGTAAGAGAATAATTTAATTTCCTTTTCTTATAGACTAGGGTAAGTGCTTAGGGCTTCTAATTTTTAGGTTTTAACCAATAGACACAGATAAAAAAAAGCACTGATGAAAACACTGATAAACACTGATATTTTATACTCCCAACCTCTAAGTAGCTGGAAAGTATACACCTACATTTACAATTTATAAACACCTAAGGAGAGAATCCCTAGAAAGGCTCAGTCTCTAAATTTCATCTTCTTAGCATTTCCTACCATTTGGCTAGCAGAAAGGCATTAAATTCATGTTCTGTTTCACGGCTGCAGGGCACACTGTTTTTACTGTAGAAACAACTTGTAACTTTTATGAAGAGGACCTATCATAAAGATGGCAATTTTCAAACAGTGCACAGAAGGGTAATGTCTATGGGTACCTTTTATCTTCAGACTTTATATCAATTTTCAATGGAAAACCCTTCCCTTTGAAAACTTCATCAGCAAAAGTACTGACATAGACCTGTGCCTGCTATCTCTGCAGTTGCTTTTATCAGTGAAATTATGCACATATATGTGTATGCGTGTAACTTCTCTGCCTCCAGGAATGCCTTCTCTCTCTGTGCTTAAAAGTACATGTGGGCCGGTGCTATGCACATACCTTTACATAGCGAGAAGAAAGGCAATTTTCAAAGAGTACATTTCCGTTTGAAAATTGATATAAAAATACCTGAAGACTTTACACTTCTGTGCACAGTTTGAGTGTTACCCTCTGTGGGCCAGATTTTCAAAATTATTTACAGGCCAAAAGCACAATTTTATGCATGTAAATGGCTGTTCTAAATGTAGCAGTCCCTCCCAGTCTGGCCACTAGATGCCACTATTCCTTTCCTAGTCCTGGGGGAATTCTGCGCTACTGAGGAGCGCAGAATTTGCACAGAATTCCCCCCCTTCACAGAATTGCCATTTTCTGCACAGAAAATGGCAGATGAGACCCCGGTATGCCGTGAACGGCGCGCACGAAAATGAAGGCCCCCATGTGCTGCGGGATGCACACCGTTCACGGCGAAGATTAAGGCCCCGTGTGCCATGGGATGCGCACCATTCGCAGTGAAGATTAAGGCCCCCGTGTGCCGCGAATGGACTGTGCTCCGCTTGTGGCGAAGATGAAGGCCCCGGTGAGAGTGAATATGTGTGTGTGAGAGAAGAGGGGGAAGGGGTGTGAGAGAGGGAAGGGGAGAGGATGTGGGGGAGGGGAGGGTGAGAGAGGAAGGAGAGGGGTGTGAGGGGGAGGGGAGGGTGAGAGAGGAGGGAGAAGGGTGTGAGAGGGAGGGCTGGCGTCGAGAGCAGGGAGAGGGGGTGAGAGGGGAGGGGAGGGTGAGAGAGCAGGGGGGGGGGGTGAGCAGGAGGATGTGAAAGAGAGCATGGGAGGTGAGAGAGGGGGGGATGCTTGAGTGTGGGTTTCAGAGAGAAGGAGCCTATATGAGGAGATTGTGAAGGAATGTGTATGTGTGTGAGAGATTGGGAGCTCGTGTGTATGAAAAAGGGATCGTGTGGGAAGAAGATGTCTAAAGGTAGGATTTTTGCAATGCAAGATGAACCTCTTTGATAGGATTCTCGCACAGCCACTGGGAGGGTTATGCACAATTGAAATCACCATGGGCTCTACCCAGATGTCTGACACCTATCTACCCATAAGAAAATCCTGTATCAACAGTTGTACACTCATTTTTTTTTTTTTTGGACAAATGGACTTTATTTAACTTTATGAATCAGTAATCTATTAGTTTACACCCAGTTCTGGTCCTGTGTAAATCTTATAGCCACTCACCTAATGGGAAACACTAACAGATACAATCTAAGATGATCAAAGCAAACTGGGTTTTGTATTCATCGTCTGAGCCATAAGCGAGAGTTTCCCCCCATAAAAAGAGTCCCCCCCCCCAGGGATTGAGAGTTAAGATGGGGACAAGTCAGCTAGCTGGAGCAAACCTGAAGAAATAAATTGGATTAGGTGCCCAGGGACTTAAACCACTCACAGGGACTTAAACCCAAGCTCAGTGAGTATAAAGGTACACATGTAACTTGGTTTCACATATACTTTTATGCAAATTGGAGAGAGGCATTCTTGGGGGGGGGGCAGGATGGGGGGGCGTGGAGGGGAATTGGAGAGGCATAGGAATTTATATTCAGAGAGGATAACTTTCAAATCTGCTTGTGTGCGGCCATATACACATGTATATGGGCGCATGGTAATTTACTACTGTATTTTATAACCTGCGCACAAATGATTTGCTCAGGTAATAAAATACAAGTACATATGCATACATACATGCTCGAATATGCAAAAACTGTGAGCCTCGCAAGTTTGGACTTTTCTTGAAATGTAGCAGCACTTATCTGAATAAGTTCTGATTTATGCGGCTAAGTAGTGGCACTTAGCCAGATATGTCTGAAAAGCAAAGCATTACTTGTCTGTCTAAGTAGCACTTTTTGGATTTTGTAAGATAGTCAGAAAAGTCTAAAAAAAACCCCAAAGCTACTTAGCCAGATAAGTCGGAAGTTAGCCGGATAAGTGTGCACAAATGATAAACATGCGCATTTGTACTTTGAATTTTGAAGTCATATGCAAATAAAGGTGAATTTTAAAACCTGGCATGCACATTAATTAGGGGATGTGCAAATAAGTGGGGCTTATGCGTGCTGAGTAGATTTTGAAAGCCATCAAGATACATGTGTATCACCTGCAGCGCGTACATCCAGAAAGTTTTCAAAAATGGGTGATGCATGGGTGTGGTCTAGGCAGGGTATGGGCGTTTTGGGCATGAACCAAAGATGTGTGTATAAAAACTGATCCAACCCGGCACGTGCTAAGGCCCCCTGCTGCGTAACTGTACTTCTGCTATGGATGCCACGTAAGTTAAAATTTTAAAGAAAACCAGGCAGATCTGTGGGATTTTAAGGGTCGGGGGCTAACTGGGGGGAGTGAAGGCTATCATACCAGGGGGGGGTGGAAGACCTATCTCTTAACAGGATGAACTGGGGATGAACTGCTAAAACTGGGAATGGTGGCGCATGTTTCTTTTAAAATTCCTTGATTTTCCTAGCATATATGGGATTTGTGCACTCATGTGTGCGTGCCCACTTACAATTCGGTGCACATGTGCGCGTGGCCCGGCTACTTTATAACATTTGTATATATACACATGCGTCCCTGGGTGCAGGCTGATGCATGCGTGCACATGTGCGCCTGCAGGCTGGATTGAAAGTTACTGTTATAGATTTTATTCACATTATTTTGACATATTTACTCCCTCCCCCGCCCCCGGTAAGTCAGCTTTTACATGCATAAGTCAGGGGATTTTATAACATGCGCGCGGCAATGACATTACCAGTTTTACCAATTTGTCTACCAGTTTGCCCAGTCCATCTGCAGCTCGTGAGGAGCCTCCTGGATCTTCAGCCTGAAGTTCTCCCCTATGTCACCCAGACTCCTCAGCCAGTCGTTTAGTCAGGCAATGGTTGTGGCAGGCAGCAAGTCTCATGGTCGTTTATCTGGGCAAAGGTCAAGGTCCAAGACAGTCCAAAATGCAGAACTGGTCAGGAATTCGGGAACACCCTCCAAGGAGGATCAGGAGCAAGGAGCCAAGAAGCCAAGGCAAGGTCTGCAGGCCAGACCTTGCCTTATATAGGATGGGAGCTGACATCAGGAGGGAGGGGCCGCAGCATATTCCCACCGCGGTCCCTTTAAATTTCTGAGGGTGGAGCTCACACGTGCCTAGGGTGCTTGGGGAGAGAGGGGAGCCCGAAGCAGCGCATGGCCGCGCCCCGGGAAGAAGCAGTGCCGGAGGGGCTGGTCGTGTTTGCCTGGCAGGGAGCCCGTGAGAAGGATCTGCGTTGGCAGCAGCTTCCCGCTGCCACCAATGTCCCGGGGTCTGCTTGAGCCATGGTACGGGTGAGTACACAAAGCCCCAGTCGTGGCCCTCCATGACCAGCGAACGTAACACTCATTTCTAGTCAAGTTTATAATTTTGATTTTTTTAATGGCTTCCACGCTCTCTCTCCATCCACAAATTAACCAGGTGGTAAAAAATGCCTTTTTGAAGCTACGTATGATTTTTAGATTACGTCCTTTTTTGAATGAGAATGACTCTAAGACTGTCATTCACTCTCTTTTTGGGTCATCTTTAGATTATTGTAATGCCTTGTATCTAGGATTGCCTCAAACCACTCTGCAGGCATTGCAATATTCAAAATGTTCAAAATTCAACTGCTAGAGCTGTTTCAAGGACTCCCCTTCACCACCACATTTCCCCTGTCCTTATGAAATTTCATGGGTTGCCCGTCATATGGCGAATACAGTTTAAAGTTTAATTATTGGTTTTCAAGGGGCTCCACGGCTTGATGTCCCCTTATTTTAATGCTGCTTTGAAGTTTATCAACCCTCAAGGTCATTACGATCAGCTTCCCAGCATCTTCTTAATGTTCCTTCTTTTAAACAGATCAGGCTGGATGAAGTTTGAGAGTGCCTTCTTTAAGTGCAAGGCCTGCTTCTGGTGGAATAATCTACTTTTAGGTTTAAAGGAAGAAAGCTCCCTACTGAAATTCAGGAAGCTGCGAAAAGTTTTTCTTTTTAAAAAAGCTTTAACTTGCCTGATGAAAAAACTTAGCATGCTCTCTAGCAAATATATGTCATTATAAAAATTGGTGAGGACTGCAAATTGTTTTAGTAGACATATGCAGCCTATTAATTTTGTTATTTTTTTATTTTTTGAGGTTTAGTTATTTTATTTCTTTGTCTTATGGTTTTATAAGTGCCTCTGTTTTGTTTAATGTTTTATGTTATTTGAACTGTGAATGTTTAGTTGTAAGCCGCTCAGAATATTAGATGGACAGTTTATAAATGTGAAATAAAATAAATGTTTTTGTCAACATTGAATTGTTTTGTGCTTTAATTTAAGAAATAATATCCTCCTCGTAAGACTGTCTTCGCTGTCTCCCAAAACAGTACTGGCACCTAAGAGGACATTGGCCATCTTGGATTCCCAGCCGCGGAGGAAAGTGGCCTGACGCCGCGAGGAAGGAGCAGGGATGCCTCCCAAGCCGGTAGTCACCGCGGAGGTCCGTGCCGGTGTGCGGGAACGACTGGGGCCAGACTCCCGCAGCCTCCCCAGTTCCTAACAAAACTGAATCCCTCTTCCTTGCACCATCGTCTCATCCATGCATTGAGACTCCGGAGCTCTGCCTGCCTCTGGTGACCTGTGCGTGGAACAGGGAGCATTTCAGAGAATGCTACCCTGGAGGTTCTGGATTTAAGCTTTCTACCTAAGAGCCTAAATTTGGCTTCCAGAACCTCCCTCCCACATTTTCCTATGTCGTTGGTGCCTACATGTACGAGAAAGCCGGCTCCTCCCCAGCACTGTCTAAAATCGAATCAAGGTGACGCGTGAGGTCCGCCAACTTTGCACCAGGTAGGCATGTTACCAGGCGATCCTCACGCCCACCAGCCACCCGGCTTTCTACATTCCTAATAATCGAATCACCAACTATGACGGCCGACCTAACCCTTCCCTCCTGGGCAGTGTATTGGTTTTGAGGTGTTTGAGTGGATTCTTGGGTACTGAGGAGATGACCATGTCCACGGGGAGGAGCCCCGAGAGGAACCACAGTACTAGGCTAGACTCGAGACTAGCAGAGATTCATCTTTTACTATACAGCTGAAGTATACCACCACAGTAGTGAGGTGGTCCAGAGATAGCAGTCCAAGGACCCTCGGCAGAGGGGACCCGTCTCACAGAGATGGTACAGGAAGCTCCGGATGCAGGCTCCCAGTGCAGCAGAGCTGTAGATGAGACAGACTGAGAATGTTAGATTACTCACTAAGTTGGTAGCTGTATAGGTGGAGATCCCAGCAGGCAGAAGTAGTTGAATACAGGCACCGAGCCAGGGAGAGCAGGCCCTCGAGGAGCAAGTACCTGATCCCAGATAGGCGCCTGAAAGAAAGCAAAGGGCCCCCGAGGAGCGGGTACCCAGGTTAGAGAAATACCCCAAAGGGCAGAGAGAGCTTCCAGCGGCAGCAAGGAAGCAGCAGAGTAGCTCAGACCGGAGGTTTTCCATCCATTCATGATCCTTGCTAACTCAATTAGCTAGCAAACAAGGGCAGGCTAAATACCCCGGATGGCGTGGCGTCACTCGAGGGGGACGCCCCCGAGGTTCCCGCCATGACGTGGATAAAGACGTGGGTACTGTGCGCGCGCACACCCTAGGAGGCCCTTAGGAGAAACATGGCGTGAGGCTTTGCCATTGCCATTGCCATTCCAGGGTCACCGGAGAGAGCGACATGCAGACGCGGCGGCAGCCATCTTCCCAAGGCTAGCGGAGAGAGCAGAGAGAAAGGTGAGGCACAAAGGTCGAAGTCGTCTGAGACCGACGGACGCAACAGGCAGTAGGCCTTGGGGAGAAATCCTTGGTGTGAAAGGACAATGCATCACCTGGAGAGCAGGTCCTTGCTACAGGATCCTTTCCTGCTGCACCAGGTTGATGCCCTCCAATCATGAGACCTTCTTCCACCAGGGCTGCCAGTCTGAATTTGGGACTTGGCTACTATGTCCCTGAAGGTCTCATCTATATACCTCTCTGTCTGCCTCAGCTCCTCCAGGTCTGCCACTCTAGCCTCTAGAGATCGGACTCGTTCTCTGAGAGCCAGGAGCTCTTTGCATCGCATGCACATGTACAACTTCTCACCGGCGGGTAAAAAATCATACATGTGACACTCGATGCAAAAGACTGGGAAGCCCCCCTCTTGCTGCTGGACTGCTGCCTTCATCTCAAATTTGTTCAGTTCCTACTTAAGTTTTAGTTTGCTATGGGAGTAGGAATGTGTCTAATTAATGTCCTTTAAATGTATTAGTGAATTCACTATATGTCTAGTAGTGCCCTACAGGGGAATGATCAAACTCTCAATAAGGCTTTTTTTTTTTTGTAAGTGGCACTTGCCTATAAATTAAAGGATAAGCTAGGGGTGGATGGGTGAGGGGTGGGAGGGGTGGGGAATACAAACAGTCTAACTTCAATTAGTCAGCCAGAGTGACTCACTGCTCTCTTGATTAACCTAATCAAACCAAATCACACTACCTCAACACCTTTCCAAGGTGAGTAACTGAACTGAACTTTACAACCTTTATACTTAGGTATACATTGCTCCTAGCTTATTTCTAGCTTCTGGCTACTTTTTTCTTTTTTTTTGTTTTTAATATACAAACACTCTAACTTCTGCTTACTAGCTGCCTTACAGACTTTAAAAAATAAACACACTAACTACTGCTTACTAGCTGCCTTACTGACTGACTATTTAAAAATACAGTGTAACTTCTGTTTATTCGCTGCCTTACTGCCTATTAAAAGCACAAACACACTAAATAATATTCCCAAATAGTTAACTTTGCCCAAATACTTTTAAAAAAGACAATGTTCCAATCAAAAACTTACTGATTCCTTTCCGCCACCAGCAAGGTGATCCTCTCCTTGCTCCCACTGAATTACATGAGTGTCCATTGGCCCCACTGGGAGTTCCCTCGGAAGGGGCTTCAACAATAGCCCAATCCTTCGGACCTCTTTTTCACAAGGAATGAGGCATTGCAGGAAACGTGGGTCAGAGAGACACTCAGCATTCACCTCACACCACCATCTTGATCAGGCTCCACCATTTATATTTTATATTCTACTTTTTGGCATTTTAAAGTGCACACCAAAGCAGATTTCATTTAGATACTATAGGTATTTCTCTAGCCTTACAATCTAGTTTTGTACCTGAGGCAACAGAAAGTAAAGTGACTTGCCCAAAGACACAAGGAACAACAGCAGGATTTGAACACTGGTTTCACTAATGCTTAGTCCACTGCTCTAACCACTAGGCTACTCCTCCATGATATAAAAAACCCTCCCCTAAAAGCATCAAATAATGTGAATGGGCTATTATTTTTTGAACTAACTTTACAACTTTGTTCAGTGCATAGACGTTGCACAGTACTATATTCTGTCCAAATAAATTGTCTATCACTACCAGATACCTGCTCTCAGGATCCTCAATTATCCTTGCTTAGGAAAGGAATCTGCGTCCCAATTAGGATGACCACTCCTGCTTTATTCGCATCAGACTGTGCTGAGAATATGTCTCCCATCCACTGCCTTTTCAATTTTAGGTGTATTACTTTGTCTAATCTCTAGTTTCTTGGAGCATTGCGATTTGAACTCTGTATTGCTGTAATGCTTGTAGAATTTTATACCTCTTAACTATGGAGCTAATGCCATACATGTTCCACACACAGCAACAAATAATGGGTGTCTTCACCCTGTCTCCATTAAGAAACAGGCATAGACACGGTAATTTATGACATCCAATCTCAAGTCTGGACCCCCAGCCTGCGTGGAAACTCAGTAACATTGATAACTATGTGCTTGGAGACATTCATTTTGGTATGTACCTCTGGAGCAGAGAAACTTCCTCTCCTTTTCCCCCTCTCCCCTCTCATACTCCCTCATTCCCACCCTTCTCCCTCCCCACATGAGCCAACTTATTGAACACCACCCAACTAAGGGCAAAAGGGCTATATTAGATGGGATGGGACCCCAGTCCTAAGAAATCCAGAATCACTAGCTTTAGGTTTGTAGAGCTTCTTTGTCTTTTACCATGAAATGCCAAAGAAATAAAAAGTCTCTATTATTAGTTGCAAGTCTCCCTCAAATTTGGCCGCATTAACAGAAAACAGAAGGAAAGAAGCAACACACAACAATGACAAAAAACCCCCCACTCTTTCCACAGTGAGTGCATAAGTATGACTCCAGTGATCCTCGCATGTCAAACATCCCTGGTACTGAGAAGAGTTTTATTCCTGTTTTATTGGGAGGAATTTTTTGCCACCAGTTCCTGCCCATGAGAAGGAGAGAAGATTCTGATTTTTGTATTTTGGGATTTTCTAACCCAGAAATCCACAAGAGACATCATAGAAAGAGATAGGAGATTTCAGTTCCCAGACGAACTGACCAAAGTCACCTTCATCCTATCTCATCTTGAATGGAAGGCGCTGGCTTGCATTTTGCCCCTATGGGAATGATCAGACTCCCTCCTAAGGGAGTTATCTCAGTTCGTGGCTGTGTTTGACGAACCTTTGATGATCCTGGGTTGCATGCCTTGGCAAGCACCAGCTGGTTACATCTTCGTCAAGGTCAAATAAGTCTCTTCGACTATACCATTGAGTTCTGGACTTTGGCTTCTGAGCTCAACTGGCAGGAAGACTGCCTACGAGCTATTTACTGGATGGACTTTCCTCACAGCTGAAGGATGTTCCATCCGTCGGTCCCAGACGGCTTCGACCTCTGTGCCTCATCTTTCTTCCTTCTCTCTCCTCAAGCCTTGGGAAGATGGCTGCTGCCGTGTCTTCATGCCGCTCTCTCTGGCGTCCCCAGATCGGCAATGGCGACGGTTTTCGCCATGATATTTCTGAGGAACTCCTAGGGTGCTTGTGCGCACGCCACCCACATCTTTACTCATGTCATGGCGGGAATCTTGGGGGCATCCCCTCTGAGTGACATCATCACTTCTTGGTATTTAGCCTGCCCTTCGTTTGCTAACAAACCGAGTTAGCAAGGATTGGAATGCCTCCAGTCTAAGCTGCTCTGCCGCTTCCCAGCTGCCGCAGGAAGCTCTCTCTGCCCTTCGGGGTATTTCTTCACTAACCTGGGTACGCGCTCCTCGGGGGCCCTTCTGCTCTATTTCAGGTACCTATCTTGGGATACCGGGTACTCGCTCCTCGAGGGCCTGCTCTCCCTAATCTGGTGCCTGCCACTGAACAACTTCTGCCTGCCAGGACCTTCAACTATACAGCTTCTGCTTCAGTGAGTACTAACCCTTTCAGTCTGTCTCACTTTCAGCTTCAGCGCTCTATGTCTACATCTGGGACCTGTCCCTGCTACACCGCACTGCCTATCACCTACTCGAGTGTGAGACTGGTCTCCTCTGCTGAGGACTCCTGGACTGCTTCTGCTGGGTTATCTTCACTGCTGCCCGCTCCCCAGGCAGTACCATTGAACTGTACAATAAATACAACTTCTCTGTGTCTGCATGAATAGAGTCTAGCCTAGTACTGCGGTTCCTCACGGGGCTCCTCCCCGTGGTAGTGGCCATCACCGCAGTACCCAAGAATCCACTCCAACACCTCATAACCATAACAAAGGATGAGCTGGCTGCAAGGGAGCTCCCTTCCTCTCTCGAGGACCTTATAGACTTGAAAGGCCGAATCGACCACCATCTCCAAGAGTGTCACCGGGAGAGTCGGATGCCTAAGAAGCCCTCTCAGGTTTGATCCCGTTCGCCACCGACCACCAGCCCTGCCCTGCCCTGAGTAGGGTCACTACTGTGGCCAAGACAGAAGAGCCCATGCAGTTGGGCCATGGGCAGCTGACACCAGAAGAGCGCCTCTGGTGGAGACAAACCGGTCTATGTCTGTATTGCGGAGCACCTGGCCACCATCTACAGACCTGTCCTATCCTTCCGGGAAACATCCCGGCCTAAGTTCAGTAGGGGTCCTGAACTTGGGCGCAACTTCTCCGGCCACTCAATTGTCTGTACTGGTCACCTTGATCTGGGACTCCCGGTCCTTCCCAGTTCTTAATCTGGTGGATTCCGGAGCAGGAGGTAATTTCATTCTCAAAGATCTGGTCCAGCTCCTGAGTATAAAGACCCATCCTCTAGACATCTCCTTGTGTATAGCATCTATTTATGGAGAACCGTTACCCGGTTGGATCTTCCTGACCAAGGAACCAGTCCAACTGCACACTGGTGCCCTGCATACAGAAGAACTTGAACAGTATTGGAGAAATCCATCCATCCGGTAGTCCTATGACTCCTCTGGCTTCAAAGGCACTCTCCCCAATTTAATTGGAGTTCATTGCAACTGGTGGAGTGAGGCCCTGCCTGCCACCAGTCCTGTCTTCAGAAAGTGGTACCACCACCCATGGTTCCCCTGGCGGCCACCTCTTCAGGTATACCAGCTCCTTACGCAAATTTCGAAGATGTGTTTTCCAAGCAAAAAGCAGACCTTCTTCTGCCTCTTCGGAGGTTCGATTGTCCCATTGACTTCCTTCCTGGGACCACGCCTCCCTGAGTACACACCTATCCTCTGCCGGTGATCTCGGAATTATTCGATTGCTTGCATGGAGCATCTATATTCACGAAGTTGGACTTACGTGGAGCATATAATTTGGTATGGATCCATCCCGACGACATTTGGAAGACTGCCTTTAACACCCGGGATGGGCATTACGAATACTTGGTGATGTCTTTCGGCCTCTGTAACATGCTCACAGTTTTCCAACGAATGATGAACGGAATTTTCAGAGATTTGCTGTATATCAAGGTTGTGGCATACTTGGACAATATCCTTGCCTTTTCCAAGGATTTGGCCACACACCGCACCGATGTCCGTACCATCCTCCAACGCCTTTGCGAGAATCACTTATTTGCAAAATTGGATAAATGCTTATTCGAGAAATCCAGTCTGCCTTTCCTCGGATATATTATCTCCCATCGAGGATTTTCTATGGACCCTGCCAAGTTGAAAGGATGGGACTGGCCGCAACCCATGGGTCTTAAAGCCCTCCACACTTCCTGGGATTTCTAAATTACTATCGCCATTTCATCCCACACTATTCCACTTTGGCTGCTCCTCTGACAGCATTAACTAGTAAGGGCCAAGACACTTGAAATTGGACTCCGGAAGCCATTGCAGCCTTCCACCGCCTCAAGGAGGCCTTCCAGGCGGGGTCTTGTCTACATCACCTAGACCCGAACCCTCCTTTTCAAGTGGAAGTGGACGCTTCTGCGATTGGAGCTGGGGCGGTTCTGAGTCAACGCACTGCTTCCGGTTCTGCAGTCCCATGTTCGTTCTACTCCCACAAGTTCTCATCTACGGAACAGAACTACAGTATTGGAGATCGCAAGTTACTTGCCATAAAATTAGCCCTTGAAGAATTGCACCCATGGCTAGAGGGCGCGCAACATAAGTTCATCGTGTTCACTGACCATAAGAACCTGGAATATTTGAGCCATGTTCAGCGTCTCAATGCCCGTCAGGCCCGATGGGCCCTGTTCTTTTCCAGGTTCAATTTTGAGCTTCGTTACCATCCAGCTGAAAAAACCTCCAGGCAGATGCCCTATCATGCTCTTTCAAGCCTGAAGATACCCCAGAAGAACCCGGTCATATAATAGACCCAGCTTGAATCTATCTGTCAGCTACTCACCCAGTCCCTGCTGGGAAGACTGTCGTGCCCTGGCGACTCTGAAAAAGAGTCCTCCGCAGGGCACATGATTCTAAGTTTGCTGGTCACCCAGGGCGAACAGGAACCTTGGTACTGCTCCAGCAGTTCTTCTGGTGGCCTACTATGGTCTCTGACGCTAACGCATATGTCGAATCCTGTAACACTTGTGCACAGCAAAAGCCCCCTGTCGGTCAACTATGGGGTCTTCTGCAACCACTTCCAGCTCCCGAGGAACTGTGGACCCATCTGTCTACGGATTTCATCATGGATTTGCTTCCATCTAAGGGTCATACCGTTGTATGGGTAACCATAGACCGATTTTCAAAAATGGCCCATTTCTTCCCTCTTCTGGGCCTACCATCTGCTCCAGAACTGGCAAGCCTATTCTTCCACCACATCTTCAGATTGCTTGGCCTACCCAAGGACATTGTCTCTGATAGAGGGCTACAGTTCGTTGCTAGATATTGGCGAGCTCTTTGCTGAAAATTCGGTACTGACATCAGTCTAACAACTGCTTATCACCCCCAAGCCAATGGACAAGTTGATCCTTAAGTAGGGACCGCGGCAGGAACCTAGCCACGGCCCCGGATGATGACATCAACTTAGCTACAGTATTTAAGCTCAGGCTCTGCTCCCTAGTATTGCTTTTGCAACAGGTCTCCTCACTGGTTGAGTAGTCGCCTCCTAGAGATTCGTCTCATCCCTGCATTCCTGTTCCTCATTGTTTCTGGTTCCTGTCTCCTCATTTCTACCTTACTTCATACCTCAGATTGACTACATCGACTGACTTTGCTTTGCCTGACTTCGCCATTGATTCTCTCCAAGCCCGGACCTCTGCTTCACCTGACTATGCTACTGCCTATCTCCAGACCTGGACTTCTGCTTTGCCTGACTACGCTATTGCCCATCTCCAGACCCAGACCTCTGCTTTGCCTGACTACGCTACTGCCCTTCTCAGACCCAGACCTCTATGTAGTCCAACTATGCTATTGCCCATCTCCAGACCCACACCTCTGCTTAATCTGACTACGCTATTGCCTATCTCCAGACCCAGACTTCAGCTTTGTCTGACTATGCTTTTGACTATCTCCGTGATCAGACGTCAGCCTTGCTTGCCACTGGCTGGATTGCCGCCAGCTCTGACTCAAGCCTGCCCTTGGACGCCTCTCCAGCTTACTCCCTGGACGTAGTTTCTTCAGGCTTCGGCCTGCTTTTGCTCGAGCGCCCTCTGTCTGCCTCCGTTCCATTGGCGCCCGAGTTTCCAGGACATTACCCAGTCCAGAATAAGAATGTACCATCTCTCATCTGTTGTCTCTGGGCTGAACCAACTCTTACTTCACTATATACAGAGGCCCACCTACGTCCTGCTGGCCCCAGCACCCAAAGGCTCAACCCGTGGAGAATGAGGGCTGGTATAGGTGAAGCTCCAGTGGCCTCTGTCTGTCAGCCCACTCCGTCTGCCGATGGTGGGGACCCGTAAGTCCTTACCTATGGGTTGCGTCAACCCCACCTCAGCCCAAGGGTCCACCTCCGACGCAACAGATGGTTCTATGAATTTAGCAATTTGTCCTTCTTTAAACACTGTTACACTTTTACCAGAATGAGAAAACAATGATCCTGTTCCTGCCCATGATTGTCTTACTCACCTTTGCATCTCCGTTCCTCCCTGGCCATATCTTCATGATAAGCCACTACTTAAATCCTGATCTGGAACTGTTTGTGGATGGCTTTGCCTTTGTTAAGGGTGGGGTTAAGCATGCTGGGTATGCCATAGCCACTGTATATGACATTATTGAATCAGCCCCTTTACTCCCTGGGATTTCAGCTCAAGGTGCTGAATTAAAAGCATTGACCAGTGCATTCTGGTATGCACAAGGTAGGTATGTTAATATCTATACCGACTCCAGGTGTAGAGTGGTACATGATTTTGGGAACATATGCATAAGAACATAAGAACATACGAACATAAGAAAATGCCATACTGGGTCAGACCAAGGGTCCATCAAGCCCAGCATCCTGTTTCCAACAGTGGCCAATCCAGGCCATAAGAACCTGGCAAGAACCCAAAAACTAAGTCTATTCCATGTTACCATTGCTAATGGCTCTAAGTGAACTTAATAGCAGGTAATGAACTTCTCCTCCAAGAACTTATCCAATCCTTTTTTAAACACAGCTATACTAACTGTACTAACCACATCCTCTGGCAACAAATTCCAGAGTTTAATTGTGCGTTGAGTAAAAAAGAACTTTCTTCAATTAGTTTTAAATGTGCCCCATGCTAACTTCATGGAGTGCCCCCTAGTCTTTCTACTATCCGAAAGAGTAAATAACTGATTCACATCTACCCGTTCTAGACCTCTCATGATTTTAAACACCTCTATCATATCCCCCCTCAGTCGTCTCTTCTCCAAGATGAAAAGTCCTAACCTCTTTAGTCTTTCCTCATAGGGGAGTTGTTCCATTCCCCTTATCATTTTGGTAGCCCTTCTCTGTACCTTCTCCATCGCAATTATATCTTTTTTGAGATGCGGCGACCAGAATTGTACACAGTATTCAAGGTGCGGTATCACCATGGAGCGATAGAGGCATTATGCAAGGAGAGAGGATTTCTCACATTTGCTATGGTTCACTCACTTCTGAACTCCTAGATGCAGACTTACTTTCTGCTTCTTTTGCTATTGGTAAATGTACTGCTCATACAAAAACACAAGGGGAAATGCCTATTCTGATGCCACTGCAAAACACGCTGTCCTGAAGGTGAAAACCCGCACCCCCCCACCCCCCACCACCACACACACATACAATCTGGCAGTCATTGTCTCTTTCACAGCACAAGATGTTATTGATCTGCAGGAAGCTGCTCATAATGAAAATGGCATTGATGAATAATAATTGTAAATTATACATAGATGGAGGTATGGTGTCATTATGAAGGTTGCACCCCACTCTTTGTTACCTTATCTTGCTCTTATGTATGACACTATGGCACATGTAGGAAAAAATGTGACACTTTTATCCTGGGTTTGGACAAGTAGCTACAAAGTTTGTGCAGAACTGTTTAATTTATGCCACAGTGTTCCTTCTGGAACGTATCTTTCTCAATAAGCTACACTGTCACTCTGGGGCCCATTTGTGCAATTACAAATGAATTTTATATGTATGCCAATAGCCCACAGTTATCAATATTGTTTCGTAATTGTAGACAGCTTTAGTAAAAGATTGCAGCCTATACCACATGCACTGATACAGCTGTCACAGTAGCCAAGATTTTATTAAAAGAATATATCCCTCTTCTGAAATTACACTGTTGCCTGTCGTCTGGAGGTCAAAATATAAAGTCTTAACTATGATATTGTTGTGTTCGTGGCTGCTCTTCGCCCTCGCACCACCCTCTCTACCTCTGTGGTGACTCCCTCCAGGCATGATGGATGGCTTGCTGCCACGGCGTCTTCATGCCGCTTCTCTCCGGCGTACCCGGACCGGCTCGACGCTGCAGATCCGCCATGTTCCTGATGACGTAGGGCGTGCGCACACTCCGAAGTATGTACCGGCAAGGGCGGTACATACTTCGGAGGCGGGGGCGTTTCCCTGTATTGACGTCATCCGCTTCCAACATAAAAGTTCTTCACTTTCGCTTACGATTTTGAGTTAGCAAGGACGGACGTACGGATTCGGATTTGTCCAAGCTACTCTGCCTCCTCGGACTTTCCAGAGGTACCCACTCCTCGGGGGCCTCGCTCTCTTTTCTCTATTTCAGATTGCAGATAGGAACCGGTACTCGCTCCTCGAGGGTCCATGTTCCTGAACACTCTGAAGATTCTCTACTGCCTGGAAGCTATCACAGACACAGACATTCGTGAGTTATCATTGCTCTCTCAGAGCTTTCCCTGGAACCAGGTACTCGCTCCTCGAGGGCTTAACTCTTTCCAGCTACTGAGCCCCCTTAAGAATCTATGTGAGATTGTCATCTATTACTGGCTATGAACACAGCATACCCTGTCTACTCACTATCTATAGTCTTTCTACAGCTCAGCAACTCTGGGATCGCAGTTCCAGTATCTGAGGGACTTCAGCCCTGCCAGGCATATCAACTTACTACTGCCACCTCTGGTGGTTCTACTAACCTGTCTAATAAAAGAACTATCTGTGTCTGTCTCCATACCAAGCCTAGCCAGTGGTCCCTCTCAGGATATCCTCCTGGGGGTGCTGTCATCTGCCATCGGCCCAAGGATTCACCTATTTACATTCCTTTCCAGCTGAGTGCCCTCTCTAGCACTCTGCTGGTACGGATTGCCAACTCAGCAGTCTACATCATAACAAGATTGTTAGTTCCGTCTATGGAGCATATCAGTTTGCTAAACTCCTCCTTCCTTTCCTTGATATTTTGATTTCCATAAATAATAAAAGCTTTTCGACCACAATTTTCCAAACGGACACAGACTGAAATACTTTGTTGAATTTTGACAGCTGTCACCCACGCCTTCCTAAGAACAATATCCCTTCCAGTCCGTTCTTAAGGCTTCGCCGGTTGTGTTCTATGAGGTATGAATTTATAACACAGGCTAAGCCGATGACAGCTAGGTTTAGAGTAAGAGGGTACCCTCGTAAGGTTTTAAGGAATGCACACAAACAAGCATTATATGTTAATCAAGATCTTTTTTTTTTTTTACCGAAAAATCAGTTAGAAGAGAATGCTGTTAATTGTATTCTTCCCTTTTCAACTAAAAGTAATGCTATTTCTAACATCATACGGAAGCATTGGTTGGCTTTGTCACTGAGCACTGTTCTCAATACTTCTCTCCGTTTTACATTCCAGAGGGATAAAAACTTGAGAGATATGCTTGTCCACACTGGTTATGATTCAGAAAGTATACAATCTCATGTTACAAGTGGTCACGGTCCCTGTGGCCACTGTTCCGTGTGCCTTTTAACAATGGCCATTTCAAGCTTTTCACACCCAACCACACAGAGAACATTTGCTTTACGCAGCTCGTCTGACTGTACATCTTCAGGGGTGGTTTATGTAATTAGTTGTCCCTGCTCAAAACTATATGTAGGCAAGACATCCTGGATGATTAAGACCCGCATTATTGAGCATCAATCTAATATTAAAAATCATGAAGAAAAAGCCCCCTTGGTGGAACACTGGGCTCAGCATTCCCACACGGTGTCTGATTTAAAGTTTTTTGTTATCGATGTGGTCCGACCTCTTGCACGGGGGGGGGGGGGGGGGGGGTAATTACCCATAGATTTTGATAAAGACAGAACAAAAATGGATCTATCTTCTGGATTCTGTGGTACCCAATGGTCTGAATTGTGAACTTGAATGGACTTTCTTCACCTGAGTTCCATCTGCTATGCTCTGATTGGCTACTCAGTCCAGTTCCCTGCTTAGTGGAAGACCACAGACTGCTTAGTGGAAGACCAAAAGAGGAATCTTCTGTTCCCGGTGCAGATAAGGCTGTCTTAAAATTTGAATTAATATATAGTAGAGAATCTGTGCATAATAGATATCAGTGTTTCTTAATATTCCTCTACTGGTGATTTGATTTACTAGCCTCTGAGCGCTGTGTAATAGGAAAGTCTCTCAATTTCCCTTCTTTCAAGTGCTCTTACTCTTAATTTCTGTGGTGCTCTTTCTGGGGAAAAAGTCTCTCAATCTCCCTTCTTTCAAGTGCTCTTACTCTTAATTTTGGTGGTGGTCTTTCTGGGGGAAAAAAACAAACCACAAAAACAAAAAAAAACCCCCAAAACCCTGCTGGTTTACTTTCACTTTTCCTTCTGATCATTGCTCTGTGCTCCATTAATATCTGAGTTCTCTGTGAAGTAGAACTGCTCAGTTTATACCTTTCTCTAGGTCTGTTATTATATAATAATTATAATTGGTTCCTTGCAAACTGTCTGTTTTTTAAGATCCAGTATAACTGCATTTCTATTTTGTATAGCTGTTCTTTAATAATCTGCTTAATATTGGCACAGAAGTGCTGAGGGATCTTTAATAGCTTAAGGACGAATAAAGTTCCAGAAAGTGTCCTGCTCTACTCAGCTTGTCCCAGGTTCAACTGTTTGTTTCCCTCCCACCCACCCCTGGCCTTAGATTCTAATATAGACTGACTAAATTAGCATTAGCAACAAGATAAATTAGTAAATTGTTACCATCTAAGAATCACCAACCCAAAACTTTACCAATATGAGAACTATCCTTTGCAACTGTTGTGGAGCCTTTATTCTGAGGGAAAACATCTGGAAACGTAGAACTTGCCCAATCTGTGCACAACTCTCTTCTATGAAAAAGGAGCTGACTGAGGTTAAAGCTCAATTAGCTTTAATTACAAAAAATACACCCACATTGCATTACTCAGAAAATAATTCCCCAATACCAAAGAATAACCAGGAGTCAAGAAAAAGAAATACAGTAGGCTCAGGTAGGATTACACATGTGTCCCATAGTCACCCATTCGTGACAGATTTGCAGCCAACAAGTATACCCCCCCACTCAAGCAGGTCATTAAGTAAATCATTAAAAACCAGGATTACAGTGGGCTCTGGTAGAATTGGACCAGTTACTAGGAGACACACACAGTATCAAATGCAACAAGAACAAAAAGCCTTCCCTATATTAAAAACTGAAGTCCTAGAGAAAAACATTGAAGTGTTACCAGAAAAGAGAGAAAACCAATGCATGCAGAATTTCAAGATACATAACCAAAAGAAAAAGCAAATTGAGATGGATAACTCTGGCATCAGTGGCACAACTGCAAAAGGAAAGAGTGAAGTGAATAACAAATCTCAACTAAAGTCTCATAAGGAGTACAGGAAAAGCAATAATCTTAAAGAGAGTACCTGGAAAGCTATGACCACAAATGCTCATAGTTTGGGAAATAAAATACCAGATCTGCAGGCCCTAATGATAGAGGCAGAAGTGGACATTGTTGCTATCACAGAGACATGGTTCACAGAATCTCATGATTGGGATACGGCAATACCAGGCTATAACTTGTTAAGGAAGGACAGAGTGGATAGAAAAGGGGGAGGTGTGGCTCTTTATGTCAGAAACAATATCCAAGCATCTGAGCTACAAGGAAGTTGGGGCAAGGAAGAAGCACTATGGGTAGACCTAAAAACAGATGATGGAGCATCAATTTATATTGGAGTGGTTTACAGGCCCCCGAACCAAAAGGAAGAGCTGGACAGAGACCTGGTTGAAGACATCCATAAGATAGGTAAGAAGGGAGAAGTGGTGATTGTGGGTGACTTTAATATGCCAGATGTAGACTGGAAAATCCCATCTGCAGAATCTAAAAATAGTAGAGCAATAGTGGATGCCATGCAAGTAGCTTTGTTCAAACAAATGGTATTAGAACCCACGAGAGAAGGAAATATACTCGACTTAGTGCTCACTAATGCAGATAATGTCTCTGATGTCGAGGTGGGCACCCACCTCAGCACCAGTGATCATCAAACAATATGGTTTAATATCACTAAAAGAATAGGGAAAAGAACCACAAAGACCCGAGTTTTACAATTCAAAAACACAGACTTTGAGGAAATGGGGAAGTACCTAGAGGAAGAACTAAATGGATGGGAGAATGAGAGAGATGTGGATCAGCAGTGGATCAATCTAAAAGGAGCAATCACCAAGGCAACTACTCTTTATGTTAGAAATGTAAAGAAAAGCAAAAGGAAAATGAAACCTATCTGGTTCTCAAACGAGGTGGCTGACAAAATTAAAGCTAAAAGAACAGCATTCAAAAAATATAAAAGATCCCAAAGGGAGGAGCACAAAGAAGAATATTTGATTCAACTGAGGGAGACGAAGAAATTAATCAAGTTGGCAAAAAGTCAAGCGGAAGAGAGGATTGCCAAGGAGATAAAAAATGGTGACAAAACATTTTTCAGATACATCAGCGAAAAGAGAAAAGTCCATAGTGGTATAGTGAAATTGAAAGGTGGAAATGATCAATGTGTGGAGAGAGACGAAGAAATGGCAGAAATATTAAATGAATACTTCAGCTCTGTATTCACTAAAGAAGACCCTGGAGAAGGACCATTTCTACACAAGAAGCTGGAGGGTAGTGGAATAGATGAAAATCATTTTACAGTAGAAAATGTATGGGAAGAGCTAAAGAATCTGAAAGTGGACAAAGCCATGGGGCCTGATGGGATTCATCCAAGGATTCTGAGGGAGCTCAGAGATGTGCTGGCGGGTCCGCTGTGTGACCTGTTCAATAGATCCCTAGAAACGGGAGTGGTGCCGAGTGATTGGAGAAGAGCGGTGGTGGTCCCGCTTCACAAGAGTGGGAACAGAGAAGAGGCTGGTAACTACAGACCGGTTAGCCTCACTTCGGTGGTGGGAAAAGTAATGGAGTCACTGTTGAAAGAGAGAATAGTGAAATATCTACAGTCCGGAGAATTGATGGACCAGAGGCAGCATGGATTCACCAGGGGAAGATCCTGTCAGACAAATCTGATTGACTTTTTCGACTGGGTAACCAAGGAATTGGATCAAGGAAGAGCGCTAGATGTCATCTACTTGGATTTCAGCAAAGCTTTTGATACGGTTCCGCACAGGAGACTGGTGAATAAAACAAAAAGCTTGGGAGTGAGTGCCGAAGTGGTGACCTGGATTGCAAACTGGTTGACGGACAGAAGACAATGCGTGATGGTAAATGGAACTTTCTCTGAAGAGAGAGCGGTTTTAAGTGGTGTACCGCAAGGATCGGTGTTGGGACCGGTCCTGTTCAATATCTTTGTGAGCGACATTGCGGACGGGATAGAAGGTAAGGTTTGTCTTTTTGCGGACGACACTAAGATCTGCAACAGAGTGGACACGCCGGAAGGAGTGGAGAGAATGAGACGGGATTTAAGGAAGCTGGAAGAGTGGTCGAAGATATGGCAGCTGAAATTCAATGCCAAGAAGTGCAAAGTCATGCATTTGGGGAGTGGAAATCCGAATGAACTGTATTCGATGGGGGGGGAAAGGCTGATGTGCACGGAGCAGGAGAGAGACCTTGGGGTGATAGTGTCTAATGATATGAAGTCGGCGAAACAATGCGACAAGGCGATTGCAAAAGCCAGAAGAATGCTGGGATGCATAGAGAGAGGAATATCGAGTAAGAAAAGGGAAGTGATAATCCCCTTGTACAGGTCCTTGGTGAGGCCTCACCTGGAGTACTGTGTTCAGTTCTGGAGACCGTATCTACAAAGAGACAAGGACAAGTTGGAGGCGGTACAGAGAAGGGCGACCAGGAAGGTGGAGGGTCTTCATCGGTTGACATACGAGGAGAGATTGAAGAATCTAAATATGTACACCCTGGAGGAAAGGAGGAGCAGGGGTGATATGATTCAAACTTTCAGATACTTGAAAAACTTTAACGATCCAAAGACAATGACAAACCTTTTCCAACAGAAAAAAATCAGCAGAACCAGAGGTCACGAGCTGAGGCTCCAAGGAGGAAGACTAAGAACCAATGTCAGGAAGAATTTCTTCACGGAGAGAGTGGTGGATGCCTGGAATGCCCTTCCGGAGGAAGTGGTGAAGTCCAAAACTGTGAAGCACTTCAAAGGGGCATGGGATAAATATTGTGGATCCATCAGGTCCAGAGGACGCATATAAAGAGCAGGTAGTAAAATACTGCACGGAGCGGCAGTAGCCACAGAGGCATTCACGGAGCGGGATGCCAGTGGCCAGTGGTAGGTGTCCACCTTCATGGAGCGGAAGGATGTAGGGCTGTCATCTCCCAATTAAATAAAAAACAAAAACAAAAAACAAAACAGGGATGGGATCCATCAGGTCTAGAGGACACATATAAAGAGCAGGTAGTAAAATACTGCACGGAGCGGCAGTAGCCACAGAGGCATTCACGGAGCGGGATGCCAGTGGCCAGTGGTAGGTGTCCATATAAAGAGCAGGTAGTAAAATACTGCACAGAGCGGCAGTAGCCACAGAGGCATTCACGGAGCGGGATGCCAGTGGCCAGTGGTAGGTGTCCACCTTCACGGAGCGGAAGGATGGAGGGCTGTCATCTCCCAATTAAATAAATAATAAAAAAACCCAGGGATGGGATCCATCAGTTCTAGAGGACGCATATAAAGAGCAGGTAGTAAAACACTGCATGGAGCGGCAGTAGCCACAGAGGCATTAACGGAGCGGGATGCCAGTGGCCGGTGGTAGGTGTCCACCTTCACAGAGTAGAAGGATGAAGGGCATCCATCTCCCAATTAAAAAAAGAAAAGAAAAAAAAGAAAAAAAAACAGGGATGGGTTCATGGGCTTATAGGTATTACCAATTATTAGGCTTTTCAATATTTGATGATAGTTAATGTGACTTTCAAGGCATTCTTCACTTTCGGTGCATGTCCGGCATGACTCCTTGCTTCAATGACAGGGGAAAAGAAAAACTGATACTTCACACATTTCCAGCATTGCCCTCTGCTTCATGGCAGAGAGCTATGCTGCCGCTTACCCAACTAATCAAACTTAATATTTCACTTGGAAGCAGCTCCAGCACTGCTCTCTACATTAATGGTGGGGGTGAAAAGGGAATTAGAACATAAGGTTACTAAGAGCCAAGAGAAACAGTTAAGTATGAGAACAAATGTGTGAAGCTTGCTGGGCAGACTGGATGGACCGGTTGGTCTTCTTCTGCCGTCATTTCTATGTTTCTATGTTTCATTTCTATGATTGGTTAGTGGTTTCACGCCAAAACCTCTGAGCGTTTAAATCACTGTTGTTTTGTAAGATTGTTGCACTCCCTGCAACATGTTATTCTGTATAGAGAAAGGTTTGTTTTGCGATACCTGGCTATATATATATGTTTACATTTTTACATTTGGATATGTCCTTTATACTATTGTCGGCTGTATCCCTTGTTTTGTTGGTGTGGTCCTGCTGAATCATGATAATTTACATTTGTTTTTACAGAATGAATTCCTAACTGTGTTGTCCCTCCCGACACAGCCAGCTTGGCGAAACACGGGGTCCGCGTCGGGGGACCCTTTGAATCGAATTGATATGTTTTGTGTCTAACAGTGGAGTTGCCATATTAAAAAATTATTGATAAAAAGAACTTTGGACCAACAGAGAATTTGTCTGCGCTTGTCGTGTATTAACTTTTAGAACTTGCTGCCATGTTTGTAGCCAAATAGAAATTATGTAAACATATAGGGTGAGTTATCTTCCCCACCCCCCTCCCTCCTCGGGTTATTTGTAAGGGTTATTTGTAAGGGTTCTCCCCTATAGTTAATTGTATTTATTCTGTTTAATGTATTCATTTGGTTTAATGTATTTATTCGGTTTAATGTACGGGCTCCGCCCAAATGTTCTTGTTTTTTGTAAACCGATGCGATGTGTTGACGGACATCGGTATAGAAGAGAATTTAAATAAATAAAATAAATAAATAAATAAATCTTCCTAAATTCTGCTTGGTTAACTCTTTATCCTGTTAGAATTATCTGGATATGTTGAGGGCATTCCTGGGGCAGGCAGTAGATGCCCCAGGGAGAAGCTGAGTTAGCTGGTGAACCTAACCAGCTAACTCTGACCATGCTGTAGGAAGGTCTAAAGTTAGCCGGATACACAGTATCTATCCAGCTAACTTTTAAGATTGCTGGGGATATTAAGCAGCGCTCCAGTGTGCTACCATCTACGGACTGGTTTGGGGAATGGTCATGTTCTAGGATACATTCATACAGTAAAAGGAGGTAATTAACATGCTTAATGTGCACCTGGGAAGAGGGGGGAGGGATTGATTTACCTGGGGTTTATACTATAGGGTAGTTTATACTATAAGGGGGGTAACATTTAACATACTGTTAGTGAGTACATTTGAAGCAGCTCCTGGGTTCAGTGCTAAAAATCCTGTTTTTGAGGTGCCTGTGAACTCTGCAGCCGTGCTTTACTGGCTCTGCTGTGCATAGGTGACACAGCAAGAATAATGTAGTGCTTTCATGGAGAGCGATAAAATTGTGACAGGGCAAACAACCTCCAGGGTTCTCACTCATCGTGGCTCCAACTTCTTTTCTTATCCATTATGTGAATGAGGTATGAAAATGCTTCTCTGTTTTTCAAGGATATTAATAGTCTCATAGGAACAGTTCCACATAAAGAGTGAAAGGGGAGATGGAACAATTTGAAATGTTCAGTCAAAAACAACAGATTATGATATTGTCTGGATACATTCTGTAGAGAACAAACAAATATACTGAAAAAGACACAAAGATATTTGCTTAAAGTGCTGCTTGAACTTGCATTGTGGCTCCGCTGAAGTGATGCAGTTGAATTAAAAAAAAAAAAAGAAAAAGCAAAAAAAAAAATAAATCTCTCTTTATGCTGTTGTCAAGTCGGTTACAAATAAAGTGTCTGTGCCTTTCAGTAGCTGCAGGAGAACCTGGCTGTTGGAAATGAAATGGTGCTAGGAGGCTGGAGCTGCATTGACTCTTGGATGAAGAGATTAGTCAGCAGGCTGACAGCTGTGCTAGGGGACCCCTGCCAGATTCCAGTGTAGGTTTTCCCCTGGCTGCCAAGGGTTTGCTTGCCTCACCAGATAAATGGAACATCAGCAGTGTTTTATATGACCTGCTCACAAGAAAAATAAAGCAACTCTGACTTCCTCACTGAATTACTCTGACCTTGCATCAGCTAGATATAAACAGCAAGACTCCTCTCTGACCAAGCAATTTAACCTGGCAGATGCTGAAGCCCGTTTTAGTAATATCAAGTTAAAGAAGGTAACTGAAAATAAAAAGCAAAACTACAATAGCATTTTCACATGACTTCCTATTTAAAACATGCACAGTAAGATAATTATGATAGGAAATTTGCTCATTATACAGTGGGAAATACTAGGTAATAAACTAAGGGCTCACCCCTGCTTGGAACTTACAGTAAAACAGCAAATGACGGCAGACAAAGACACAAGTGGCCCATCCAGTTTGCCCAGCAAGGAATTTTCGGTTTGTAACTGCTGCTCTGTGCAGGTTACCTCCAAGTTTTCTGTTTGGGGTTGTAACTGCTGCTCCGTGCATATTATCCCAGCGCTTTACCATCCTAGGGATCCTTTGTGTTTATCTCATGTATTTTTTAATTCTGTTACTGTGTTTTTTCTGCACCCCCTCCACTGGGTGGGTATTCCAGTTATCCACCACTCTTTCCTTGAAAAATTATTTTCTGACATTGGTTCTGAGCCTACCCCTTTGGAGTCCTAGTTCCAGAACTTACTTTCCATTGAAAAAGGTTTGACTCTCATTACTATTACCTTTCGGGTATTTAAAAGTTTGCCTCTCCTCTACTCCAGGGTATATACATTTTTAGATTCCCAAGTTTCATCTCATCTCTTCTGATGCAGATCCCACACCATTTTAGTTGCTTTTGTCTGGACTGCCTTTAGCCTTTCCCTATCTTTTTTGCAATTCGGTCTTCAGAACTGAGGTTTTCCAAGTGAGGACTCACCAATGACTTGTGTAGCGGCAGATCACTTCCTTTTTTTCTGCTGGCTATGCCCCTTTCTATGCATCTTAACATTCCTCTGGCTCTAGCCACTGCCTTTTCACACGGTTTCTCCTCCTTGAGATCATCAAGGTAGAGAAAAAACACACCAGTCTCTCTCCTAGTTGCTGTACATCAACTTCTCACCTACTAACTCATATGGCTCCTTTGGATTTCTGCACCCCATATGCTTGACTTTGACCTTTTTTGCATTGAATCTCAACTGCCAAGCACTCAATTACACCTCAAGGTTTTTTTTTACATCACTTCTCATTTTGGCTTCTCCCTCAGGTGTATGCACTTTGTTGCAAATGTTAGTGTCCATCCTCAAAAAGAAATTTTTTTTCCATCTAACCCTTCTACAATATCACTCGCAAAAATACTGAACAGAACTGGGTCCAGGAACAATTCCTGAAGCATTCTCCTAATCACCACTTTCTCCTCAGAATGAATTTAATTTACTATCACTTAACCAGTTTTTAATGCAGTCCTTCATGTTAGGGCCTACCCCCAGGCTAATCAGTTTATTCATGAACCTTCTGTGTAGGACGGTATCAAAAGCTCTGCTGAAATCCACGTAAACCACATCCAGCACGTCTTTGATTTAATTCCTTTGCTACCCAATTGAAGAAATCAATCAGGTTTGTTTGATATGATTAGCCTTTGGTAAACCATGCTGCTTTGAATCCTGCAACCCATTGCACTGTAGATAGTTCACTATCCATTCCTTCAGGAGAGTCTCCAATAATTTTCTCATCACAGAGGTAACGCTAACTGGGGCCTGTGGTTTCCAACATGTTATCTGCTACTACTTTTATGAATAGGGATTACATCTGCCCTTCTCCAGTCCCATGGAACTACTCCTGTCTCTAAAGATCTATTATGAATAGGACTTTTAGTGGACCATTTTAACAATTTAAGATTAAAAATTATTTGACACATTGAACAAAGCCTTATATATCTCTGAAAAAATAAATTAACTATCTCTAGGCTGCTTTTTTTTTTTTTTTTTTTTTTTTAGAAAAGTCCAAACTCTTCTCCAGAGTGTAATACTGTATATTATTAGGATCATTACAATATGCTTCATTATTCATTTTTGGACATGCAAAATTGTTGTTGTGATTTTAGCAACATCTGGACTAGAAAGAAGGAAGTACATAGAGCATGCTTATATTTGAAAGTTTTGGGTAAAGGAGATAAAAATCCTTGCACACATTTCAGTCATCATTCAGCCTTATTTAAATATGCTCTGAAACACATGCCTCTGCTCCACAGACATAATGCTCCAGTCTCCTAGTAATAGATGATGGGACTAGAGCTTGGGTCCAAAGGAGGTCAGCCCTCAACACAGTCACTTTGGGAACCAGCTAATTTGTAGTACCCACAAGCCTCTTGTGAAAATGGCTGCATCTTTGCCCAGATTTCTATCCTTTTCTTCTGAATGTTCTATTTATATTATAAATATGCTTATTACAAACAAGCATATTAAGACATAACTATATATTACAAAAAAGAAATTTTCCAACAAAACATAATAACAAAAGAAAAAACATATTATCTAGCCAAGAAAAAGATCCAACACTTTGGGGGCTGAACAAGGAGACAGCTGTTGTGATGCTGCCCGCTGCCGGAGCTACGGGCAGCCTCTCACCTTCCTTTTCCAGCTAGTTTTGCTTCCCCAATGCCATCCCCACGCGGCTAGTCTGCCGCTGTCGTGCCCCTCGGTGGGCCCGCCACCGCTGCGGCTTGGAATGGCCACTGACTCCACCCCTCCATGCGCCCTGGAGGCCGCAGCTGCTGGGTTCCTTGTGGCAGGAGCTGTCCCCAGTCCTTCTTCAGTGGCAGGAGCCGCCTCCGACGTCGGGCCTGGTTGCGGCCTGCTTCGGCTCCTCCTCTTCTCAGCGTCGTCAGCAGGGCTGCTGTTCAGGGTCCTGCTGTTTCCTGCTCCATAGGCGCGGGGCCGCACCTCCTTCTTAGATTTAAAGGGCTCGCGGCCGGATATGCCCCAGGCCCCACTTGGAACTCCTCCTTAGGCGTCTTCCTTCTTCAGCCCTATAAAAGGGCCCTGCAGTCATTCCTTCTTTGCCTTGGCAAGAGGTTAGTCTTCCCTAGGACTCTTCGTTCCTGCCTCTACCCGGCATCTCTCTATGTTCTTCGTGGGATCCCTCGTCATCTGTGTTCTTGGTCTCTGCTGATGTACCCGATGCTTCCAGATGTCCATCCATCTGTATCCTGAGTCTGAGTCCTGATGTTCCGTGATCTAGTCCTGATGTTCCGTGATCCAGTCCTGATGTCCCTGATGTTCCGTGATCCAGCCTTGATGTCCTGTACCACTGGTTCCTCGTCGCCACCCTTCTTGGCGTGCCATGTCGTGGTCTGTGACCAACCCCACGGGCGGGCTGTGTAGGGCGCTTTGTGGCACAAGGCTGCCTTCTCGTCTGCAGCACAAGCCTCTGGAGGGTCATCTTTGCCTGAAGCCAAATCCTGTCTTGGTCCTGTGTCCTGAATCTCATCCTGGCACTCGGATTCCCTTGTGTCTGCTCAGTCCATGTGTTAGACGCTGCTGGAACCTGTGCCACTTCAGCGTGGTCTGTGACCAGCCACAGGCGGCTGTGCAGGGTGCGCCCCAGTGCAGGCCTCTACAGTATCTGGGACATGTTCCTCGCACTTGCTTCACTTCTCGTCTCGAGACTGCCCCGCATCCAGCGTGACCCGCGACCAGCCCTGTGGGTGGGCTGTGTTGGGCGTGCTGTGTCGCAGCCTCATCCTAGTACTTGATCTTGAATCCTCGTCTTCAGTACCTTGTTCCTGAATCCTCGTCTGAGTCTCCACGTTCTAAGTTCCTTGTCTGATTCTCCATGTTCCAAGTTCCTCGTCTGAGTCTCCATGCTCCATGCTTCGTCCACCCTTGTCTCCTGTCCAGCCTGCCACCTCTGCCGTTACCCAGCGGCAGGTTCGAAAGGGCTTGGTCGGAGGACTGCTCAGAGACCAACCTTGCATGGTTGGCCTCACCGAGGCTGTGCAGGTCGGCGGGGGCCTGGGCTTCCGGTCTCAGCCCAGTCGGGACTCTCACCTGCCTCAGTGCTTCCTTGGTTTGCCGGGGTCCAAGGGCACACTTCTCCCCGGATCGGAAGAGCCCCTGAGCTCTCCCTCCTACGTCTCCAGAACAACAATAATCAGAGAAAGGATAAAAAAGTGAAAAAGTCATGAAATCTAAGACATCTACATGTAACCCTCATCTTTGGGTGGCAGCTAACCACTGAGGAGACCATAAAAGTATTTTTACTGTTTATTCAGGGCTCCAGGTGATGTATTGTCCTCTCGCACTGAGGACGTCTCCCAGGGCTACTGCCCAGGAGGGAAGGGTTAGGCCGGCCATCATAGTTGGTGATTCGATTATTAGAAATGTAGATAGCAGGGTGGTTGGTGGACGTGAGGACTGCCTGGTAACTTGCCTGCCTGGTGCGAAGTTGGCAGACCTCACACGTTACCTAGATAGGATTATAGACAGTGCTGGGGAGGAGCCGGCTGTCGTGGTACATGTGGGCACCAACGACATAGAAAAATATGGGAGAGAGGTTCTGGAAGCAAAGTTTAGGATTTTAGGTAATAAGCTGAAATCCAGAACCTCCAGGGTGGCTTTCTCTGAAATGCTTCCTGTTCCACATGCAGATCCCCAGAGGCAGGCAGAGCTACAGAGTTTCAATGAGTAGATGAGACGATGGTGCACGGAAGAGGGATTTAGCTTTGTAAGGAAATGGGGAAACTTTTGGGGAAAGGGGAGACTTTTCCGAAAGTCTCCTTAACCAGAGTGGAACCAAGCTGCTGGCACTAACTTTCAAAAAGGAGATAGATCAGCTTTTAAACTAGAACAAGAGGGAAAGCCAACAGTCACTCAGCAGTGCATTGTTCCGAGAAATGTATCCTTGAAGGATACTAATGAAACAGGAGAGTTAGGGCATCCCAACAGAGAGGTTCCATTAAAAGCAAACATAGTCAATGGGCCTATATGTAAAAAATCACCAAAGTTAATGATTTTCGAATTATCCCTAACAACTGAAAAGCAGGTTGTTAATGCAAACAGATAACACACTTTGAAATGCCTGTACGCCAATGCCAGAAGTCTAAGAAGTAAGATGGGAGAGTTAGATTGTATAGCAGCAAATGATGAGATTGACATAATTGGCATCACAGAGACTTGGTGGAAGAAAGATAACCAATGGGACAGTGCTTTATCAGGGTACAAATTATATCGCAATGATAGAGAGGATCAACTTGGTGGGGGAGTGGCACTTTATGTCCGGGAGGGTATAGAGTCCAACAGGATAAAGATCATACAAGAGACTAAATGCTCAGTAGAATCTATATGGGTAGAAATCCCATGTGTGTTGGGTAAGATATAGTGATAGGAGTATACTACCGTCTACCTGGACAAAATGGTCAGACAGATGATGAAATGCTAAGAGAAATCAGGGAAGCAAACCAATTTGGCAGTGCAATAATAATGGGAGATTTCAATTACCCCAATATTGACTGGGTAAATGTAACACCAGGACTTGCTAGAGACATAAAGTTCCTGGATGTAATAAATGATTGCTTCATGGAACAATTTGTTCAGGAACCAACAAGAGAGAGAGCTATTTTAGATTTAATTCTTAGTGGAATGCAAGATTTGGTGAGAGAAGTAAGAAACCTGTGAGGGAGTCAGTTGGACCATTAGATGACCGAGAGGTTAAAGGAGCTCTTAGGGAAGATAAGGCCATTGCAGGAAGACTAAATGAATTCTTTGCTTCCGTGTTTACTAATGAGGATGTTGGGGAGATACCAGTTCCAGAGATGGTTTTCAGGGGCAATGAGTCAGATGAGTAACGGTGGTGGGGCCACTTGGCAACATTGATCATAACATGATCAAATTGAAACTAATAACTGGAAGGGGGAAAATAAGTAAATTTGCAGCTCTAACACTAAACTTTCAAAAGGGAAACTTTGATAAAATGAGGAAAATAGTTAGAAAAAAACTGAAAGGTGCAGCTGCAAAAGTTAAAAGTGTTCAACAGGCATGGATATTGTTTAAAAATACAATCCTAGAGGCGCAGTCCATATGTATTCCACACATTAAGAAAGGTGGAAGGAAGGTAAAATGATTACCGTCATGGTTAAAAGGTGAGGAGAAAGAGGCTATTTTAGCCAAAAAATCATCCTTCAAAAATAGGAAGAAGGATCCATCTGATGAAAATAGGATAAAACATTAGCATTGTCAAGTTAAGTGTTATTGTGTCCCGCGCCCGTGGCCGTCCACGGGCACGGTCCCCTACCTCTTCATCCAACCACGGCGGGGCCGACCACCCCGCGCTGGGCTTGGCACCTCCGCGCGGCAGCGCAAGTCCCCGGGCTGACCGCCGGGATCGGAGCCATTCCTGCTCCTCCTTCGCGGTTGCCACTGCTCTCCTCCACGGCCCGGATCCAAGATGGCCGCCGCCATCCTTAGACACGAGGCTGCGCCCCTTCATTTGATTTAAAGGGACCTCGTCCCTTTAAGTGGATGCAGCTGAGTCCTATCTCCAGAGTCAGAGGAAGTATAAAGGGAGACTTCCTCTGACCATTCCTTGACTTGGCAACGTCCCCTAGTGCTGTCTAGTCTGCTTGCTTCGGTGAGTCTTCAAGCTTTGGATCTCGTTCCTGTTCTGTCTTGGTGTTCCTGGTTCCTGACTTCGGATTGGCTTACGGTGATTCTCTGGTTCCTGACTTCGGATTGGCAAGCGGTGATTCTCTGGTACACAACTTTGGACTGGTGAGCGACGACCCTCTGGCACTCGACCTAGGACTCCTTCAAGACTCCGTCTCCAAGGGCCCACCTGTCCCAGCGGCCCGGGTCCCTACGGGCTCTTCCTGGGGGGACCGCAGGCTTCCAAGGCGAAGCTCCAGTTGGCCTTTGCACCGTTACCCTGACCTCCATAGGTCCACCTAAGTCCCAGCGGTCGGGTCCCTACGGGCTCCTCCCCGGGGGACCGCAGACCACCAGTGGTGAAGACACAGCACCTCATCTCGTCTCTTCATCGCCTCCGTGTTCGCCTCAGCCTCCAGTGCCAAGGGTCAGCTGGTCCTGCCTCCTGTTGTGCCTCGCCACCCGACAAGAGAGCCTACGGACCCTCCGAAAGGTATACCATCCTCTTGTCGGCCAAGGGTCCACAAGCCTGAGCATAACAAGTGTAAAATATTGATAAGACAGGCAAAGAGAGAATTTGAAATGAAGTTGGCCATAGAGGCAAAAACTCATAATAAAAACTTTTTAAAATATATCCGAAGCAAGAAAACTGTGAGGGAGTCAGTTGGACCATTAGATGACCAAGAGGTTAAAGGAGCTCTTAGGAAAGATAAGGCCATTGCAGAAAGACTAAATGAATTCTTTGCTTCCGTGTTTACTAATGAGGATGTTGCGGAGATACCAGTTCCAGAGATGGTTTTCAGGGGCGATGAGTCAGATGAACTGAACGAAATCACTGTGAACCTGGAAGATGTAGTAGGCCAGATTGACAAACTAAAGAGTAGCAAATCACCTGGACCGGATGGTATGCATCCTAGGGTACTGAAGGAACTAAAAAATGAAATTTATGATCTATTAGTTAAAATTTGTAACCTATCATTAAAATCATCCATTGTACCTGAAGACTGGAGGGTGGCCAATCTAACCTCAATATTTAAAAAAGGCTCCAGGGGCGATTGGGGTAACTATAGACCAGTGAGCCTGACTTTAGTGCCGGGAAAAACAGTGGGAACTATTCTCAAGATCAAAATCGTAGAGCTTATAGAAAGATATGGTTTAATGGAGCACAGTCAACATGGATTTACTCAAGGGAAGTCTTGCCTAACAAATCTGCTTCATTTTTTTGAAGGGGTTAATAAACATGTGGATAAAGGTGAACCAGTAGATGTAGTGTATTTGAATTTTCAGAAGGCGTTTGACAAAGTTCCTCATGAGAGGCTTCTAAAAAGTAAAAAGTCATGGGATAGGTGGCAATGTCCTTTCGTGGATTACAAACTGGCTAAAAGACAGGAAACAAAGAGTAGGATTAAATGGACAATTTTCTCAGTGAAAGGGAGTGGGCAGTGGAGTGCCTCATGGATCTGTATTGGGACCCTTACTTTTCAATATATTTATAAATGATCTGGAAAGAAATATGACGAGTGAGGTAATCAAATTTGCAGATGATACAAAATTGTTCAGAGTAATTAAATCACAAGCAGATTGTGATAAATTGCAAGAAGACCTTCTGAGACTGGAAAATTGGGCAACCAAATGGCAGATTAAATTTAACGTGGATAAGTGCAAGGTGATGCATATAGGGAAAAATAACCCTTGCTGTAGTTACATGATGTTAGGTTCCATATTAGGAGTTACCACCCAGGAAAAAGATCTAGGCATCATAGTGGATAATACTTTAAAATTGTTGACTCAGTGTGCTGCAGCAGTAAAAAAACAAACAGAATGTTAGGATTTATTAGGACGGGAATGGTTAATAAAATGGAAAATGTCATAATGCCTCTATATCGCTCCATGTTGATACCGCACCTTGAATACTGTATACAATTCTGGTCGCCACATCTCAAAAAACATATAGTTGCAATGGAGAAGGTACAGAGAAGCGCAACCAAAATGATAAAGGGATGGAACAGCGCCCCTATGAGGAAAGGCTGAAGAGATTAGGGATGTTCAGCTTGGAGAAGAGATGGTTGAGGGGGAATATGATAGAGGTCTTTAAGATCATGAGAGGTCTTGAACAAGTAGATGTGACTCGGTTATTTATACTTTCGAAAAATAGAAGGACTAGGGGGCATTCCATGAAGTTAGCAAGTAGCACATTTAAGACTAATTGGAGAATATTCTTTTTCACTCAATGCACAATAAAGATCTGGAATTTGTTGCCAGGGGATGTGGTTAGTGCAGTTAGTGTAGCTGGGTTCAAAAAAGGTTTGGATAAGTTCTTGGAGGAGAAGTCCATTAATGGCTATTAATCAAGTTTACTTAGGGAATAGCCACTGCTATTAATTACATCAGTTGCATGGGATCTTCTTAGTGTTTGGGTAATTGCCAGGTTCTTGTGGCCTGGTTTGGCCTCTGTTGGAAACAGGATGCTGGGCTTGAAACAGTCTAACTTCAGTTAGTCAGCCAGAGTGACTCTCTGCTCTCTTGATTAACAAATGTTGGTATCTAATAAAACCAAATCACACTAACTTAACACCTTTCTAAGGTGAGTGCTGGTTTTCAACGTTTTTACTTAGGTATACACTGCTCCTATCTTATTTCTAGCTTCTGGCTACTTTTTTTTTCTTTTTAATATAGCAAATGTTGCTTACCTGATGTAACAGGTGTTCTCACAGGACAGCAGGATGTTAGTCCTCACAAATGGGTGACATCGAGGATGGAGCCCACCACGGAAAACTTCTGTCAAAGTTTAATAGAACTTTGACTGGCCCCTACTGGGCATGCCCAGCAAGGCACTGACCCTGCAGCCAGCAGGGGTCTCCCTTCAGTCTGATTTTCAAAGCTACAGGCAGTGCCTAAAAGAGTAAAAACTAAAACGAACCCAACACCGCGGGGTGGCGGGCGGGTTTCGTGAGGACTAACATCCTGCTGTCCTGTGAGAACACCTGTTACATCAGGTAAGCAACATTTGCTTTCTCACAGGACAAGCAGGATGGTTGTCCTCACAAATGGGTGAGTACCAAGCTGAGGATGTCCTGGCTTGCACCAAATGCACCCAACGACGTGCAACAGGCACAACAACTGGGGTGAAATTTGGGAAAGGGCATCCGCACCCTACTGGGAAGGTGGAAGGGTGTTGGTACAACATGTTGGAAAAAGGTTACGCAAGACAGATTGGCCGAAGATGGAGTCCTGTCTTCCAGCTTTGTCCAAACAATAGTGGGCTGCAAAGGTATGGAGAGAACTCCAGGTTGCAGCCCTGCAGATGTCAGGAAGCGGCACCGATCGAAGGTGTGCTACTGAAGTCGCCATGGCCCTCACAGAGTGTGCTTTGACACGGTCTTGGAAAGGAATGCCAGCTTGCTGATAGCAGAAGGAGATGCAATCCGCCAACCAGGAGGAAAGAGCCTGCTTACTCACAGGTTGTCCTAACTTGTTAGGATGGAAAGAGACGAATAATTGAGTGCTCTTCCTGTGAGAAACTGTACGGTCTAGGTAAAAAGCTAGAGCCCGTTTACAGTCTAGGGTATGCAGGGTCTGCTCTCCAGAGTTGGAGTGGGGCCTGGGAAAAAAGATAGGTAGTACGATAGATTGATTGATATGAAACTCCGAAACTACCTTAGGTAAAAATTTAGGGTGAGTGAGGAGTACCGCCCGGTCCTGCAGGAGCTTAGTGTAAGGCGGATAGGTAACTAGGGCCTGTAATTCACTAATCCTGCGAGCTGAAGTAACAGCCAAAAGGAATAACACTTTCCAAGTGAGATATTTAAAGTCACAGGAGTGGAGAGGTTCGAAAGGAGGTTTCATTAGACGACCAAGAACCAGGTTAAGGTCCCAGGATGGGGCAGGAGGGCGTAAAGGTGGCTTCAAATGGAGCAAGCCTTTAAGAAAGCGTGTTACCAGGGGTTGTACTGAAATAGAATTACCCCCAATACCCTTATGGAAGGCGGCTACCGCACTGACATGCATTCTGATAGAAGAGGTTTTAAGACCGGATTCAGAGAGATGCCATAAATAGTCCAAGAATTTGGAGATTGGACAGGAAAGGGGATCAAGGGACTGAGAAGTGCACCATGATGTGTACCTTTTCCATTTGTATGAATAAGACTTTCTTGTGGAAGGCTTTCGTGAAGCTATCAGGACCCGAGAAACGGAATCTGAAAGGTTAAATGGTTGAAGGACTAACCTTTCAACATCCATGCCGTCAGGGACAAGGCTTGGAGGTTGGGATGGAGGAGGCATCCGTCGTTTTGAGTGAGCAGATGCGGGTCCCTTCCCAGAGGAATGTGCCTGTGGATGGAGAGATCCTGGAGTATTGGAAACCATACTTGGCGTGGCCAGTAAGGTGCTATCAGGATCATGGTTCCTCCGTCCTGGCGTAGCTTCACGAGAGTCTTTGACACAAGAGGAAGTGGAGGGAATGCATAGAGCAGACCGGTTGTCCACTTGAGGGAGAATGCATCCCTCGGCCGAGAGTGCTGGCTCTGAATGAGAGAGCAGTAATCGTCCACTTTGTGGTTCTGAGGGGACGCAAAGAGGTCTATGCGGGGAAAACCCCACTTTCGAAACAGAGAGGTCGCTACGAGAGGGTGGAGTGACCACTCGTGTGGTTGGAAGACACGGCTCAGCTGGTCTGCCAATGCATTGTCTACTCCCGGCAGGTAAGTGGCCCTGAGGTACATAGAGTGGGAGAGGGCTTCCGCCCAGATCTGCGCAGCTTCCTGACACAGAAGGAAGGAGCCTGTGCCTCCCTGCTTGTTTATGTACCACATGGCCACTTGGTTGTCCGTCTGGATTAAGATTATCTGATGAAATAGATGATCTTTGAAAGTTCGGAGCGCATAGCGGATTGCTCGAAGTTCCAGGAAATTGATCTGGTGTTCGGCTTCCTCTTTGGACCATAACCCTTGGGTTTGGAAGTCGTCCACATGGGCTCCCCAACCGACGTGAGAAGCGTCGGTGGTTAGGATTACTTGCGGATCCGGTGGAAGAAAAGGTAAGCCCTGAAGGAGGTTGACCTGAGTCGTCCACCAGGTTAAGGATAGGCGCAGCGCTTGTGTGACTGTGACTATGGAGGACAGAGGCTGAAAAGCTTGAATCCATTGGTGTCGTAGAGTCCATTGTGTTACTCTCATGGCTAGTCGGGTCATGGGAGTGACTTGAACCGAGGATGCCATGTGTCCTAGGAGAATGAGGAACTGGCGAGCCGTGGCAGTGTTCTGAGACTGGAGCTGGCGAGCCAGGGATATTAGGGTGTGGACCCTCTGAAGAGGAAGGTAAGCCTTTGCCTGTAAGGTGTCCAAGTCTGCCCCAATGAAGGATAAGGTTTGAGACGGGACTAAGCAAGATTTCTCGTAATTGACAAGAAACCCTAAGGAAAGGAGTGTTTGAATTGTCAATTTTAGGGAGGATTGAGCTATCTGTTGGGTGGAGGCCCTGATTAGCCAATCGTCCAGGTAGGGGTAGACGTGGACACCTTCCTTCCTTAGGAATGCTGCTACCACTACGAGACATTTGGTAAAGACTCGTGGGGCAGAAGCCAAACCGAAAGGTAGGACATGGTATTGATAATGGTCGTGGCCTACTAGAAACCGCAGATATTTGCGATGGGATTGTGTGATCGCAATGTGGGTATAAGCGTCCTTGAGGTCGAGAGAGCACAGCCAATCCCCTTTTTGCAACAGAGGGAGCAAGGCGCCCAGGGTTACCATCTTGAACTTCTCTTTTTGCAGATACTTGTTGAGGGCCCGAAGGTCCAGAATTGGACGTAACCCCCCTGATTTCTTTGGTATTAGGAAGTATCTGGAATAGAATCCCTTCCCTTGTTGACAAGGAGGGACGGGTTCTATAGCATTTGATTGTAGAAGAAGGGATACTTCTTGATGTAATTGAGTCAAATGGCTGGTTAGACTCCATGCCTGAAGGGGCGGGGAGTCTGGCGGAAGTGTTATGAAGTTGAGGTGGTAACCCTGTGCGATAATTGTTAGCACCCACTGATCTGAGGTAATCTGTTTCCAACGGGGTAAGAAGTGGTACAGTCGACCTCCCACAGGGATGTGTGGAAGAGGGAGTTGGCATGTGCTCAATACAGGGAAGTCAAAGGCCCGCCGCAGGCCCAGGAGGTGGGGCTACAGTAGGTCTTTGCTTTCTTGTCTGACGAGGCTGAGGCCTGTTAGAGGACCGTGCAGGACGAGCCCTAGTTGACGGAGGGTAATAGCGGCGTGGTCGAAAGAACGACTTCTTAGAGTCCTTCTTTTGCGGTTGCTTGGAGGTCACCTCAGGTGGGACAGATGAGAGTTGTTTCAACGTCTCATGGTGGTCTTTTAACTCCGCCACAATCTGTTGAATTTGCTCTCCAAACAAATTGTCGCCTAAGCAGGGCAAATCAGCAAGACGATCTTGGACCTCTGGGCGAAGGTTGGATGACTTTAACCAAGCCCAACGTCTGGCTGAGATGGCTGTGGCTGAAACCTTCGTGGAAGCATCGAAAATGTCGTAGGCAGTCCTAATCTCGTGCTTCCCTGCCTCAAATCCCTTGTGAAGAAGGGCTTGAAGCTGCGGTTGGTATTGGTCCGGCAACGTGTCAGCATAGTCTTGCATCTGCTTAAGGATGGCTCTGTTGTATTGAGTCATGTAAAGTTGATATGAAGCTATGCGTGAAATCAACATAGCTCCATGATACACTTTCCGTCCCACACTATCCAGGAATTTGTTGTCCCTGGTAGGTGGGGTAGAAGAGTGCGGCTTAAGACGCTTGGCCTTCTTCTGCGCGGACTCAACCACAACAGAGCGATGATCCAGTTGAGGTTTTTGGAAACCTGGTGCTGACTGGACAAGGTATGTGGAGTCAGCTTTCTTGTTAACTGGTGACACCGATGAAGGAGATTCCCAGTTTTTCTTGAGCAGATCCAAAAACACCTGGTGTATAGGGATGGAAGCGATGATTTTTGGAGCATCCAGAAATTGAAGTAGTTCCATCATCTGGTGTCTGTCATCAGCTTCAGATTGTAGTTGAAAAGGTACAACTTCTGACATCTCTTTCACAAAATTAATGAAAGATAGATCCTCAGGAGGAGATCTTTTTCTACTCTCTGTAGGAGATGGTGGCGAAGGCAAATCTGTGTCAGAAGAGGTATCATCATCATCACCCCAGGTATTGTAGGGATCATGTGGGGCTTGTAGTCCTGATGGACCTGGCTGAGGCTCTGAAGGCATCGATGGAAACCGAGGTGGAATCGGTGCGGTAGGTGGAACCAGAAATGGCATCGATGGCTTCGGTGCTGCCGATGGAATCGGTGCCTGGCGCGGAATCGATGGAGCCGAAGGATAAATCGGTGGAGATATACCAGAAGGTACCGATGGAACTACCCCGGAAGGGGGAATTCGAAACGGTGTTTCTCCTGCCGATGAGAAACCAGTCGGAGACGGTGGTGTTGTCGATGGCACTGGAATCACCGATGGAAGGGCCGTCATGAGTGCCTCCATGCGGCTCAGTAGCGGTGCTAGCGCTTGTATCAACGGCTCGGTGGTCCGTTCTCTCCTCGGTGGCGAAGCCGGTGCCGGCGTCGGTGCCGGGGGCGGCACTGGAACCGGTGCCGGAGACGGTACCGATGGAGGTTGTAATTTCTTCATTGCTTTCTCGATGGCCTCCTGGACCAGCCGGTCCAGTTCTGCCCGGAGACCAGGGGTAACCATACCCGGCTCGACGGGAGAGGGAGGCTGAGGCAGGGCCGGAGGGACCACCGTAACCGGTGGGATCACGGCCCCCACACCCCGAGAGGGTGAGGGTTTCCTCGATGCCGGCGAACGAGACGTGGAGGGCGTCCGGTCTGTTCGCGGCTTCTTCGTCGGTGGCTCGGCTTGAGCAGAGGTCGATGGCTGTGGATCCTCGACAGGCCGAGACTTATGCCGTCGATGGCGGTGCTTTTCCTTCCGATCCCCTCGCCCATCCGGGGAAGGGACGGGAGTCGACGGCCGAGAAGCGATCGATGGCGGACGGTCACCGGAGGGTTGACGATGATGGTACAACTTCGACGGTGCCGGTTCCGATGACGTCGATGCTATCGATGGTGTTGGGGTGGGTGCATGGAAGAGGAGCCCCATCTTCTCCATCCTGGCTTTGCGACCCTTGGGTGTCATTAAGGCACATTTGGTGCAAGTCAGGACATCATGCTCACTACCCAAACACATTACACAAACCCTGTGGGGGTCTGTGATGGACATAGTCCGGGTACAATCCGGACAACGACGGAACCCCGTTGCCATGGCTGGAAGCCAAAATTGAGGCTGGGGATCGGTAAGTGCCAACAGGCCTCGAGGGCCAAATTCGACGGCAGTCGATGGAAGAAGGCAAAAAACTTACCGGGTTCCGTAAGATGACTAAAAAATTTGTCAAAGGGAGACCCCTGAGGGGCAAATTTTCTTAGGAAATTAATTTCCAAATTCCTGTCAGGAACGTGGTTAGAGAGCTCCTTTCACCGCGTGGCAACTGCTGCGCGGAAAAAAGAAGATTGAAGGGAGACCCCTGCTGGCTGCAGGGTCAGTGCCTTGCTGGGCATGCCCAGTAGGGGCCAGTCAAAGTTCTATTAAACTTTGACAGAAGTTTTCCGTGGTGGGCTCCATCCTCGATGTCACCCATTTGTGAGGACAACCATCCTGCTTGTCCTGTGAGAAACAAGCAAACACTCTAACTTCTGCTGCCTTACAGACTATTAAAAATAAACACACTAACTACTGCTTATTAGCTGCCTTACTGACTGACTATTTAAAAATACAAACAGTCTAACCAGTTTATTCCCTGCCTTACTGACTATTAAAAGCACAAACACAGTAAATAATATTACCAAAGAAAATTTCCCAAGCAAAAATTTACTGATTCCTTTCAGGCACCAGCAAGGTGATCCTCTCCTCTCAGTGCTCCCACTTTTAAAAAAGAAAATTTCCCAAGCAAAACCTTACTGATTCATTTCAGCCACCAGCAAGGTGATCCTCTCCTCTCAGTGCTCCCACTGGATTGTGGGTTACTGAGCTCTTCCCTTGCAATATATATTGTGCTTCTAAAGTAATTTAGTGCAAAACAATCCATTTGGAGATTTACACTGCAGTTAGTTGTCCTGAGTGACTCACTTTTGTTCTAATTAACAAATGATGGTACCTAATCAAATCAATCGCACAACCACAACACTTCAGTTAGTCAGCCAGAGAGATGGTACCTAATCAAATCAATCACACAACCTTAACACTTCAGTTAGTCAGCCAGAGTGACTCACTGCTCTCTTGATTAATAAATGTTGGTACCTAATCAAACCAAATCACATTACCTTAACACCCTTCCGAGGTGAGTACTGACCACCTCCTTAATCCAGTGAGCTATTGTAGCCCGCAAAGTTGATTCATCCTGTTTTCCTCCACCATGAAGAATGAACAGGCAATCCATCTTTTGGAAAGGTTTAGAAATCTCCAGATACCTCACGACATGTCTCTTGACATCTAAGGGATGCAACAGGTGATATTCTTCTGCATCTTTTTCCTTATCCAAGGACAGCAAAGAAATGGACTGATTCAAGTGAAAATCTGAGACCACTTTAGGCAAGAATGCAGGAACAGTACGCAGCTGAATTGCTCCTGGAGTCTCCTGAAGGAATGGCTCCTGGCAAGTCAAGGTCTGCAGCTCAGAAATTCACCGTGCAGAAAATATCGCCACCAGAAATACCATTTTCATAGTCAATAACCTCAAGGAAAGGCTATGCAGCAGATGAAAAGTAGGGCCTTCCAAGAAATTCAACACCAAGTTAAGACTCCACAAAGGAACCAGCTTTAACCATCAGGCTAGTAAATGACTAGCCTTATTTCCTCATTCAAACTGTTCCTGTCTCGCTAGGTTCAGTTGAAAAGCTAATTTCTCAGTTTCTAGTGCCTGTAAATCATTTCTGACTCTTTGCAATTGTTTGTAATTGGCCTTAGTCAATATTCTCTTGTGAATCATTTCCAAAGAGATTATTTCTGCTTTTAGCCGCCTCTTTTTGTCAAGTTGTACCCTCTTCAGAAAGGCTGCCCTCGAAATTAGTTGCCCTCTTATTACTGCTTTTAGGTCTTTCCACAAAAGAGAAGGACTTATTTTATCCACATCATTAAGATCTACATATTCATTTATTGCTTCTACGACTTGAAAACAGAATAAGTCATCCCCCAACAGCGCATTATTGAGAGTCCAAAAGCGCCCTCCCTCCTCTCTGTTTTCATATTGGACGCATAACCATATGGGGGCATGATCAGACCAAGAAATTGGTCCAATCAAATAGTTCATACTCACAGTTAAGTAGTCTTTTCTTCTTTTCTTTCTTTCTCTCTCGCTAGATCCCAGATGGGAGGGATGCACTTAGGGAACTCATAGCTACAGATGTTACTGTCAGATAGGAAGGGGCAGCAAACTCTTCCTCCTGAGTCTGGTAACTCAAAAATCCTTTTCCTAAAACTGAATTCAGTACCAGAGTTGTCCCCTGCAGCAGGTCACTGCCATACCTCCTTCCTCACTGAGGGTGCAGAGAAGCAGATCTTCCTTACCCAGACCTAGGGTTTCCCATGCCCTGAAACCAGGTGATATCCAGGGGTCTCACAAGGCACCTATCACAAAAGGTAAAATCCCAAAAAATCAACCCGGAGGGAAGCCCAACCAACCAATGAGGGGACTGGGAGATCCACCACCTGACCCTGCTTAGGATCCCCAGACTGGATTGGCTTGGTTCCCCCAAATAGGCCTGAAAACCAACGAAACAAACACTCCTCAATTCCAAAACCTAAAATCACTGCCCACAGTGAGAGAGCTGCTTTTATTACCTCCTTAAAGAGGGTCGGCCATCCAGCTCCCTCAAAAGGAGGGGCTGCATTTGAATAGTACCTCCCCACTTTCTCTATCCTACACTGCTCTAGCTAAACTAGGGGTTCATCTAGGGCTTAATGACCCAAAAGGTCCATTGCATATAGGAAGAAAAGAAAAGGAAAACATGAAAAGAAAGTTATCACATTACTGGAAAAGTTGCATCTTATGTTTGACCCTCAGCGGATAGAGAGATAATCTCTCTTACTGAATGTTGCATAGATGATGCAGAGGTGTGACTAACCACAGAAACTTTAAAAGCTAATTGGGCTCCTAGACGACATAACTATCATCCATATACGAAACATGACATTTGACAGGGTATTTCAGAGAAAAAGTGGCACCCAAATTCACCACTTCTGGATACAGCAAAAAAATCTTTTTCCTTTTTTTGCTGCATCGTGCAAGAAACATAAGGAAGCATCCTAATATGACATTCCATAAAGTGTCTAGAAATATTTCAGAAAAAAAGAAGCATCACTAAATTTGTATACAGCTTTAAAACAAAGGAAATTAACAATGTTCCCTTGTTATGGTCAGATACAAACTTTGAAGTCTCTAATTACTGTGTAAGAGACAAAACCTGTCTTTTGGGAGAAACAGCTCCAGAAATATGAACCCCTTTAGAAACAGAAAATAATGTCTCTCTGTTAAATTGCAAGCATTCTACCAGACAGTTCTTAAACAATTCTGTCTAAGTGTTACAGCCTGGGAAGCTGCAGCCTGGAAGTGAACCCTTGGGCCGATCTACCCCAAGGATAGGGTAGGTCGGGAGGAGGAGCCACAGGCCGAGGAATTCACCCAGGAACCAGGAACCCCCCAGGAGGAGCCCGTAGAGTCCTGGAACCTTGGGACTTAGGAGGACAGTCTGAGTCTCTATAGGTGGAGAAGGCCTGGGCAGAGAGTATGATAAGATAGTCCAATAGGAACACTATAGTCTGTAGACTGGCTGGGTCAGACGTGTACTGGAGCAGGCTGTGAGCAGGAACAAAGTCAGTAGCACGCCGTGAACTGGAGCAAGCTGTAAGCAGGAACGGAGTCTGTAGTGTGCTGTAAACTGGAACAGACTGTGAGCAGGAACGGAGTCTGTAGCGTGCTGTGAACTGGAGCAAGCTGTGAGCAGGAACGGAGCCTGTAGTGTGCTGTAAACTGGAACAGACTGTGAGCAGGAACGGAGTCTGTAGCGTGCTGTGAACTGGAGCAAGCTGTGAGCAGGAACGGAGCCTGTAGTGTGCTGTAAACTGGAACAGACTGTGAGCAGGAACGGAGTCTGTAGCGTGCTGTGAACTGGAACAGACTGTGAGCAGGAACGGAGTCTGTACCGTGCTGAGAACTGGAACAGGCGGTGAACAGGAACGTGGACGGATCCAGGTCAAAGGCTGGTAGCAGGCAGAAGCGGGGTCAGGCACAGGCTGAAGTCGGAGGCTGGCGGCAAGCAGAAGCGGAGTCAGGGACAGGCTGAAGTCAAAGGCAGGCGGCAGGCAGAAGCGGAATCAGGAACAAGCAGAAGTCAAGTCAGGAACATAAGAACATAAGAACATAAGAAAATGCCATACTGGGTCAGACCAAGGGTCCATCAAGCCCAGCATCCTGTTTCCAACAGTGGCCAATCCAGGCCATAAGAACCTGGCAAGTACCCAAAAACTAAGTCTATTCCATGTAACCATTGCTAATGGCAGTGGCTATTCTCTAAGTGAACCTAATAGCAGGTAATGGACTTCTCCTCCAAGAACTTATCCAATCCTTTTTTAAACACAGCTATACTACCTGCACGAACCACATTCTCTGGCAACAAATTCCAGAGTTTAATTGTGCGTTGAGTAAAAAAGAACTTTCTCCGATTAGTTTTAAATGTGCCCCATGCTAACTTCATGGAGTGTCCCCTAGTCCTTCTACTATCTGAAAGAGTAAATAACCGATTCACATCTACCCGTTCTAGACCTCTCATGATTTTAAACACCTCTATCATATCCCCCCTCAGTCGTCTCTTCTCCAAGCTGAAAAGTCCTAATCTCTTTAGTCTTTCCTCATAGGGGAGTTGTTCCATTCCCCTTATCATTTTGGTAGCCCTTCTCTGTACCTTCTCCATCGCAATTATATCTTTTTTGAGATGCGGCGACCAGAATTGTACACAGTATTCAAGGTGCGGTCTCACCATGGAGCGATACAGAGGCATTATGACATTTTCCGTTTTATTCATCATTCCTTTTCTAATAATTCCCAACATTCTGTTTGCTTTTTTTGACTGCCGCAGCACACTGAACCGACGATTTCAATGTGTTATCCACTATGACACCTAGATCTCTTTCTTGGGTTGTAGCACCTAATATGGAACCCAACATCGTGTAATTATAGCATGGGTTATTTTCCCTATATGCATCACCTTGCACTTTTCCACATTAAATTTCATCTGCCATTTGGATGCCCAATTTTCCAGTCTCACAAGGTCTTCCTGCAATTTATCACAATCTGCTTGTGATTTAACTACTCTGCACAATTTTGTGTCATCTGCAAATTTGATTATCTCACTCGTCGTATTTCTTTCCAGATCATTTATAAATATATTGAACAGTAAGGGTCCCAATACAGATCCCTGAGGCACTCCACTGTCCACTCCCTTCCACTGAGAAAATTGCCCATTTAATCCTACTCTCTGTTTCCTGTCTTTTAGCCAGTTTGCAATCCACGAAAGGACATCGCCACCTATCCCATGACTTTTTACTTTTCCTAGAAGCCTCTCATGAGGAACTTTGTCAAACGCCTTCTGAAAATCCAAGTATACTATATCTACCGGTTCACCTTTATCCACATGTTTATTAACTCCTTCAAAAAAGTGAAGCAGATTTGTGAGGCAAGACTTGCCCTGGGTAAAGCCATGCTGACTTTGTTCCATTAAACCATGTCTTTCTATATGTTCTGTGATTTTGATGTTTAGAACACTTTCCACTATTTTTCCTGGCACTGAAGTCAGGCTAACCGGTCTGTAGTTTCCCGGATCGCCCCTGGAGCCCTTTTTAAATATTGGGGTTACATTTGCTATCCTCCAGTCTTCAGGTACAATGGATGATTTTAATGATAAGTTACAAATTTTTACTAATAGGTCTGAAATTTCATTTTTTAGTTCCTTCAGAACTCTGGGGTGTATACCATCCGGTCCAGGTGATTTACTACTCTTCAGTTTGTCAATCAGGCCTACCACATCTTCTAGGTTCACCGTGATTTGATTCAGTCCATCTGAATCATTACCCATGAAAACCTTCTCCATTACGGGTACCTCCCCAACATCCTCTTCAGTAAACACCGAAGCAAAGAAATCATTTAATCTTTCCGCGATGGCCTTATCTTCTCTAAGTGCCCCTTTAACCCCTCGATCATCTAAAGGTCCAACTGACTCCCTCACAGGCTTTCTGCTTCGGATATATTTAAAAAAGTTTTTACTGTGAGTTTTTGCCTCTACAGCCAACTTCTTTTCAAATTCTCTCTTAGCCTGTCTTATCAATGTCTTACATTTAACTTGCCAATGTTTATGCTTTATCCTATTTTCTTCTGTTGGATCCTTCTTCCAATTTTTGAATGAAGATCTTTTGGCTAAAATAGCTTCTTTCACCTCCCCTTTTAACCATGCCGGTAATCGTTTTGCCTTCTTTCCACCTTTCTTAATGTGTGGAATACATCTGGACTGTGCTTCTAGAATGGTATTTTTTAACAATGACCACGCCTCTTGGACATTTTTTACTTTTGTAGCTGCTCCTTTCAGTTTTTTTCTAACAATTTTTCTCATTTTATCAAAGTTTCCCTTTTGAAAGTTTAGCACGAGAGCTTTGGATTTGCACACTGTAGCGCAACTCAGAACTACTAACCAGTACTGAACCTCGTTGCAAGGCAATGAGACGGTATCCGAACGCCGGTTAAATCAGGCTTGGGGCGTGGCGTCGTTAGTCCAGGCGGGGCCGGACTTCCGGCGGCTGTGCGCCCATAGTGCGCGTCCGTGGCGGCAGGAAGATGGGCCGGCAATGGCGGACGCCCCAAGAGACCGGCAGAGCCGCAGGAGCGGCGTTTCCACCACTGGAGGTAAGCGCAGGGCAAAGCGGATAGAGGGGAAGCGTTGGAAACCGCAACACTAAGAAACACTTGGATCTCGAGGAAAATTAACAACACTTATATTCCTTTGATGCTGCTGGTTCTGCAATATTTCAGTCCTTCTATTAATAATCAAGTTATCTTCAGCTACCAAACCCTTGAAAGATTCCAATTCTCCACTTTCTTCTCCAAAGAATCTATAGAAATTTCCACAGTTTGCAGATTCTGCTTAGGGCTATCCTCTATATTCCCCTAAAGTTTCCATTTTCTTCCTTTTTGTTTGGACTTCTGGAAGCAAACCCTTCCATAGATCAAATATGACTTTCAAAATGACCCCAAAATAATATTAAAATCGTGAGAACCTGGAGAGTGAAACAGTGTATACATAAACGAGAAAAACAAATCCACTCTTTAAATAGTGCCACGCTACATTTAAAAAGAAACTTAAGACTTGGTTGTTCGAACAAGCTTTCCCATAGAACTAATGAGCAAGAAAAAAGGCATTTCATATCCTCCGTATCTTCCCCAGCTTATATTATATACCTTTTCTCAAATTAACTATTTTATGTTTATTTATGTTTATTTATGTTTATTTATGTTTTCTCAAATTAACTATGTTCAATGTAAACCGCTAAATGTTTAATGTAAACCGCTAAATGAAGCGATAGTTACGGTTCCTTAGCGATAGTTTTGGTTCCTTGTAAACCGGGGTGATATGTATACTATACAGGAACCCCGGTATATAAATTCTTTAAATAAATAAATAAATAAAATATGCTAAGAGATACTTATACTTCAAATAAAGACTTGACCATCATACTTGAGTAGGATGTTGACTATGCACTATGGGGTAGATTTTACAAAATTACGCACACGCGTACTTTTGTTTGCGCACCAGGCGCAAACAAGAGTATGCGGGATTTTAATAGATACACGCGTAGCCGCGCATATCTGTTAAAATCCGGATCGGCGAGGGCAAGGCTGAGCAAAATCGGCAGTCTGCACGTGCTGAGCCGCGCAGCCGGCCTCCGTTCCCTCTGAGGCTGCTCCGAAATTGGAGCGGTCTCTGAGGGAACATTCCTTCCACCTCCCCCCACCTTCCCCTCCCTTCCCCTACCTAACCTACCCCCCAGCCCTATCTAAATCCCCCCCACCTTTATTCCAGAAGTTACGCCTGCTCGAGGCAGGCATAACTTGCACGCGCGGGCCGGCTGCCAGCATGCCATGTTCCGGTCCGGAGGCCGCGGCCACATCCCTGGAACGCTCTCCGGCCAGAACCACACCCGCGGCCCCACCCCAGAATGCCCCCAGACAACGCACCGCCGCAACACGCCCCCGACACGCCCCCCCCGGAAAGCCCCGTGACTTACGCGCATCCCGGGGCTTGCGCGCACCGCCGAGCCTATGCAAGTTAGGCTCGGCATGCGCAGGCGGGGTTTGGGGTAGGTATTCGGGGGTTACGCGCATAACCTACGTGCGTAACCCTTTGAAAATCTACCCCTATGTGAGTGTGACTGATGTCTGCTTCATGTTTCAAAATGTAATCAGAGGTCAGGCAAAAATGGGTAGATTTTTGTATGCAAGTAAAAAGCACTTATCTTGTTAATGGTGCCTGTACTCTTCCATTTAAAATCATGAAATAAACTCTTATAGAGCCAAGGAGGTTTCAAAGAAACCTGTCAGCTTTCCTGTTAGCCTTCTTTGAAACCTCCTTGGTTCTAAGTGTTACTTTTCAAAACACTGCAAGTAGTGTCAGGCTTTAGTTCCTCACCCTTGTTGAGTATAAAAGTACCTGGCAGGATGCCAAAAGGTCAATAGATTACATGTTGCCTATCCCAGGGATAATTAGTGAATTTCCCCAATGATTGTTCAGATTACATCAATGTTATTTATTTTGTAAACATTTGATTCATGAAAGCACATTTATTTTTCCCTCACTGTTCTATATCAATCTAAAATGTATTTAAAGTAAAATTATATTTTCATAAAAGTAGGTTACAGCAAATGATATCTGAAGTTTAATAGAAAACATTTCCCCTAATCTATTGCTTTGAAGCAGCCCTGCTTACAGTACAGTGACTCTCTTTTTCAGAAACAGATGGATGCAAACCAAAAAGGTATGATTAACTTTTTAGTCCCCGCAATTTTCTTTTGCACTGCTTACCCTAGATTTCAGAACTGACCTGCTTCACAACAAAATACAAGGTTGCTCAGCTTGATAAATCACCAGAAGTATGTTGATCACAGTTATCTACTAGTTTGCTGCCTGCTCAGTGAGCTTAATGTTATGCTTATAGCTGCATATTCTGCTGTGCACATTCATTCTCTTCAATCCAACAGCTGCTACATATAGGGCCAGATTTTGGTAGCTATGCGCAGGCGTAGGTTTGTGCGCGCAACCTGGCGAGCACAAATCTATGCCCGATTTTATAACATGCAAGCGCAGCCGCGTGCGTGTTATAAAATCCGGGGTCGGCGCACACAAGGGGGTACACACTTGTGCACCTTGCGTGCGCTGAGCCCTAGGGGAGTTCCGATGGCTTTCCCTGTTCTCTCCGAGGCCGCTCCGAAATCGGAGCGGCCTCGGAGGGAACTTCCTTCCTTCCTTCCTTCCGCCCTTCCCACCTTCCCCTCCCTAACCCGCCCCCCAGCCCTTACCCCCCTCCCCTCTAACCTTTATTGCAGAAGTTTCACCTGTCCTGGGCCCATTTTTTCGAGCCCCAGGACAAATACACATGTATTTTTACTTTTGCATAACATATACACAGGTAAAAAAAAAGGGGGGTGGTCTGTGCTATACTTTTTGGGATGTTTCTTCTTTGACTCTGTTAGGTAAAAGCAAACACTTATTCATGAGAAAAATATTCTTGATAGGAATGAAGTCCATCCTAGTAACATGGGAAGACTGTAGCCCCTTCCTTTTGTTGTGGAGAAACCAATTACACTTATACATGCAACTGGAGAAAGTGGCAAGTTGTTCTACCTTCAAGATCAGACGGCGCTTCTTCAAAGTTTGGGATCAATACATCCAGAACTTGCCTGCGAGATTCCGCAGCTAGATTTACAATTACTAATAGACTCAGTAGTGTTCCCAAGGGGAGTATTTTGGATGGGATAAGAAGGGGGATGGGGTACTGTAAAGGGAATTAAAAAAAATTGAAAAACTGAAATCTTGGAATGCAGATGAGAGTGCATAAGAAACACAATACACTTGGTTTTGTTTGCTTATTTGTTTAATAAACAAGTTTAAACATAAAAAGACAGCACTTACTGTTGTTAAATGACACTTATGCATGTACATTTGCTAACCTATTTGCATATTTTTACACCTGCTAATTATCTGGCGGAAGTAATATTAAACATGTTTATTGTGTAGTAGTGACCGGATAGGAGGTCTGGGTGAACTGGGGGGGGGGGGGGGGGTGGAGTTCAGGCTGAAGAACCAGAATGGTCTCAATGATCTGGAAAAGAACTAGTGAACTGGTAGAGTAATTGATAAACAAGTTAATTTCTTTGAAAAATGCATGTTTTAAAATTGGCTAACTTATGCATGTAAATCAGGCAGATGAGTAAGTCCTATGTTAATTTCATGCATAAAATATACACACATATATTTTTAAAACAAGTATGAAAATTTCATGTGATCAGTTCATTGATATACGTGGTTCCAATGCATTGCACGTATTTGAGTGTAAGCATACATATGCATGTATGTTGCGGGTTAAAAATATGTTTAGTTTCTTTTTTATTGAGTTTGTGAAACAATACATATACATCCTGAACAGTGAGTGAGTTCTGCACACTGTCCAGATGATAGTTTTGAACAAAACATTTATCAATGACAAACCCTATAACGCCCACCCCCCCCCCCCCCCCCACCCCTTACAAACAAAAGGAAGACAAGGTAACATTGCATTGCAACAAAAGTAATCATTATGGAATATCATTTAACATTAAACTGTGCACACGATGTGGAAGTGAGTTCAAGTAACATTTCCAAATTTTTAGGAAAACTTTATGCTTCCTAGACACATCCATAGCTTCAATACATTTTTCTATGCAGCAAACCTGATAAAGAAAATTCCTAAGATATGTTAAATGTTGGTGTATCTGTTGCCAACCGATTTTGTAATATAACTTTCTTTGCTAATAATAGCACTTTCCAAATTCATAATTTAACATATTTATCAGGGAGAGAAATACCCTGAAGTTAATCAAAAGCAAAGAGGAAGCATTAAATGGCAGCTCAATCGCCACAACTTGGTTTAGATATTTTTGCACCCGGCTCCAATAGCATTGTATCATCAGTCATGCCCAAAACTGATGACCAAGTATACCTGATCCCCCTTTACATTTCACACATATATTTGAAGGGACAATCTTCAATAAATACACCCTGATTTGAGAATAAAAGTAACGCATAAATAATTTATAGTGAGTCTCTCAAAGAGAGACATTGATAAACACTCCCCTCAGTCGAATCATCGTTCTTAAGTAAACACAAGGAGAGAAATACTCAGCTGTCTCTGGCACCCCTCTACCAAATGTGTGCAGTTTATGTACGCCTCCCTCTTACTTAAATGTTTAGGCCAAAGTGTGTCTTGTAGGATCCTCTAAATCAAAAAGTTCAGTTAAGAACTCCCTGTTTTCTAGACCCAGTTTCCTCTTATCCAAAGAAAGGACCATTGTGACAGGCTTGAAAATTTATTTTATTTATTTAAATCTTTTCTATACCGACATTCATGAACAGTGTCACATCATATCGGTTTACAAGGAACCAGGGGGTATAACTTAACAACCATTTAACAAGAGGCAAAGTTACAATAAACAAGGTGACATGAACTTGGGGGCTAAGGTAGCTGGAAAACAAAGGATAGAGGAGTTAAAACATAATGAACTGTGGATTAGGCAGGGCGCCTAATCCACAGTTAAGCAAAGAAATATCTCGGAGAGACATAGAAGTGCTGCTGTAGGTCCTAAAAAGAGATATAACCACCCTTATCCCTCATAAAATGTTACATCACCTGGAAACCACTATGACCCCCATCCCTTAAAAATCAAGGAACAAAACCCCAGAGGAAAATTATTATTTCAGTGAAAAGGCAAAAAACCTGAAATTGAAAACCGCAAACCCAGTTTGTGGCATAACTATTAGAGATGTGAATCGGAACCAGAATCTGATTGGTTCCGGTTCTGATTCAAATCTTAAAATTTTTATCGTCTGGCCCGATTGGGTTTTTGTTTATCGCCTGCGCTCGATCCGATAAACAAAAAACCCACCCAACCCTTAAAAACCGACCCCTTAGCTTCCCCCACCCTCCCGACCCCCCAAAACGTTTTAAAATTACCTGGTGGTCCAGTGGGGGCGCGGGGAGCGATCTCCCGCTCTCAGGCAATCGACTACGCTAATAAAAATGGCGCCGATGGCCCTTTGCCCTTACCATGTGACAGGGTATCCGTGCCATTGGCCGGCCCCTGTCACATGGTAGGCGCACTGGATGGCTGGCGCCATCTTTAAAAATGGCGCGGGCCATGGCCGGCCATCCAGTGCTCCTACCATGTGACAGGGGCCGGCCAATGGCACGGATACCCTGTCACATGTTAAGGGCAAAGGGCCATCAGCGCCATTTTTATTAGCGTAGTCGATGGCCTGAGAGCGGGAGATCACTCCCCGCACCCCCACTGGACCACCAGGTAATTTTAAAACGTTTTTGGGGGGGTCGGGAGGGTGAGGGAAGCTAAGGGGTCGATTTTTAAAGGGTCGGTTGGTTTTTTTTTTATCGGGCCATCAGCGCCATTTTTATTAGTCGCATCAAAATGGCGCCGATGGCCCGAGAGCGGGAGATCAGTCCCGGGGCTTCCACTGGACCACCAGGTACTAGTAAAACATTTTGGGGGGGTTCGGGAGGGTGGGGGAAGGTAAGGGTTTAGTTTTAAAGGGTCGGGGTGGGTTTAGGGGTTGTTTGGTGTGCCGGTTTTCCTGCCCTCCCCCCAAATCCCCGATTTACGATTTTTCACGATAAATCGGGGGAATTTCTATTGTATCGTGCACTCTAATGATTTTTGATAATTTAAAAAATATCGGACGATTTTTTAAATCGTCAAAAAACGATTCACATCCCTAATAACTATCTCCAGGCCTTCATAATGGAAGAGAGCAAAATACTCCGCTGCAAATGATCAGGAGAGATGCATCTGTAGTATGCAGAACATACCTTAGATTTAACGTTAAAACAAAATCTTGCTCATAAGTAATTGGTGTGTCAAAGTCTGTTCCCATAACCCAATCGTCCACATGCCTCAGAAGGCAAGATATATTATGCGTTTTTAAATCTGCCAGCACCTAGATCAGTCTTGTCTCATTATCAATATACACATTGCTATCAGCAGCTTGCTATTATGCCAAAGGCAATTAGCAAATGAGATAAGTCAATTTGCGAATGACTGCAGTAGTTAGGTACAAAGGTAAATGCTGAAAGACATACAACCATTTTGCATTATTCAGAGGTTAGAAAAAGGTTAGCTCATCCTACCAAGGAAAGGAGAAAATCCATTCAATTAGGCAAGATTTCTTTGGTTTTAACCTACAGTTTTTGAAAATTCAATGGATGCATGTGACTAGGATCTCGATGTAGAAATACCCCCAAATATTTAAAAGACTTGTGTGTCCACTTTATTGGGAAGTCAGGACCACACATGGCCACTACAGAATCATGTATAGGCAGGGCTTCAGAAAACCCACCAAGGCACAATACCCTTAAAACTCTGCCAACAAAGAAGGAATGGAAACTGATGGATTTTGAACATAAAACAAAATATCCGCAAAAGCTGAAACTTTAAAATTGTGTTCCCAAACACCCATTAGAAATACCCTCAATCTCTGCATTATCCCAAATCCACTGCAGAAAGGGTTTCAATGTCAACACAAAAAGAAGAGGTAAAAGTGGGCAATCCTGCCGCGTCCCATGTTGTAGCTCAGTCATATCCGAGATACTGCCATTAACAGTAGAAAGACCAAAGAAGATCTGTAGGGTATGAAAAATTGTATGTCATTAGCGTACACTTTAAATTGGTCATTCAGAGCATAGAGTATGTGACATAATGGAATTAAGTAAATATTGAAAAGAATTGGAGAAAGCGAGGAACCTTGAGGAACACCAGAGCAGGCTGTGTAAGGAGCAGAGAAATGAGAACTAATGTTTACCTGATAAGTACGGTTAGATAAATAGCTCTTAAACCATTCAAGAACAGTTGAGTTTAGATAGGAGAGTTTGGTGGTCTAAGGTGTCAAAGGCAGCTGAGATATCTAAAAGAACTAGTATGAAGTCTATGTTTGAATCAAACTACGTAGCTAGGTGTCAAAAGAGGATAGACGTAGTGTCTCAGTTGAATGTCCTTTTCGAAAACCATGTTGACAGGGGTGTAAAATGTCATGTTCTGAGATAAATTTGTTTAACTGATGTAGAAAGATAGATTCGATGAGTTTGACTAGGGAGGTGATGGAAGCTATTGGCTGAAGATTGCTGAAGACCAAAAGGTTTTGAGATTTGTTTTTTAGTATAGGAAGTTTAGATGTTTGTTTCAAGACATCCAGAAAAATTCCAGATTCTAATGATTGGTTAATTAGCTTGCAAAGGTGATCACAGGAAACCACCTAGTGATTTAAATAGAGATCTTGGGCAGGGATTTAAAGGATAATTTGAATTTTTTGCTTATGGAGAATAGGGATGTGCAGACAAAAAGTTTTCGTTGTGTTTGTGATACGTTGTCGTTGAGGGTCGATTCTGTTGAATATGGAAGTATGGAGAATTGCATAAGTTGTCGATCTGTCCATACGTTTCCCGGTTCCCTAAATAAAAATTTAAACCCCCCCCTCCTTAATCCCCCCCCAAGACTTACCAAAACTCCCTGGTGGTCCAGCGGGGACTCAGGAAGCCAGCTTGGGGGGGCCTCCTGTCCCCCCAAGCTGGCCAAAAGTTCCAGTTGGGTCCAACAGGGGTCCCGGAGCGACCTCCTGCCACATGACCTACCTGTCACGTGGTAGGAGCACAAGATGGCGCCGGTGACCATGTGACAGGGGCTGACCAATGGCACCGGCAGCCCCTGTGACACAGGCTATCGGCGCCGTGAGGAAATCGCAAACGAGTGCAGGGATGGCTTCCTAACTCCCCGCTGGACCACCAGGGAGTTTTGGTAAGTCTTGAGGGGGTCAGGAGGGTGGGGGTTTAAATGTTTATTTAGGTTCACCGTATTCAACAGAAATCTGTTGAATACGTTGGGAGTCTCGATGCGTTTCACCTCCCAACGTATTTTTCGGATCGCTAAAAATAAATTGCGGATTACAAATACGGTGAAAACGAATGCACACCCCTAATGGAGAACTTGTAATAGTGATGAATTATTCAGAGGTGTGAAGGAGGACCAGTTACATCCAGGTACTGAACTAGGAAATTTTGGGACTGGGAGGTTAGTAAATTCTTCAGAGATTCTTTTATTTTGAAAATGGTCAGCTATTTGGTTACAGATGGAATTTTTAATGGTTAACATGTTTAGATTCTCACAAGATGTGGTTAATGATTTTACAATATTAAAAGAGTATAGAAGGGTTACCATTTACTGAAGAAATTTTACTTGCATAGTAAAGTTTCTTTGCACTCAATGGATCATTCAAAGCCTCCAGTTGTGCAAGAGTTATAGAAGGCTAATCTATACAGATTCCAAATATTATTGTATTTGATGCATATCTGGAACAGAAGCCTTGTATAGTTTCTCATAAAAACCCAAAACTCAGCACGAATTGCCCAACTAGAATTCACCAGGATACCAGATTTAGACCTCACCGCCGCAATGTATTTATGACCATTCTAATTTTTTGTCAGCTTGGCTAATATTCTACCTGATTTATTCCCCAAGTGGAAAAACTTGCTTTTATAATACAGAATTGATTTTTTTCATCCTCTGGAGCAAAAGGGAATTAAGGGCAATCTGCATGGTGATGAATTTATTTTTAGTATGCAGGGAGGGGTTAGATTCATAGAGGGCCTGATTTTAAAAAGCATTTACTCGAGTAAAAACCAGGTTTACTGGGGTAAATTTACTTTACTTGAGTAAGTGAGTTTTTGAAAATTGCTACAATATATGCCATTGACTTGTCTATAGGATTTACTCACATAAGTGCACTTTACTTGAGTAAATGGCTTTTGAAAATTGCTACAATAGTAGCTACATTTACGCATGTAACTCCTTTTGAAAATTACCCCCAATGCTTTTTTGTAGCCAGCATTTGTTTTTCTAAGTTCAAAATCTCATTCGTCAATTTCCTCCTCCGTGCCACAACATACAAAATAATATACCCTCGCAGGACCACTTTGGCCGTTTCCAAAAATAAAACTGGAGAAAATCTGTGAGCCTCATTAAACCCAAAAACATTATCCCAGTATTTGTGGAGAAAATCCCTAAAGTCCTTATCTTGAAACAGATAGCATAGGAAATGCCAATGAACATACTGTTTCAAAAGTAGCAGCCCCTCCAAGTCAATACAGACTGGGGCATGGTCTGAAATCTCCAGTGGACCTATGTCTGAAAAGGTGACTTTGCAAAAATCTACCCTGCTGATAAAAATATATTCAATCCATGAAAAAGACTGATGTGCCCTTGAAAGAAGGGTATAAGATCTTTCTAAGGGGTGCAAGGATTTCCAAGAGTCCACCAAATCCAAATTATGACACAAATATTTTAGACCCTTGGTAACTGAGTTAGAGGGACGAGGACCCACAGCAGATCTATCCAAAGAAGGCTCTACAACACAATTAAAGTCTCCTCCAAAGACTAAGGTATGGTTAGAGTAATTTCTTAGAATCCAAAGATATAAAAATATCTTGGTATTAAACTTCAATAAATTGTTTGAAAAAATGTTTTTGTAGGACTTTCAATATTGAACACATCATACAATGTATAACTTAGGGTCCACTTTTATGTAATTTTTAAAAGTAGATTTTTACAGAATGGATGTAAAAAACTCATTGTTATATATTTAGTAGAGATGTGAATCTGAACCGGAATCAGTTCTGATTCCGGTTCCGATTCACATCGTGGTTTTTTTTTTCGTCTGGCCCGATCACGGTTTTGTTTATCGGCTGCGCCCGAGCCGATAAACAAAAAACCCACCCTGACCCTTTAAAACTAATCCCTTAGCTTCCCCCACCCTCCCGACCCCCCAAAAAACTTTTTACAGGTACCTGGTGGTCCAGTGGGGGTCCTGGGAGCGATCTCCCAATCCCGGGCCGTCGGCTGCCACTAATAAAAATGGCACCCATGGTCTTTGCCCTTACCATGTGACAGGGTATCCGTGCCATTTGCCGGCCCTTGTCACATAGTAGGAGCACTGGATGGCCCGTGCCATTTTTAAAGATGGCGCCGGCCATTCAGGGCTCCCTCCATGTGACAGGGGCTGGCCAATGGCACAGATACCCTGTCACATGGTAAGGGCATAGGGCCATCGGCGCCATTTTGATTAGTGGCAGCCGACGGCCCGGGAGCAGGAGATCGCTCCTGGGACCCCCACTGGAACACCAGGTACCTGTAAAAAGTTTTTTGGGGCGTCAGGAGGGTGGGGGAAGCTAAGGGATTAGTTTTAAAGGGTCGGGGTGGGTTTAGGGGTTAGTTTTGTGTGCCATTTGTCCCGCCCTCCCCAAAAACGATGAGAACCCCCACGAACAATTTTGTGGGGTTTTCCTATCGTTTTGGGGAAGCCCCTGATTTCTGACGATTTTGAAAATATCGTACGATATTTTCAATCGTTTGAAGCCCGATTCACATCCCTAATATTTAGTGCCCTGATACAGAACTGATTTATCCATCAGCGTAGCTACCCCAGCCTTTTTTCCCAATGCTGCAGAGGCGAAGACCTCTCCCAGCCAAGACTTATGCAGCTTCTGATGTTCTTTATTACCTGTTTCCTGAATCAATGCAATATGGAGTAGATTTTCAAAGGGTTATGCATAGGCTCAGTGGTACGCGCAAACCCCATGATGCATGTATGTCCCGGGGCTTTGAAAAAGGGGCGGGAAGGGGGCAGGGCCAGTCCCGAGTCCTCCAGCACAGCGGCCATGCCGGGGATGGCGCGCCGGCAGCTGGCCAGCGCGCGCAAGTTACGCCTGCCTCAGGCAGGCATAACTTAGAGAACAAAGGTAGGGCTGGGGGGTGGGTTAGATAGGGGAAGGTGGGGGGGGGGGGGCAGCAAAAGGAAAGTTCCCTCCAAGGCCGCTCCGATTTCAGTGTAGCATCGGAGGGAACGGGGAAAGCCATCGGGCCTCCCCTAGGGCTCAGTGCGAGCAAGGTGCACAAGTGTGCACCCCCTTGTGCGCGCTGAGCCTGGATTTTATAACTTGTGCTCAGTAGCGCGCGTATGTTGTAAAATCGTGTGTACATTTGTGCGCGCCGGGTAGCACGCACAAATGTACCCCATGCGCGCTCCTTTAAAAATCTGCCCCTATGCGTTTTATGTCACCTCAGGACTTTAATATTTTGTACAATACCAGGTTGAAATCCTAATTCTTTAACTCATTATAGCAGTAGATCAAGATTATTGAACAAACCAAGAAAAGAGTTTAATCTATATCGAGGCCTGGATCTCCCAGCCTAAATCCAGGCCACAGTAATTATCAATCAATCCCAGCATAACCTCCCTCCACCTTGTCACTGCAAAAAATACAAATGGCTCCCACCCTATACCTATATCCTACCTCCCCATTCTCCATCCCCTCCATCCCCTCCCTCTCTCTCCCTCACTCTCGCTCTACTATCCCCACACATCCTCTCCATCTCCCCCACCCCAACAGGCTAATCAACCACCATAGCTTAACAAAGAAGAACATCCACTAAACTTAAATGATAGGGCTTGCTATCTCCCCAAATCTAGAGAAGTTAGCTAATAAACTTATGGAAACAAAAGTTCCACAAATTTTCCCCAAACAGTTGCAATATTTAAACAGCTGAACACAACATACATGAACTTTCTGCAACACATAACAAGAAGAGAAAAAGAAAGGAAAAAAATGATGATCCAATTATCTGTCAATAAGGTTGCACATTTAGTGACCAGTGCAAAACAGTCGAATTAATCCTGGAACATGTTAGCAAACCACCAAATTAAAGCTCTTCTCAATATTATGTAGGCCTTAATGTCCCATACTTCAGACACTTGCATCAGACTACTAAAAGTCATGGCGTTGGAACCTCCTCGCTGCAGGTAATAGTACAATCCTGCAAATTCAAAAAGATCATAGCCTTTTCAGTCGAATCACACCAGATGACTCAATCAGCATGAGTAATTTTTAACTTTACCCAATACTGAAGCATGTTCCACTGTACGAGCTGTATGCAGACCGGTTAGCCTGACTTCAGTGCCAGGAAAAATAGTGGAAAGTGTTCTAAGCATCAGAATCACAGAACATATAGAAAGACATGGTTTAATGGAACAAAGTCAGCATGGCTTTACCCAAGGCAAGTCTTGCCTCACAAATCTGCTTCACTTCTTTGAAGGAGTTAATAAACATGTGGATAAAGGTGAACCGATAGAATTAGTGTACTTGGATTTTCAGAAGGTGTTTGATAAAGTTCCTCATGAGAGGCTTCTAGGAAAAGTAAAAAAATCATGGGATAGGAGGCGATGCCCTTTCATGGATTACAAACTGGCTAAAAGACAGGAAACAGAGAGTAGGATTAAATAGACAATTTTCTCAGTGGAAGGGAGTGGGCAGTGGAATGCCTCAGGGATCTGTATTGGGACCCTTACTTTTCAATATATTTATAAATGATCTGTAAAGAAATACGATGGGTGAGGTAATCAGATTTGCAGATGATACAAAATTGTTCAGAGTAGTTAAATCACAAGCAGATTGTGATAAATTGCAGGAAGACCTTGTGAGACTGGAAAATTGGGCATCGAAATGGCAGATGAAATTTAATGTGGATAAGTGCAAGGTGATGCATATAGGGAAAAATAACCCGTGCTATAGTTACACAATGTTAGGTTCCATATTAGGTGCTACCACCCAAGAAAGAGACCTAGGCGACATAGTGGATAACATACATTGAAATCGTTGGTTCAGTATGCTGCGGCAGTCAGAAAAGCAAAGAGAATGTTGGGAATTATTAGGAAGGGAATGGTGAATAAAACAGAAAATGTCATAATGCCTCTGTATCGCTCCATGGTGAGACCCCACCTTGAATACTGTGTACAATGCTCGTCGCCGCATTTCAAAAAAGATATAATTGCGATGGAGAAGGTACAGAGAAGGGTGACCAAAATGATAAGGGGAATGGAACAGCTCCCTTATGAGGAAAGATTAAAGAGGTTAGGACTTTTCAGCTTGGAGAAGAGATGGCTGAGGGGGGAATATGATAGAGGTGTTTAAAATCATGAGAGGTCTAGAATGGGTAGATGTGAATCAGTTATTTACTCTTTCAAATAATAGAAAGACTAGGGGGCACTCCATGAAGTTAACATGTGGCACATTTAAAACTAATTGGAGAAAGTTCTTCTTCCCTCAATGCACAATTAAACTCTGGAATTTGTTGCCAGAGGATGTGGTTAGTTCAGTTGGTATAGCTGTGTTTAAAAAAGGATTGGATACGTTCTTGGAGGAGAAGTCCATTACCTGCTATTAATTAAGGTGACTTAGAAAATAGCCACTGCTATTACTAGCAACGGTAACATGAAATAGACTTAGTTTTTGGGTACTTGCCAGGTTCTTATGGCTGGATTGGCCACTGTTGGAAACAGGATGCTGGGCTTGATGGACCCTTGGTCTGACCCAGTATGGCATGTTCTTCTGTTCTTATGTAAATAGCTTCTGTTGCATCGATGCAGCAGAGGAAAAGTCCTGAAATATTAATATCAGCATTTAGATATTTCGCAAATCTTGATGTTTTCGATATGCTTTCAGCACTTTGGACTTCTGGGCAAAGTTTACAAACTTAGCAATTACCGGCCTTGGTTTGCTTCGTTGTGTCTGTATAAGCCCCAAATGGTGCGCTCTCTCAATCTTCATAGCGCCATGTTTCACTTGCAACGCAAGCACCCATGGCAACCACTCCTTGAGCAGGCCCGCCAAGTTCATGTCTCTGATTTTCTCAGGCAATCCAATAGATTGAAGATTACTCCTTTGTGCCCGGTTCTCCAAATCATTTAATTTAGCTGCATATTGGTCCTGGGCCATTTTTAACATAGATATCTCAGATTCCAAAATCGCCATCCGGTTGTCAATCACCAAGACATGTAACTCCACCTCCCATATCCGGACCGTCACCGATGATAATAAGGAATTAACCGTCAAATTTAGAGTGAATCTTTTCAAATTTCCCATTAAATTCCACAGCCACTGCTGACGTCACCTCTTTAATCATGGGATCCAGTGCACTTGGCGATGGGAGGTTGCTTGCAGTAAGTGCCATCTTACTGTCTAGGCCCTTTAGCTTCACTCGATCCCCATGCTGGAGCCGCAAAGACATCAGGTAGGAATTAGGGGCTCACGTCTCTCAGATATTTGGTGCCTAGAACATTTAGTATAGTCTCTGGTCCCAAGTTATCGGGGAATGTCATCATTAATACTGCAAATTCTAACAAATAGGGAGACGAAGCTCTGGAGCAAGTCAGACGTGTCTGTGTCTTCACATTGCATCACATGACCTCCAAATATGTTTATTTTATAATATGTGTTTATGTAATACATGTGAGTTTTAAAATACTATGGTAACATTACACATGGCCACATATGCATGTATATGCCACCGTGCATAGTTGTTTGAAAGTTAGCCTTTAAGCCAGTGGTTCTCAACCTTTTTTTCTCTCAGGACACACCGGACAGATGATGCTCAGTGCTCACATGCATGACACACTGAACATATGACTGTCATAAGGGTAAGTGAAACATAAGCTCTGCATCCACAGGAACTCCTGACCTCCAACAATGGACACAGAGCAGAATTAGGATATTTCTCTGTACAACTCACCATACAAAAAAGATATTCTGATTCTGGTGTCATCGCAGTATCAGCAACACAAACTTCCTCTAAAACCAGGCACATAGTAAAATACAAAACCTGAAAAAAACCTACTCACCACATGTGTAGCAAACTTGGTATCCCATAGCAGCACTAATGCTGAGGAATCAAACAGTAATAGCCCTACCTATGAAAAGGCAGCAGTGCACCACCAATGCATGACCTATTGAGAACAAAAGAACATAAAAAGATGCCTTACTGGGTCAGACCGAAGGTCCATCAAGCCCAGCATCCTGTTTCCAGCAGTGGCCAATCTAGGCTACGTACCCAAACCCATCAAATCAGACTGATAGAAATGCCTACATGCCATTAAAATACCTCACCTTGGTCTCCCACAGAAAAGCGACTTTCACCAAATACAGAAGAAAAGATCACAAAATACAAATGTAGAGACAAAAACTGGAATGGAAACCCCAAAAAGCCACTCTGCATGTAGTACAAAACAGAAGAATTAGAAACAGAAATACATTTCCTTCCAAACTAAGCAAAGTACAGAGAAACAATAACTTTAAAACAGACGCGCGGGCGCACATGTGCTCACGTTTTCCAGCTCGTGCCCTTGGTTGTGGCTATTTTATAATTGAAAGCAAAAGTGTGTTGCATAAACAGACTTTATGGTCCGTGAGTTCGAATGAGCATTTAAAGTTTTAATGTGAAAGTAAATGAGTTAATCGCTGATAATAGCAACAGTCCAAATTAATTATTACAGCAAATAGTGCAGCATTAATTGCTCAAAGTATGGAGTGGCTTTCAAGACGCAATTAGTGATACTGTGTTTCTTTAATACTTCTTATAAGACCTCCATAAAGATCTCTTCATGTTCATTGCTCGAGAAGTTAAATTTACCTATGATTTTTCTTGTTTCTCCCGATGCAGCTTTATGCGAAACACAGCCCATGTCGGGGGACAGAGGAATGATGCACTATTTGCTGCAATAATTCATTTGGACTGTTGTTATGATCAGTGATTAACTCACTTGCCTTCTTCACATTAAAACTTTAAATGTTCATTTGAACTCACGGGCCATGAAATCTGTTTATGCAGTACACTTTTGCTTTCAGTTATTAATATTGGTGTGTTCTGCCTCCTGCTTCCATATCTGTCTGCGGCTATTTTATAACATACACGCTTCTATAAAAATAGCTGCAATCGCCGACTTGCACCCATGGATGTGGCTATTTTACAATGTACGCGTATGTTATAAAATAGGCCGAGCGTGCGTACACATGCACACAATTTTACTTGGGGGCACACATGTGTGCTCAAATCTTGCTTCCACTGTGTAAATGGGGAGGATTTTAAAAGGGGTGCGCATGCATGTTATTGCCAGTTTCACCAGTTGGTTCCCAGTTCACCCAGGCAAGGGATAGCATTTCCAAACCCCCCCCCCCCTAGTTTAATACCCTTCCTTTGCCCCCTGTTAGCACCAACCCTTAAAATCCTTGCTGACTAGCCTAGATTTTTTTTTATTATTACTTACACTTCATCCATAGCAGCAGTGAAGTTACACGGCAGGGAGTCCTGGCACACGCCTGTGCGTGTAAGTATTTACACGCACACCTCTTGGTCTTCCCCTGACACACCCATGCCCTGTCCAGATCACGCCCACGCCCCTTTTAAAAATGTTTGACTTGTGCACGTAGCGGGAAATATCCATGTACATGGGTGGCTATTAAATTACGCTCGGCCCGACTTGCACACATATCTCCCAGCTTTGCTGTATGCAGGGCTTTTAAAATTTGCCTTAAAGAGAGAAGAAATGCATGTTTCCCAAACCGACATATGGTTTTTGCAGCCCATCACTCTCTCTCCATGACCCCATCATCCCTCACTTCTCCCAATTACTCCCTTTCAATCAACCCCTTACACTCCCATTTATTTATTTAAAATAAATTTTGACCACCTAGTCAAAAATTCAAAGCAGTGTGCAATACAGTACAATACATACGTAATATAACAAATAAAACCAAAAGCATTAAAACCATCTCTGACCAGCATTTCTGACCAATCACCCACATCCTCTTCCCTATTCTCCTTCTCACTGCTGCGTGACTCTCCCTGCCCAGCTGCCCTCAACCCTCTATTTATTACCCCTTCCTGCTCAGCAGCCCCCACACTCTCTCTCTCTCACTCTCTCACATTTCCCTGCCCAGCATCCCCAACCTCCAACTCCCCACAGGGGAGCAGCATCACTTCCAGGACCAGTGGGGGGAAGATAAAGTTGGTGTTCCCATCAGGCTCAGAAGAGCAAGAGTTGGCAAAGTCTCGCTGTGATCTGGGTGAAGGAGGAAACAGCCTCCCACTGGGCCAGAAAGAGGAGAAGGAAGCAAGAGTAGCCTCCTGTCAGGCCCGATAAAGGAGAAGTCAGCTGATTCTCACCCAAACTGATGAGGAGACAGCAGCCTCTGGCTGGCCCTGTGACAGACCACCCAGAACTTCATGACACATCAGTGTGTCCTGACGCACCTGTTGAGAACCAGTTCTCTAAAGGAGGTAATTTGAAAAAGGATTTGCGTGCTTAAAACTGGATTTTACATGCATAAATGCACATAAGTGGGCTTTTGAAAATTGCTATGATATATGCTGTTATGTACATAAATCCTTTTGAAAATTACCTTTTAAACACGTAGATCACAATAGTCTTTCCTTCAGTAGGCATATTAACTAAAAAAAAAATTGAGTCTCTAATATAATTAAAAAATCAACATAATATGCAAACACACATACATATAAACATGTATACACAAATAAACACAAGCAACTCAATCTACATCCCTGTAATAACATACCACAGATTGCTTTTCAAAAAAGCAAACAGCATACCGGGGGGGGGGGGGGGGGGGGGGGGGAGGGGGGGTCAATTCACTCATGTTCAAGCCAGAAAGGAGATTGAGGGAAATAGCTATTTGGAGCAGAGGATGTCTAGGAGTCTGAATAAGGGTGAGCAAGACAAAAATGGGAGTTTAGCAAGGCATTTCTGCTCTGAGCCACAGAATACATTAGCTATCTCATTTCCCTATGCATGAGCCTCATCCCTTTCTGGGAATATAGTCACCTGAATGATATCAGTACTCTATAGAAAAATGAGAAAACTGTACTGCATTGCACAGGTTTAAACTATGATATCAACACCTGTCACACACAATTGCTCCACCAGGTTACACCTACCCTGCCTTCCCAGTACTTTTTATTTCAGGGCTTTAGGAGTAAAGAAACTATCATCCATAAAGGAAGATATTTGCAGACCAGTGGGCAGGAAAGTTACTGGGGGGAATAACTTAACCCAGATATTCAGTGAACTATATCTGGATATGTGTTAAACTGAATACACCCAGTTAAAGTTACCCAGATAAAATCAGCTGGGTAGCTTTAGATCAAGTATTTACAGTACCCTGCTCACTTTAGCCAAGTAGCACTGAATATCAGTGCTCATTGGCCAAATGTAACCATGTCCCTGGATCACCTCCATCCCCACCTCTTTTTTGTGCAGATAATGAGTTAAATAAAATTTAGCTGGAAAACATGGGAAAATATTGAAACATTATATGGACAAACCCTTTGAATATCAGCATCATAGTTTTAATTCCAAATTTTGCAATCAGTTCAATTTCTGCTGTAAAGGGAATACAAATCCAGAATATCACCTTCAAATTTGTGTCTGGGGCAAAATATTATTAAGTGTTCCATAGTTTTATCAGGATTTCCACAGTTACAGAATTTTTTGAGTGCCATGCTGGCCAATGGCCATGCCTACATAAGAACATGCCATACTGGGTCAGAACAAGGGGCCATCAAGCCCAGCATCCTGTTTCCAACAGTGGCCAATCTAGGCCATAAGAACCTGGCAAGTACCCGAAAACTAAGTCTATTCCATGTTACCGTTGCTAGTAATAGCAGTGGCTATTTTCTAAGTCAATTAATAGCAGGTAATGGACTTCTCCTCCAAGAACTTATCCAATCCTTTTTTAAACACAGCTATACTAACTGCACTAACCACATTCTCTGGCAACAAATTCCAGAGTTTAATTGTGCGTTGAGTAAAAAAGAACTTTCTCCGATTAATTTTAAATGTGCCACATACTAACTTCATGGAGTGCCCCCTAGTCTTTCTATTATTTGAAAGAGTAAATAACCGATTCACATCTACCCATTCTAGACCTCTCATGATTTTAAACACCTCTATCATATCCCCCCTCAGCCATCTCTTCTCCAAGCTGAAAAGTCCTAACCTCTTTAGTCTTTCCTCATAGGGGAGCTGTTCTACTCCCCTTATCATTTTGTTAGCCCTTCTCTGTACCTTCTCCATCACAATTATATCTTTTTTGAGAAGCGGTGACCAGAATTGTACACAGTATTCAAGGTGCAGTCTCACCATGGAGAGAGACAGAGGCATTATGACATTTTCCATTTTATTCACTATTCCCTTTCTAATAATTCCCAATATTCTGTTTGCTTTTTTGACTGCCGCAGCACATGAACCGACGATTTCAATGAGTTATCCACTATGCCGCCTAGATCTCTCTCTTGAGTTGTAGCACCTAATATGGAACCTAACATTGTGTAACTATAGCATGGGTTATTTTTCCCTATATGCATCCCTTGCACTTATCTACATTAAATTTCATCTGCCATTTTGATGTTCAGTTTTCCAGTCTCACAAGGTCTTCCTGCAATTTATCACAATCTGCTTGTGATTTAACTACTCTGAACAATTTTGTATCATCTGCAAATTTGATTACCTCACTCGTTGTATTTCTTTCCAGATCATTTATAAATATATTGAAAAGTAAGGGTCCCAATACAGATCCCTGAGGCACTCCACTGCCCCCTCCCTTCCACTGAGAAAATTGTCCATTTAATCCTACTCTGTTTCCTGTCTTTTAGCCACTTTGCAATCCATGAAAGGACATCGCCACCTATCCCATGAGTTTTTACTTTTCCTAGAAGCCTCTCATGAGGAACTTTGTCAAACGCCTTCTGAAAATCCAAGTATACTACATCTACCGGTTTAACCTTATCCACATGTTTATTAACTCCTTCAGAAAAGTGAAGCATATTTGTGAGGCAAGACTTGACTTGGGTAAAGCAATGCTGACTTTGTTCCATTAAACCATGTCTTTCTATATGTTCTGTGATTTTGATGTTTAGAACACTTTCCACTATTTTTCTTGGCCTGAAGTTAGGCTAACCAGTCTGTAGTTTCATGGATTGCCCCTGGAGCCCTTTTTAAATATTGTGGTTACATTTGCTAACCTCCATTCTTCAGGTACAATGGATGATTTTAATGATAGGTTACAAATTTTTACTAATAGGTCTGAAATTTCATTTTTTAGTTCCTTCAGAACTCTGGGGTGTATACCATCCGGTCCAGGTGATTTACTACTCTTCAGTTTGTCAATCAGGTCTACCATATCTTCTAGGTTCACCATGATTTGATTCAGTCCATCTGAATCATTACCCATTAAAACCTTCTCCAGTACGGGTACCTCCCCAACATCCTCTTCAGTAAACACTGAAGCAAAGAAATCATTTAATCTTTCTGCTATGGCCTTATCTTCTCTAAGTGCCCCTTTAACCCCTCGATCATCTAACTGTCCAACTGACTCCCTCACAGGCTTTCTGCTTCAGATATATTTTAAAAAGTTTTTACTGTTTTTACTTTCTTCAAAGGCACAAAATTCAACATTAAGAAAAAATGCTGATGAGTATGAGGTGGTCATAAGACATGGCACTATGGGCCTTTATTTGCTGCAACCTGCTGACACCACTGAAACAAGACAATACTGCATACTTTCTATTTGTAGCAGCACATTCGAGCTTGAAGATCACTTTGGGATTCCATTTATACGAAGAAGGATTCATCATTTAAAAAAAAAAAAAAAAAAAAAGTCCTCCTATTTTCAAAGGCATAAACATTCAGCACTAGTGATGCAGCAATGATTACTCGGGCCCCAGAGAAAGTTTCCATTTTGGGTCACCTTCCCATCCTATGGTGGTCCAATCACAGCTGACAGCAGGAGAGCACAGGTGGCAGCACAGTGGGCCTAGTTACTCTTTCTGCCTCCGGTGGCTTTCCTGCCTATGTGATTCACAGCTCAGATCAGTTCTTTGAACCGCATGGTGCGCCGTATATTTCTATGGATCACTGTGTGATTTAAAGAGTGTGAACCAAGTGGGAGAGGCACCAATGGCAGGAAGAGTAGGTTAGAGAATCATCGTGCCCATTGCCCCATCAACTTCACTCTCCTGCTGTCAGTTGGGATTGGGTCACAGGGTGTGAGGAAGGAACTGGGAAGCTAGAAAAGACAGGCAATGGATGGCACCTATGACCGGTGGGCAGAGACATTGCTTGATACTTTAAAGACTCAGAGCTCAAGCCCATGGAGCCCCACACAAGATTTTGATAACTAATCACAATCCTGTCATTCCCCCAAATTGATCTTGTAAAAACACTTAAATGTATATTATAGGATGAATATTCAGAGCCTAGCTGTTTATCTAAGTTAGCCGGATAGACATATCTGGCTAATTTAGATAGGATATTCAGCAGCATCCATAACCCCCAATGCAATACGGGGGTTAGCGCATCCAAAATGCGCGTCCAATCAAGCGCGTAGCTAATAGCGCTCATCACATGTAAATTTCATGTAGATGAGATTATTAGCTAATCCCTGTGATTCAAAAAATTTCCCACACGGCCAATGCGCCCATTGCAATGTGGCAAATTTTACACCAGCCCGGGGCTGGCGTAAAGGGTATGCCGCACTCAAGGACTGACTGGAAAAAGTAAAATTCTGCTTTCTGTGATTCCTCCTACTTAGTATCATCACGATACTAAGTAGGAGGAACCACAGAAAGCAGATTGAAGTAAAAAAAGAAAAAATAAAGTCTTGAAAAAAAAATGTTCTGGGCTCCTAATATAGACGATCAAGATAGATGATCCAGGCCGTGTATCTTGTGCTAGTATCTTGTGCTGGTGGAGGGGGAAAATGCATGCTCAAACTGAGTGTCCATTTTCCTAGCCCACACTAACAGCCACTTCTCTTGTGCGCCCAATCCTGAAGAGTCGCTATAGATGCACAATTTTCGCTAGCGCCTCCATTTTAGCGCAACTTCTCAATTAACTAATGCATTGCATTCCCCGGAAGGGTGGCTGGGCACGCCTTAGGAGAGCGGGCACTCAATCATGAGTGCCCATTTTATGCAGGCCGATATTGCATCGGCCTGTAACAGAGAGAGGCCCATTTGGTGCTACTGAATGATGGCACTCACATGTAATGGCTAATTCAACCCTGCTTATCGATGGAAAAAGTTAGCTACAGTTCAGATGCTGTGGCTACCTTTTCCCAGGAGCAGCATAATTAACCCCCCCCCAAAGTGTCCAAAAACCTGAGAGTCCTGTTAGAACTTCTGTCCCATCCTTCTGCCACCTCTAGAGGTGGATTTAATGCCAAAAAGGGCATTCTAATTTAAAAACATGTGGCAAATGCCCCTCTCCATGTTCCCACGGCTCTAGTGCTAAACTTTCAAAAGGGAAACTTTGATAAAATAAGAAAAATAGAAAAAAAACTGAAAGGTGCAGCTACAATGGTAAAAAGTGCAACAGGCATGGACATTGTTAAAAAATACTAGAGATGTGAATCGGAACTGGAATCAGTTCCGATTCCGGTTCCGATTCACATCGTTAATTTTTTTTGTGTGGCCCGATTGCGGTTTTGTTTATCGGCTGCGCCCGAGCCGATAAACAAAAAAACCCACCCGACCCTTTAAAACTGTTCCCTTAGCTTTCCCCACCCTCCCGAACCCCCCAAAACTTTTTACAAGTACCTGGTGGTCCAGTGGAAGTCCCGGGAGCGATCTCCCGCTCTCGGGGCCATCGGCTGCCACTAATAAAAATGGTGCTGATGGCCCTTTGCCCTTACCATGTGACAGGGTATCCGTGCCATAGGCCAGGCCCTGTCACATGGTAGGAGTAATGGATGGCCGGCGCCATCTTTAAAAATGGCGCTGGCCATCCAGTGCTTGTACCATGTGACAGGGGCCGGCCAATGGCACGGATACCCTGTCACATGGTAAGGGCAAAAGGCCATCGGCGCCATTTTGATTAGTGGCAGCCGACGGCCCGAGAGCGTGAGATGGCTCCCGGGACCCCCACTGGACCACCAGGTACTTGTAAAACGTTTTGGGGGGGGGGGGGATCGGGAGGGTGGGGGAAGCTAAGGGAACAGTTTTAAAGGGTCGGGGTGGGTTTAGGGATTGTTTTGGTGTGCCGTTTTTCCCGCCCTCCCCCAAAACGATAAGAGAACCCCAGGAACAAAATCGTGGGGTTCTCTTATTGGGAGCCCCTCTTTTCTGACGATTTTGAAAATATCGTCCGATATTTTCAATCGTCCGAAGCCCGATTCATTTCCCTAAAAAATACCATCTTAGAAGCACAGTCCAGTTGTATTCCATGAATTAAGAAAGGTGGAAGGAAGGCAAAATATTACCAGCATGGCTAAAAGATGAGGGGAAAGAGGCTATTTTATCCAAAAGATCTTCATTCAAAAATTGGAAGAAGGATCCTTCAGAAGAAAATAAGATAAAGCATAAGCATTGGCATAAGACAGGCTAAGAGAGAATTTAAAAAGAAGTTGGCCATAAAGGCAAGAACTCATAATAAAAACTTTTAAAAATATATCCGAAGCAGAAAGCCTGCGAGGGAGTTGGTTGGGCCGTTGGATGATCGAAGGGTTAAAGGTGCGCTTAGAGAAGATAAGGCCATCACGGAAAGATTAAACAATTTATTTGCTTTGGTGTTTACTGAAGAGGATGTTGGAGAGATACCCATTCTGGAGAAGGTTTTCATGGGTGATGATTCAGATCAACTGAACCAAATCACGGTGAACCTAGAAGATGTGGTAGGCCCGACTGACAAACTGAAGAGCAGAAAATCACCTGGACCAGATGGTATACACCCCAGGGTTCTGAAAGAACTAAAAATTGAAATTTCATACCTATTTCAATTAATTTGTAACCTATCTGTTTAGGTTTTGAGGTGTTTGGTGGATTCTTAGGTGCTGCAGTGATGACCATTCCCACAGGGAGGAGCCTCACAGGGAACTGCAGTACCGGGCTAGACTCAGAAGCACAAACACAGAGATAATTTTTATTGTACAGCTTGTAGAGTTCACCAGAGGTAGCAGTAGTGAGCAGATTCCTGCAGCAGCAGCAGCCTTGGGTCCTCAGCTGAGAAGCCCCATCCCTCAATGGTGGTGTACGGAGCTCTGATGCAGGTTTTCAATGAGGAGCTGTAGGTGAGACAGACTGGTAGATGTTAGATTACTCACACTCTTGTAGCTGTAATAGTGAAGTTCCCAGCAGGTAGAAGTATTGGTAGCAGGCACCAAGGTAGACAACTCAGGCCCTCGAGGAGCGAGTACCTGGATACTGGATAGGCACCTGGAAAGAAGCATAAGGCCCCCAAGGAGCGGGTACCCAAGTTAGTAGAACCCCGGAGAGTAGAAAGAGCTTCCAGCAGCAGCAAGGAGTGGCAGAGCAGCTTAGACTGGACAAATCCAATCCTTGCTAACTCAAAGTCAGTCAGCAAATGGGCAACCTAAATACCCGGATGTTGTGATATCACTCGAGGGGGACGCCCCCGAGGTTCACGCCAATGTTGGAATAAAGACATGGGTAGCATGTGCGTGCACCCTAGGAGGCCCTCAGGTGAATCATGGCGGAATGCCTTGCCATAGCTGTTCTGGGGATGCTGGAGAATGCGACAAGCAGACGCAGCAGTCGCCATTTTCCCGAGACTGGTGGAGAAAGCGAATATTGAGGTGAGGCATGTGGGACGAAGCTGTCTGAGTCCGATGGACGCAACACTATCATTAAAATCATCCAATGTACCTGAAGATTGGAAGATGACCAATGTAACCCCTATGTTTAAAAAGGGATCCAGGGGTAATCCAGGAAACCACAGACTGGTGAGCCTGACTTCAGTACCAGGAAAAATCATGGAAACTGTTATAAAGAATAAAATCACAAAACATTTAGATAGACATGGTTTGATGGGACACAGCCAACATGGATTTACCCAAGGGAAATCTTGCTTCACAAATCTACATTGTTTTGAAAGGGTGAATAAACATGTGGACAAAGGTGAACCGGTAGATGTGGTGATATTTGGATTTTCAGAAGGCATTCGACAAAGTCCTGCATGAGAGGCTTCTAAGTCATGGGATAGGAGGCGATGTCCTTTTATGGATTGCAAGCTGGTTAAAAGACAGGAAACAGAGAGTAGGATTAAATGGTCAATTTTCACACTTGAAAACAGTAAACAGTGGAGTGCCTCAGGGATCTGTACTTGGACTGGTGCTTTTTAAAATATTTATAAATTATCTGGAAAGGGGTACGATGAGTGAAATGATCAAATTTGCAGATGACACAAAATTTTGCAGAGAAGTTAAATCTCAAGTGGACTGTGATAAATTGAGGAGGACCTTGCGAGACAGGAAGCTTGGGCTTCCAAATGGCAGAAGAAATTTAATGTAGACAAGTGCAAAGTGATGCATATAGAGAAAAAATAACCCTTGCTGTAGTTACACAATGTTAGGTTCTATCTTAGGAGTTACCACCCAGGAAAGAGATCTAGGCTTCATTGTGGATAGTACATTGAAATCGTCAGCTCAGTGTGCTGTGGCAATCAAAAAAGCAAACAAAATGTTAGGAATTATTAGTAAGGGAATGGCAAATAAAACAGAGGATGTCATAATGCCTCTGCATCGCTCCATGTGTGTGCAGTTCTGGTCACCACATCTCAAATAGGATATAGCTGCACTGAAGAATGTGCAGAGAAGGGCAACCAAAAAAAGAGGCATGGAAAAGCTGCCCTATGAGGAAAGGCTAAAGAAGATAGGGATGTTCAGTTTGGAGAAGAGACGACCGAGGGGGGATACGATAGAAGTCTACAAAATCATGAAAGGACTTGAACAAGTTAATATAAATTGGTTATTTACTCTCTCAGATAAAAGAAGGACCAGGGGGCACTCCATGAAGTTAGCAAGTAGCTCATTTAAAACAAATCGAAGAAAATTATTTTGCAATCCAGCACATTGTTAAGCTCTGGAATTCATTGCCAGAGGATTTGGTTACAGCAGTTAGTGTTACTGGGTTTAAAAAATGTTTGGACAAGTTCCTAAGAAAAAAATCCATAAACTGCTATTACGGTAATTAATAAGCAATAGCTTGTGATCTGTCTAATGTTTGGGTACTTGCCAGGTACTTGTGACTTGGACTGGCTACTGTTGGAAACAGGATACTGGGCTTGATGGCCCCTTGGTCTGACCGAGTATGGCACATCTTATGTTCTTATGTCTTCTAACTCTTTTTTATTTGCCATTTCTTCTCCCTCTTCCTGTCTTCTTCATTTCCTCTTCTACATGTTTCTGACATTGATCTTTCTCTTTCAACTCTTTCCTTCATTTCTCCCTTTTCTGCCTATCTATTCAGTATGCACTCAGATTTCACCTTTTTCCTCCTTTCTCACCCACTTGTTCTCTATTTTCCTGATTTTACTTTTCGCCTACCTGCCAGCTTTCCATCTCCTTCTCTCATCCCCTTTATTTATTATTTATAAAATGTATTTATAAAATTATAACTCGCACTCATACAGAGTGTACATGGTTAACAAGGAAATAACATACATAATTAAAATACAGTAATTACGAAATCAAAACATAGTGCATAATTTAAGAATCAGTAATTACAAAAAAAATCAAAAACAAACCTGAACACATCAACAAAAAGGTTTGCAGAAGTGGTTGAGACTGTATGTGACATGAGGGCCATAACTGAAGTTTTTCGAATCTGAGAAATGGTTAGGAACTGAATCAGTTCCAAGCAAGGTCATCAAAGGCTTGTATGAACACATGAGTTTTTAGTGCCTTACTGATTGATTTATTACAATGTATTGTTTGGAGCTGTTCAGACAACGCATTCCATAGGCATGGTACCCCAACAGAAAACGCCTGTTCCCTGATCGTGCCAAAATGCAGAAATATAATCGAAGGGATTTACAGAAGGTTTATATTAGTTGACTAGGGGGCACTCCATGAAGTTAGCATGGGGCACATTTAAAACTAATCGGAGAAAGTTCTTTTTTACTCAACGCACAATTAAACTCTGGAATTTGTTGCCAGAGGATGTGGTTAGTGCAGTTAGTATAGCTGTGTTTAAAAAAGGATTGGATACGTTCTTGGAGGAGAAGTCCATTACCTGCTATTAATTAAGGTGACTTAGAAAATAGCCACTGCTATTACTAGCAACGGTAACATGAAATAGACTTAGTTTTTGGGTACTTACCAGGTTCTTATGGCCTGGATTGGCCACTGTTGGAAACAGGATGCTGGGCTTGATGGACCCTTGGTCTGACCCAGTACGGCATTTTCTTATGTTCTTATGTTCTTATGACCTTAGAAGGCGGGCAGGCTGATATACACCCAGTATTGCATTAAAATCAGGGTATGTTAGGCTTGATTATTTTCTAACTAGTATTCATGGTTGTGCGAAGATCCGAGCTGTTGAGATTGCCGATATCGTGATCTCTGATCACGCCCCTGTCAAGCTGGAGGTAGAACTGACCTCACACTCAAAATTCTAATTTTTGGAAATTTCCTTTTTTCCTGACCGCTGAGGGGAAGTTTCGCGAACACTTACTCAAAAGCTGGGCAGACTATGTAGCTTTTAATGAGAAGCATTCCACATCCCCAGTTCTTTTTTGGTATACTGCCAAGGCAGTGCTAAGGGGGGATATTATTTCCTACATGTCACATAGGAAAAAAATCCATGAATCATAGGCTTCTGTCTTTGACCTCTCAGCTCACACAGGCACGCACACGATTGGCGAAGCATAATACAGCGGAGAACAGAGCCTACTATCATACTGTACAGGGAGAGTTGAACACCTTACTGCATCAGAGAGCGCGTAAAAGTGTCTTGTTTTATCAATACAAGCTATTTCAGCATAGCAACAAATCTGGGCAGTTACTGGCCAATCTAGTGAAGTCAGCGCGGGGTTCCTGTCATTGTTTTCGAGATTTTTACAGTGCCTTATATACAGCTGAGGGTTGGAATAAGGATGCTTGTGAGCAGTTTTGTTCTAAATTTCAACTCCCTCAGCTAACAATGGAACAAAAGGATTATTTGAATAGGCCGATTTCTTTGGAAGAAATCCGTTTGGTGATCCAACAGGCGAAACGGTTTAAGGCCCCGGGGCCCGATGGATACGGGGCAGAATTTTATAAATGCCTGTTGGATCAGGTGGTCAATCCGTTGGCTCAATCCTTTTCTGCCATGCTGGAAACTGGTTCCTTCCCAAATCACGAAAACCAGGCGCACGTGATTCTCATTCCCAAACCAGGGAAAGATCCTTTATCACCAGATTCATATAGGCCTATATCTCTGTTAAATTTTGATCATAAGATCTTTGCTAAGGTAATGGCAGATAGGTTGGCGACCATACTTCCTACTCTGGTTGCAGTAGACCAGGCTGGTTTTATTCGGAAGCGCCATGCGCTTACTAATATCCGAAAAATTTTAGCTGCCATGACGATGTGTCAACACTCAGACATCCCCTTTCTGGCCATTAGCTTTGATGCAGAGAAGGCCTTTGATAGGGTGGAGTGGCCCTACTTATTTCATGTGCTGCAGCTGATGGGTTTTGAAGGTCTATTTTTTCAGGCGATCCCTCTTTTATATTCCAACCCGGAAGTGATTATCTTGGTTAACGGTTCACATTCTGAAGTCTTTAATATTACTCGTGGTACATGACAGGGTTGTCCGTTATCCCTATTGTTGTTCATTCTCCAACTGGAGCCTCTACTTTTAGCTATTCAGCTTACTAAGGAAGTGAGGGGAGTCTGTTTTCAATCCACTCTTTTTAAGTATGCAGCGTTCGCGGACGACATGCTGTTTTTTTTGACGGACCCACTCTCATCCCTACGATGGCTCCTACAACTATTTGGACGTTTGGGACATTCTCAGACCTGCGTCTTAATATGAGTAAATCAAAGGTCTTGGCAAGTCCGGCGACGTTGCAACAGGAATGGGTGGATGATTTTCCTTTGCAGTGGGCGGTAAACTCTTTTAAGTACCTCGGTATCGTTATTCCCTGGGACCTCTCTAGGCTTTATGCACTGAATGTTCATCCTCTGTTACAGAGTACTCTTGACCGGCTGAGGGCTTGGGCGGACCTCCCCCTTTCTTTAGGGGGTAGAGTTCAGTTGTTTAAGTTGGCTCTTTTGCCCAAGTGGCTTTACCTCTTTCAAAATCTGCCTCTCATCTTACGCCGGGCGGAGTTAATACAATTAGATAAGAGTCAAAGACGGTTTTTCTGGTGGGGTGGGAAGGCAAGGAGCCCCTTGGTTTGGGTGCATATGCCCTGGGGGAGAGGTGGCTTGGGAGTTCCGGATTTTGCTTTGTACAATTTGGCAGGGAATTTCCGGTTAATTAGAGACTGGATTCTAGGAACCTCCATGTCTCTGAACTTGCTGGTGGATCAAGCCTGGGCCAATCCTTATGCTTTGACCTCTGTCTTTCAAGCCCCTTCAGCTAGTTTAAATACTTTTTTGGTACATAATGTGCTTGCTAAACCTCACCACCAAACATGGGTTAAATTATAATGCTCTTGTTAAAGTTGGATCGCCTATGTACTTATCTTAATCTCCAACTACACCTTGATTAACCATATCTTGATTAACCATATCTTCTATCGTTTACCTGTGTGAATTAATCCTGTCCTTTCTCTTCCTTCTCAGCCAAGTTCTTATCACCCTGTTATATGTAACTGCCTTTTCAGCACCATTGTTATAGTTATGTTTACTATGCACCCCTGTTTTATGTGAACCAGCATGATGTGACTGCTGTCTCGAATGCCGGTAAAATTTGAAATTTGAAATTTGAAAAAAAATTTGAAAATTTGAAATAAATAAATAAATCTTTTACCTATTCAGGGGAACCCTGATTTTCTCCCAGGGTCCACACTATCTCCTTCCAAAGATGGGGTAAATTGGGGATTACGCATGTGGGTCATGTGGTGAACACAGAGGGTCAACTTTTCTCTTTGGCGTAATTGCGGGACACTTATAGTGTCTCAGCCAAGGAGGTTTTCCCGTACTTGCAACTCCAACATTATATTGCCTCCCTACCACAGACGTGTCGCCAAGCAATGTCCTTTCGACACATTACAGTGAACTTACTATTGGAACAGACGCAGCCTCCATCTCTTTCACAACACTATCGTTTGCTCAAACAATTAACTCTTAGGGATACTTGCTCTATTTTGGTCGAAAGGTGGAATCGGGATGGGGTATTTCTGTTAACTTCCGCTATTATTAATGCATGTTTCCGGCGTATCTCTCAACTCTCAGTCAATATGTATTATCGCGAAATGCAGTATAAATTTATCCGACGCAGTTATATATCTGCTCAAGATGCATTTAACTCTAAAACAGCATCTTCACCCCATTGCCCATGTTGTGGCTCATCAACGGGTTCGCTATCGCACGCATTTTGGGCGTGTCCACAGATCCAGCCCTTTTGGCAAAAGGTGGTTCGATATCTGGAATCTGTACTGGAGCCACGTATCCCTTTCTCCTATTATTGGTTACTTTTTGGCTGCATTTCGCCTTTGAAGGTGAGAGTTCTGGGATCCCGTTTGTTCATTCAAAAAGCTTGTTTAGCTGCTAAAAGGACTATACTTGCCCATTGGAGAGAACCTACAAGTCCATCTTATTGGGCTTGACGCAATAGTCTACATCATATGATGCAAATGGAAGCTTCTATAATGCGCATTGCACCACGACAGAAGAAGACATTTCTGGACATTTGGGGTCCGTATTTACAGAGACTTCCACATCGTGTACGCAGTTTGATAGTTAATCAGTGACTGTGCTTAATGTAACTCCCATTCAGATGTTCGGGCGTTATCGAACAAGGATTTAGGCAGCTGATGGCAGAGAGACTCCTGGGGTTTGGGGGTGGGGGTAGCACTGTTGGGGTATGCTGTACCACTGGATGTAACAGTTTGTTTGTCAGGGGACGCTTCTGGAGTTGGAGGTCCTCTGCCCGTTGTATTTGCTTATGAAAAATTAATAAAAACTGTTCTAATAAAAAAAAAAAAATCAGGGTAGGGAGCTCTTTTGAAGAAGTTTGTGTATTAAGGCCAGAACTTTATATTGAATGCAATAATGGACTGCCAACCGGTGCAGGGAAAACAAGAGAAGATAATATGGTCGTGCTTCCCTGCACCGGTTAGCAGCCGAGTGGCAGCATTCTGAACATCTGAATTGTTATGATGGAATATGCCAGCAGCCCAAAATAAAGGGAATTACAGTAGTCAAGGCCTGTCAAAATGAGAGACTGCAAAGCAGTGCAAAAGTCTTGTGGATTATAAAGCTGTTGAAACTTAAAAAAGGAAGCTCTAACAATATTTTGAATATGCATTTTCATAGATAAATTGGCATCAATAGCGACACCAAGATTCCTAGCATATTACCTGATTGGGATAGTGCAACCATCGAAAATAAGAACTGAAGAAACATCAGATGGAAAATCTTTAAGGGCAGTAGGCATAACAAGTTTGATTTTGTCCTAATTTAGTTACAGTTTGTTATGAAAGAGCCATCTCTTAACCAACCATTTCCCACTGTTTTATCCTTTCCCCAGCCCTCTCATTCCATCTTAGGGGTGTGCATTCGTTTGCAACGTATTGGTAATCCGCAACGTATATGCCATATTCATTGTATTCGTGGGGCTCACAAAACGTATGGCAAACCCCCACGAATACAACGTATCACTAACGAATAAACCCCCACCCTCCTGACCCCCCAAGACTTGCCAAAAGTCCTTGGTGGTCCAGCGGGGGTCCTGGAGCGATCTCCTTCACTCGGGCCATCGGCTGCTGGTATTCAAAATGGCGCCGATAGCCTTTGCCCTTACTATGTCACAGGGGCCGACCAATGGCACCGGTAGCCCCGTGACATAGTAAGGGCAAAGGCTATCGGTGCCATTTTGAATACCGGCAGCCGACGGCCCGAGTGCAGGAGATCGCTCCAGGACTCCCACTGGACCACTAGGGAATTTTGGCAAATCTTTGGGGGGGTCAGGAGGGTGGGGGGTTGTAGTAAATTAAATTTAAAGGGTTGGGATGAGGTTTTTTTGGGAAACGAATACATATGTAACTAATGAACGGATCGGGGTCCCCCGAGAATGGATGCAACGGATTTGGGTCCCGACGAAAACGAATACTGAATGGGACGAATCTGTCCCTGCTGCACATCCCTATTCCATCTTCTCTTACTTCTTAACCAATCTCTTATTCCCACCTGTATTTCATCCAATTCTTGTACCCCATTTCCACCCTTTGTACTCACCCTCTCCCCAGGCTTCATGTACTTTCCTTTGCCTCTCATGCCCTCATCACCCCCAGCTACTTCTCTGTCACTTATGCGCTCCTCTGACTCCAGCCCCTATCTTCTGCCTCTTACCCCTACCAACCTTCCATTACCCCCTTTCACCACCTCCCTAAATTAATTTTCATCCATTCTCACCCACTTCATAAATCCTTCCCTTTCAGTTCTCTCTCACCCTCACCCCCCATCCACTTCTCTTACTCCCTCTCTGTCCATTTCTACTGTGTCATGGACATTCCCAGCCCTTCAAGTCTTCACACCACTTCTCAACTCCCCACCAACCTTCCTTTACACCTGTCTCACATCTATAGTTCCTTCTCAAATCCCACACTCATTCTCTCCTATCCCAAATAAGACTCCCCCACTCATGACCCTACCTAATCAATGAGTCACCATTGTAATCCCAGTCCTCACTCAGTCTGTCCCTGCTCAGTCCCCCATCCCAGAATATTCACTCTTCCCTTTTTCCTACTCAATTCCTGAGTCCCCATTTTTCCCCATTTGTCCCTATATTCCCCCCAATTCCCAATCCCCACGTCCCCATGCTCCCTCTCCCTCCAATGCCCAAGTCCCCATTCCCCCCCTCAATCCCCAGATCCCTATTCTACCCCACTCAAATTCTCCACTTTCCCCTTAATCCCCACTTCTTCCTCAATCCTGGGTCCCCACACCCCACACCCCTTCCCAAATCCCAGCTCTTAATCCTTTTCTCCACCTCTTAGTGCCTCTCCACCTTCACTCTCCCTGCATACAATGGCAGTAATGGTCTATGGCTCTGCACCACTAACCCAGTTGCTCCCCTTCTGCTGGCATCAAAGAAGAGGGGAAGCTACAGGGGCCAAAGTGCAGAGTGTATGTGGAGGTGTGGATCGGTAAGAAAGATAAGGAGAGGAGCAAAATGTAGGGGAGAAGAAGAGAGGATACCTCATTAATTCACTTCCATTAAATCTAGCTAACATGTGCTTTAAGTAGTATACCAGCAAACCCCCAATGAATAATCACTTACGTGAATTCTGATCTAATAACTATCACATGGAATGGGAGTTGATTTGATTGCTGAGGTTTATGTAATTCTGTAGCACAGTGAAGATATAGTTGCAATGGAGAAGGTACAGAGAAGGGCAACCAAAATGATTAAGGGGATGGAACAGCTCCCCTATGAGGAAAGGCTGAAGAGGTTAGGGCTGTTCAGCTTGGAGAAGAGATGGCTGAGGGGGGATATGATAGAGGTCTTTAAGATCATGAGAGGTCTTGAACAAGTAGATGTGAATCAGTTATTTACACTTTCAAATAATAGAAGGACTAGGGGGCATTCCATGAAGTTAGCAAGTAGTACATTTAAGACTAAACGGAGAAAATTCTTTTGCACTCAATGCACATAAAGCTCTGGAATTTGTTACCAGAGGTTGTGGTTAGTGCAGTTAGTGTACCTGGGTTCAAAAAAGATTTGGATAAGTTCTTGGAGGAGAAGTCCATTAACGGCTATTAATCAAGTTTACTTAGGGAATAGCCACTGCTATTAATTGCATCAGTAGCATGGGATCTTCTTAGTGTAGGGGATCTTCTTAATGTAGGGTGGCACTCCATGAAGTTAGCATGTGGCACATTTAAAACTAATCGGAGAAAGTTCTTCTTCATTCAACGCACAATTAAACTCTGGAATTTGTTGCCAGAGGATGTGGATAGTGCAGTTAGTATTAGGGATGTGAATCGTTTTTGAATGATTAAAATTATCGTCAGATAATTTTAAAATCGTCCAAAATTGTTAGAGTGCAGATACAATACAAATGCCCCCGATTTATCATCAGGGGCATTTGTATTGTATCAAATAGGGCGCGAGAAAACCGGCACACCAAAAAAACCGTATGACATAGTGAGGGCAAAGGTAGCGCCGGCGCCATTTTGAAGATTGGCAATACGGCCCACGTGCAAGAGGTCACTCCCGGACCCCCGCTGGACTTTTGGCAAGTCTTGTGGGGGTCAGGAGGCCCCCCCAAGCTGGCCAAATGTCCCTGGGGGTCCAGCGGGGGTCCGGGGGCGATCTCCAGCAGGCGTGACCTCAGGAGCCAGGAAACAAAATGGTGCCGGCGCTACCTTTGCCCTGTCACATGATAAGGGCAAAGGGCCACCGGCGCCATTTCTCAACGCAGTCGTGGCTAGAGAGAGAGGGAGATTGCGTCGGGACCCCCCACTGGACCCCAGGTAATTTAAAACATTTTGGGGGGTTCGGGAGGGTGGAGGATTTCTTTTAAAGGTTTGGGGTGGGTTTTAGGGTTTTTTTGGTGTGCCGGTTTTCCCGCCCTCCCCCGATTTACGATTTTTAACGATATTTTTTAAAAAAACAACACGACAATAAGATTTCCCTCCCCCCCCAGCCAAAATCGATCGTTAAGACGATCGATCACACGATTCACACCTCTAGTTAGTATAGCTATGTTTAAAAAAAGATTGGATAAGTTCTTGGAGGAGAAGTCCATTACCTGGTATTAATTAAGTTGACTTAGAAAATAGCCACTGCTATTACTAGCAAAGGTAACATGAAATAGACTTAGTTTTTGGGTACTTGCCAGGTTCTTATGGCCTGGATTGGCCACTGTTCGAAACAGGATGCTGGGCTTGATGGACTCTTGGTCTGACCCAGTATGGCATGTTCTTATGGTGTGTCATGCAGATAGAGGGAGAAACATGGCAAGGTGCTTCCACTAGCAGTGCAATCAAGTTCAGAGAGCACAACAAAATGATGCTTCCTTCTTTGCCACGGCTGTGCATTTAAATTCAGTGTCAGGGTTGCATGGAGCCGAAGCGGTGGCAGAAATATTAAGCTGGCTTCTGAGCCCACTGTGATGTAAAATTTTGCTCTAGGAGGTGGATCAAAGCTGCATGCCACAGCACACGTGCAATAGTCTAGTGCAGTTAGGGAAATAATTAGGGGAGTACCCATTCATGGACAGTCTTTCCACTGGCAAAGCTGTAATGGATACCCTTGGTCCTGAGATTTTATAGCAGAGCTCTGCAATAGACTCTGGAGGCAGTCTAAGTTGAGAGTGAGAGTGAGTGGTTGTATTTTCCTAAGTTAGATTTTGGGGCTACCTGGAGCCTCAGAAACTCTCCAAGACCCCTCCAGGATAGGTCAAAGGGGCTGCACTGCTGTACTCTCCACATGAGGTGCAGAGTGGCTGCTATGGGACTAATTTGGGGATTTTTGAACATTCATTTAGAGGAGCCCTGCTGAAGGCCTGGGCCTTCCAAAGCCCAGGGAATGGGGAACTCAACCCTGGGCTGAAGATGCCCAATGGTTAGGGAAGATCTGCCCAACAAAGGTGGTGGGTGACCCGTTGCAGCAGTTATTTAAGCTGGGGAAGAAGATTTGTTTTCCCAATCTGGGAGGAAGTCTTTTTTTGCCCTCTTTCTGCCCATCAAGGAGACTGGCAAGTAGAGATGTGAATCGTGTCCTCGATCGTCTTAACGATCGATTTCGGCTGGGAGGGGGAGGGAATCGTATTGTTGCCGTTTGGGTGTGTAAAGTATCATGAAAATCGTTAAAATCGTGAGCCGACACACTAAAACCCCCTAAAACCCACCCCCGACCCTTTAAATTAAATCCCCCACCCTCCCGAACCCCCCCCAAATGCTTTAAATAACCTGGGGATCCAGCGGTGGTCCAGAACGGCGGCGGTCCGGAACGGCCCCCTCAATTGAATCCTGTTGTCTTCAGCCGGCGCCATTTTGCAAAATGGCCGCCGCAAAATGGCGGCGGCCATAGACAAAAATGATTCGACGCAGGAGGTCGTTCCGGACCCCCGCTGGACTTTTGGCAAGTCTTGTGGGGGTCAGGAGGCCCCCCCAAGCTGGCCAAAAGTTCCTGGGAGTCCAGCAGGGTTCAGGAAGCGATTTCTTGCCGCGAATCGTTTTCCGTACGGAAAATGGCGCCGGCAGTAGATCGACTGCAGGAGGTCGTTCAGCGGCGGTCCGGAACCCCCGCTGAACGACCTCCGGCAGGAGATCGACTGCAGGAGGTCGTTCAGCGGCGGTCCGGAACCCCCGCTGAACGACCTCCTGCAGTCGATCTCCTGCCGGCGCCATTTTCCGTACGGAAAACGATTCGCGGCAAGAAATCGCTTCCTGAACCCCGCTGGACTCCCAGGAACTTTTGGCCAGCTTGGGGGGGCCTCCTGACCCCCACAAGACTTGCCAAAAGTCCAGCGGGGGTCCGGAACGACCTCCTGCGTCGAATCGTTTTTGTCTATGGCCGCCGCCATTTTGCGGCGGCCATTTTGCAAAATGGCGCCGGCTGAAGACAACAGGATTCAATTGAGGGGGCCGTTCCGGACCGCCGCCGTTCTGGACCACCGCTGGATCCCCAGGTTATTTAAAGCATTTGGGGGGGGTTCGGGAGGGGGGGGGATTTAATTTAAAGGGTCGGGGGTGGGTTTTAGGGGGTTTTAGTGTGCCGGTTTTCCTGCCCTCCCCCTTCCCCCGATTTACGATTTTTTAACGATAAATCGGGGGAATTGGTATTGTATTGTGGCCCTAACGATTTTTGACGATTTAAAATATATCGGACGATATTTTAAATCGTCAAAAAACGATTCACATCCCTACTGGCAAGAACTGCAGTCAGCAAGAATTCCTACCTCCAGGGATCCCACCAGAAGATTAATCTACCAACTCACTACATTCAAGTGAGGACACCCATCTGGTGTCCACAGAAAGCATGAGGGATAGAAACATTAACTCTGTGCCGATAGATTTTTGTGCCATTGGGTGGGGGTTTCCCGATCATCCAAGGGGGCCTGGCTCAGAGGGACCACTGCACAGTCTAATCCAGATGTGTGGATGGATTCCTGGCCTAATAAAGTCTAAAGCACAGACAGAGGAGAAAAGGTCTGTAATTAAGAGAGAAACTGCAGAGACTGTGATGTGTGGTTTGCCATATTTAATTGTGTCATTCAATGAATCTGTATCAATAAAGCATTATCTTGGCCACTGCCTATGTGGTCCAAGTGTGGTTTGTTTGGCACGCAACACACAGTGCACAGCAGAAAGAGGAAACACCAGCACAGCACACTAGTCACCCTGTACTGGGACTGGAGAGGACTCCTTTCCACCCTTAGTCCAAAGGATCTACAATTTGGGATGGGAGGAGAAGTAAAAGCTAGCCAGAGTCCCTGCCGCAAAGAACTTACAAATAACTTTATGTCCCCCTCTATACTCGACTTCACCTTAAGGAGGGGTTACACAAGGAAGAGAAGACATAGTTTAGTTTGCTACATCTGTCATCTCAATTGGCTCATCTAATCCAGAAGTAGAAATCTGAGGGAAAGGTTCAGAGATTATCCCTAGGTAAATCAAATCTTTGATGTTGAAAAATAAAACGCATCCGTACCTGCGTGCACAACTCAATGCCTAATGTTTAAGGTATCTTCAGTACCTCTTATCTTTATTTCACATTCTCATCATGACAAAGGGTTCTTCAGAATATGCATGAAATATAGCAAGAAGATTATGATTTTTCACAATAACCAACTCCATGCACCCACATCAAGTCAAATGTTTAATATCCAAGTTCACAGGCATGTTGGGATTATGAGCTGTCTGCCACAATAAACAAGGCTCAGTGTTTCATGCAGCATATTTAAAGGCTGTAAAAATGACAAAACATACCTCTCAGACAAAACTTCAAGAGCCAATCTCTGTGATGCCTGTTGGGAAAAAAGGGCAGCAGTATTTATTTTATGTTTAGCTTTACAGTTTGGAGTGCAATTAATACTGTTATTGAAAAAAAATACATACACTCATCAAAGGATTAGATGTTTAACTATTAGCAAAGTAGTGTGCAACAATAAAATGAAACATCAGAAACAGCAAATTTGTGGCATAGACTAGAGATAATTGATAATCATGCTACCAATACTACTAAACATTTGATTTACATCTTTTGAAAACTGGTGACCTCTCTCCTCTAACCACTATTTCTCGTTACTCTCATTCTATTGTTTTCTTAGATTTTGATATTCAGACTTTAAAAATTGTGGCTCGACAATGTATATCTTAGGAAAACCAAATAAATTCCCTTGACACAGGGTTGAATGCCATACCCTACTTGGATATTACCAGTTTCATTACAATAAGCATGGCTTTCATTAACCCTTTTTGGATACCCAGTTACTTTCCTGATGTCACAAATGTCTGCAATAGGGCAGAGGAAGTGTTCTGAACATGTTCCATCCATGAACTTGACCTGAACTATGGGCAAGAAGCTAAATATGTTTTCCTCTCCTCTCAGTGGGAGCACTGAGAGGAGAGGATCACCTTGCTGGTGGCTGAAAGGAATCAGTAAGTTTTGCTTGGGACATTTTCTTTTTTAAACGTATTGGGGTGAAGTTAACTATTGGGGAATATTATTTGGTGTGTTTGTATGTTTGTGCTTTTAATAGGCAGTAAGGCAGTGAATAAATAGAAGTTAGACTGTTTGCATTTCCCAACCCTCCCAACCCTCACCCACCCACCCCTAGCTCATCCTTTAATCTATAGGCAGGTGCCACTTTCACACTAAGCCCCCCCCCCCCCCCAAAAAAAAACAGCCTTTTCACTTCACGATCTCCCCACACCTTATTGAGAGTTTGATCATTTTCCTGAAGGCCACTACCAGACATATAGGGCCGGATTTTAAAACCTACGCGCGCGGCCTACATTTGTGCGTGCTACCCTAGTTAAGTTTTAGGTTGCTATGGGGGTAGGACTGTGCCTAATTAGCATCTTTAAATGTATTAGTGAATTCACTATGGTGCAGATTTTAAAAGGCCTGGCGGCACGCATAAATCCCCAGAATGCGCGTATGTCCCGGGTCTTGAAAAAAGGGGTGGGGAGGGGGCGGGACTGAGGCCATCTGGCACAGCGGCCATTTGCTGCTGTGCCGGAGGATCGCCTGCCTCTGGCAACAAAGGTAAAAATTGTGCAAGAGGCATGATCATTGTTAAAAAATACCATCCTAGAAGCACAGTCCAGTTGTATTCCACACATTAAGAAAGGTGGAAGGAAGGCAAAACGATTACCGGCATGGTTAAAAGGTGAGGTGAAAGAAGCTATTTTAGCCAAAAGATCTTCATTCAAAAATTGGAAGACCGATCCAACAGAAGAAAATAGGATAATATATAAGCGATGACAAATTAAATGTAAGATATAGTATACTTGGATTTTCAGAAGGCGTTTGACAAAGTTCCTCATGAGAGGCTTCTAGGAAAAGTAAAAAGTCATGGGATAGGTGGCGATGTCCTTTCGTGGATTGCAAACTGGCTAAAAGGCAGGAAACAGAGAGTAGGATTAAATGGGCAATTTTCTCAGTGGAAGGGAGTGGACAGTGGAGTGCCTCAGGGATCTGTTTTGGGACCCTTACTGTTCAATATATTTATAAATGATCTGGAAAGAAATACGACGAGTGAGATAATCAAATTTGCAGATGACACAAAATTGTTCAGAGTAGTTAATTCACAAGCAGATTGTGATAAATTGCAGGAAGACCTTGTGAGACTGGAAAATTGGGCATCCAAATGGCAGATGAAATTTAATGTGGATAAGTGCAAGGTGATGCATATAGGGAAAAATAACCCATGCTATAATTACACAATGTTGGGTTCCATATTAGGTGCTACAACCCAAGAAAGAGATCTAGGTGTCATAGTGGATAACACATTGAAATCGTCGGTGCAGTGTGCTGCGGCAGTCAAAAAAGCAAACAGAATGTTGGGAATTATTAGAAAAGGAATGGTGAATAAAACGGAAAATGTCATAATGCCTCTGTATCGCTCCATGGTGAGACCGCACCTTGAATACTGTGTACAATTCTGGTCGCCGCATCTCAAAAAAGATATAATTGCGATGGAGAAGGTACAGAGAAGGGCTACCAAAATGATAAGGGGAATGGAACAACTCCCCTATGAGGAAAGACTAAAGAGGTTAGGACTTTTCAGCTTGGAGAAGAGACGACTGAGGGGGGATATGATAGAGGTGTTTAAAATCATGAGAGGTCTAGAACGGGTAGATGTGAATCGGTTATTTACTCTTTCGGATAGTAGAAAGACTAGGGGGCACTCCATGAAGTTAGCATGGGGCACATTTAAAACTAATCGGAGAAAGTTCTTTTTTACTCAACGCACAATTAAACTCTGGAATTTGTTGCCAGAGAATGTGGTTAGTGCAGTTAGTATAGCTGTGTTTAAAAAAGGATTGGATAAGTTCTTGGAGGAGAAGTCCATTACCTGCTATTAAGTTCACTTAGAGAATAGCCACTGCCATTAGCAATGGTTACATGGAATAGACTTAGTTTTTGGGTACTTGCCAGGTTCTTATGGCCTGGATTGGCCACTGTTGGAAACAGGATGCTGGGCTTGATGGACCCTTGGTCTGACCCAGTATGGCATTTTCTTATGTTCTTATGTTCTTATGGATGATTACACCCCAGGGTTCTGAAGGAACTAAAAAATGAAATTTCAGATCTATTAGTAAAAATTTGTAACCTATCATTAAAATCATCCTTTGAACCTGAAGACTGGAGGGTGGCTAATGGTTTAATAGAACAAAGTTAGCATGGCTTTACCCAAGGCAAGCCTTGCCTCACAAATCTGCTTCACTTTTTTGAAGGAGTTAATAAACATGTAGATAAAGGTGTATCGGTAGATATAGGGGAAGATTTTTAAAAACTACGCCAGTGCGTACGCACCAGGCGCAAACAAAAGTACTCCAGATTTTAATAGATATGCATGTAGCCGCGCGTATCCTTTAAAATCCGGGGTCGGCGCACGCGAGGCTGCCCAAAATCGGCAGCCTGCGCGCGTCGAGCCACGCAGTCTGCCTCCGTTCTCTCCGAGGCCACTCCGAAATTGGAGCGGCCTTGGAGGGAACTTTCCTTCCACCCCCCCGCACCTTCCCCTCCCTTCCCCTACCTAACCCACCCCCCATCCATATCTAACCCCCCCACCTTTTTTAGAAAAGTTACGCCTGCCTCGGCCACACCCCTGAAATGCCCCTGGGCCGTAACCACTCCCGTGGCCCCGTCCCTGGATGACGCACCACCGTGACACGCCCCGGACACGCCCCCAGGAAAGCCCAGGGAGTTACGCGCGTCCCAGTGCTTGTGCACACCGCCGAGCCTATTTAACATAGGCTCGGCGTGTGCATGGGGAGCTTGGGGCAGGTTTTCAGGGGGTAAGCGCGTACCCCTTTGAAAATCTGCCCCACAGTGTATTTGGATTTTTAGAAGGCGTTTGACAAAGTTCCTCATGAGAGGCTTCTAGGAAAAGTAAAAGTCATGGGATAGGTGGCGATGTCCTTTCGTGTATTACAAACTGGTTAAAAGACAGGAAACAGAGAGTAGGATTAAATGGTCAATTTTCTCAGTGGAAGGGAGTGGGCAGTGGAGTGCCTCAGGGATCTGTATTAGGACCCGTACTTTTCAATATATTTATAAATGATCTAGAAAGGAGTACGCCGAGTGAGGTAATCAAATTTGCAGATGATACAAAATTATTCAGAGTAGTTAAGTCATAAGCGGATTGTGCTAAATTGCAGGAAGACCTTGTGAGACTGGAAAATTGGGCAACCAAATGGCAGATGAAATTTAATGTGGATAAGTGCAAGGTGATGCATATAGGGAAAAATAACCCATGATAAAGTTACACAATGTTAGGTTCCATATTAGGAGCTACCACCCAAGAATGAGATCCAGGTGTCATAGTGGATAACACATTGAAATTGTCGGTTCAGTGTGCTACGGCAGTCAAAAAAGCAAACAAAATGTTGGAAATTATTAGAAAGGGAATGGTGAATAAAACGGAAAATGTCACAATGCCTATATATCGCTTCATGGTGAGACTGCACCTTGAATACTGTGTACAATTCTGGTCGTCGCATCTCAAAAAAGATATAGTTGCAATGGAGAAGGTACAGAGAAGGGCATGCAAAATGATAAAGGGCATGGAACAGCTCCCCTATGTTAAACCAATCCCTTACCCTCCCCCACCCTCCCCAACCCCCCCAAAATGTTAAAATACCTGGTGGTCCAGTGGGGGTAGGGGGGGTCCCGGTGCGATCTCCCGCTCTCGGGCCATCGGCGCCATTTTGGCTGCCACTAATATAAATGGCGCCAATGGCCCGATAAAAAAAAAACCCACCCGACCCTTTAAACCGACCCCCTTAGCCTCTCACACCCTCCCAACCCCCCCCCCCCCCAAAACCTTTTAAAATTACCTGGTGGTCCAGGGGGGGCACGGGGAGCGATCTCCTGCTCTCGGGCCATCGGCTGCCACTCATAAAGATGGCGCCGATGGCCCTTTGCCCTTACCATGTGACAGGGTATCCGTGCCATTGGCCGGCCCCTGTCACATTGTAGGAGCACTGGATGGCCGTATTGCCAATATTCAAAATGGCGCCGGCGCTACCTTTGCCCTCACTATGTCATAGGGGCCGACCGTCGGCCGACTGTCGGCCCCTATGACATAGTGAGGGCAAAGGTAGCGCCGGCGCCATTTTGACTACTGGCAAGACGGCCCGAGTGCAGGAGGTCGCTCCTGGACCTCCGCTGGAATTTTGGCAAGTCTTGTGGGGGTCAGGAGGCCCCCCCAAGCTGGCCAAAAGTCCCTGGGGGTCCAGCGGAGGTCTGGCAGCGATCTCCTGCACTTAGGCCGTATTGCCAATATTCAAAATGGCGCCGGCGCTACCTTTGCCCTGTAACATGGTAAGGGCAAAGGGCCTCGGCGCCATTTTATTAACGCAGCTGATGGCCCGGGAACGGGAGATCGTTTCCCGCGGCCCCCCTGGTATGTGTAAAATGTTTGGGGGGGTCGGGAGAGTCGAGGAGGCTAAGGGGGTAATTTTAAAAGGTCGGGGTGGGGTTTTTTTTATTGGCGCGGGCCTCACTAAAAAAAATTAGTGATGTGAATTGGAATCTTTCCCCCCCCCCCCCCCCCAGCCGAACCTGATCATTAAAACGATCGGGCACACGATTCACATCCCTAGTGCTCGTGTATTTCTAAGAAAGTCCTTGACAAGGTTTTTGAATGACAACCAAGCATTCTTTTGGAGTTCTGAAATTGTCCCGATGAAATGCTCATCTTTAATGAGCTGCTAAATCTGTGAACCGTCAAACACACCGGCCTTTATCTTTTCAAACGACAGGCTAGGAAATGCCAAAATGCGATACTTGAAACAGTCTCCTTCAGTTGGCAAAGCTTTAACAAATTGCTTCATGAGACCCAGTTTTATGTACAGAGGTGGGAATATAATGTTCTTTCTGTCAACAATGGCTCATGTAGAATGTTTGGATCACCAGGTTTGAGGTCAGATCTTGGAGGCCAATTCGACTGCATCCAATGCTTCTCACGAGCTCTGCTGTCCCACATATACAGAAAACAGGGATACTTTGTGTATCCCCTTTGCTGACCAAGAAGGATAGGCTGTAGAGAAAAAACTTGACTTGATAGAAGAAAACTAACTGCAGTTTTGAAATCAGCATGCCTATTTAAGTGTAAAACAGCTGAAAAATCGAACTCAACAGGAATTATGTTAAAAATTGTTCCCCAGTGTAATATTACTTCAGTTTTTTCCTTGTTTAATGCTAATTTCATATGTGAAAGGAGTTGCTTTAATGCCTTTAGATAAATTGCAATTATGTTAAAAGTCTTTTCATTATCCTCCATGCTGAAATTCAAAGTCCTCAGACAAGAGTACCCTGCTGCCTGGCTACCAGAATGGGGTGCCACTTCTGCTTCCGAAGAGGTGTCCTCTCTTTCCTCACTCTCACTCCTACTCTTCTCTCCCCTCTCTTCCCCCACCCCGTCCTGTTTCTGCCCTACAATATCCCTTCCCCTTTGCCCTCTCTGTCTATCCTAACCTGCCATCCTCCTCCCTGCATACTCACTTGCCTATTCCGTTCCCCCCTCCCGCCTCCTATCCCTTCCCTCCTGCCTATCTCTACTCCTGACTCTGTTCCTACTCAAACTCCTCTACCTAGCACTCCTGCCCTCATCCTCTTTCTCCCTCCTCTCCTGACACCTTTTCTCTCCTCTCTTACCATGCCTCCACCCCCATCCTTTCCACTCCTGAACACCACCATGCCTCATCACTCCTCCTCCTCCTCCTCACCACCATGCTTCACCACTCCTCCTCCTCCGCCTCCCCATCACGCTTCACCACTCCCCCTCTGTCTCATCACCATGCTTCACCATTATGATTCACTCAAACACAAAGACAAACAAACAGGACAAACTAACAAAAACTTTCACATACACAGATCAAGACAATAGACAAAGGGAAAGGGAAACATATGAGAAACAAGCCACCGGACACATTACTCAGAACTCGCTAAATACCTCCAACCAAGTACCAACTACCACCAATTCACCTACTTTCCTTTCCTCTCTCCAAACTCCTGACACTCCCTCAGGCAGCTGCAGGAAGCTGGTATATATAAACCAGAAAAATAATGCGTCATGCATAAATCAACGTGTGCCACATAAAATGACACGTGATCCGCTGACGCAACACGTGATGTGATAATGCAATACGTTTTGTAAAAATTGCCTATGCGATGTGATACACAGGAAATTAGCCTAATCACACCCATTTTTTTTTTATCGTGGATGCTATTTCTGCTATATTTATAGCATTTTGCTGAATCTAGGCCTTAGTCACAGAATTTAATCAAATTTTGCTCCTGAAACAAATAATTCTCTAATTGTGAAATCACCTTTCCTTACGTACTGTTATGGTTTTGAGGTGTTTGGGTGGATTCCTGGGTACTGTGGGAGATGACCACGCCCACGGGGAGGAGCCCCGTGGGGAACCACAGAACTGGGCTAGACTCAGGATGCACAAATACTGAATTGTCTTTATTGTACAGCAGATGTAAGCCACCAGAGGTGGCAGTAGTGAGCAGGTTCTGAAGTAGCAGTCCAGGGACCCTCGGCAGAGGGACCCTTCTCACCAAAATGATACAGGGAAGTTCCAGTGTAGAGTTTCCAGCACGGCAAAGCTGTAGATGAGATAGACTGAGAGTTATATTACTCACTAGATGGTAGCTATATGTAGAAGGTTCCCACCAGGCAGAAGTAGATGGTTCCAGGCACCGAGGCAGGGAGAGCAGGCCCTCGAGGAGCGAGTACCTGATTCCAGTAAGGCACCTGGAGTGGATACCCAGTAAGGCACCTGGAGTGGGTACCCAGGTTAGTAGTTACCCCGAAGGGCAGAGAGAAAACTTCCAGCGAGTGCACGGAAGCGGCAGAGCAGCGCAGACCGGATGAATCCAGTCCGAATCCAGTCTTTGCTAACTTGATTAGCTAGCAATTACGGGAAGGCTAAATACTGGATGTTGTGACGTCACTCCAGAGGGACGCCCCTGAGGTTTGCGCCAAAGTCAGAATAAAGGTGTGGGTAGCGAGCGTGCACGCACCCTAGTAGGCCCTTGAGAGGAGCATGGCAGGAAGCAATGCCATAGCCGTTCCGGGGACGCCGGAGAGGGCGGCTGGCAGACGCGGCGGAGGCCATTTTCCAAAGGTAAGCGGGAGGAGCCGAGAATAAGGTGAGGCATAAGGGGCGAAGCCGTCTGAGACCGACGGATGCAACACGTACACTATGAGGTCAGCATTAGGAAGCCACCATCTTGAAAGTTACAGCATTAATTTCAATCTTCTTTTTAAAATCTATAGAAACTTGTAAACACCTGCATAGTTCACCACCTGCATAGTTCAAAGTTGAGTGGAAATCAGTTTGTGTATTCAGTGTTAAGTTTATAATTTCTCATATCTTGAGATAACATTTTGAATGCTCAAAGAAGTTGAATCATCACTCTAAACTTAAAGAAGAGAAGAAAAGGAAGTTCACCCAAAAACTCATATATAAAGATGAAGTTTTATTCACTACTTAAATGCCTGTTTAAGTTAGTGTCTCCACAAATGCATTCACTTTTTATTTTGAATTAAGTTCCAGAATATTGTCTTGGTGAAAGATCCTAAGCCTTGCTGGGTACTACAATGAAACCTTATGGCTTTCTGAAATTATGGTGAGAAGTATAGAGTTATCACTCTTCTTTTAGCTGCTATTTGCACTGAGAAGTCTTGGAAAATCAGAATGCTCTTATTTTCATACTCCAACTTTATGAATCGATCTATATCCTTGAAAAAGCTGTATTTTATTCTTTTAATTTAAGATGCAAGCTATCACCAGTTTGGATTTACTTATATTTTCATTGCTAATTCCCAGTCTATTAATGTATTCATATTTCACCGGCAGTTCTTCAGGTTGAATCCCCAAATTTCCAGGTATGATCTGCTCACAAAATCATGTTAAATCTAGATATTTAACATTCTTTGGTATGCTAATAAAGCAAAAATTATTCCTGTCGCTTTTATTTTCTTGATCATTGAATTTACTTTCCAGTATTTCATTCTTCTTCTCCAAAGCTGTTATCTGTTTTTATAAACTTTCAGCAGTTTTTTTCATGTTCAGCGATTTTCCCTTCATTTACAGATATTCTATTATTCTGTGAAATTAGTGTTTCTCTAAACTCATCTATAGTCAACTGAAATTTTGCCAGCTTGTCCTTTTAAGACTGCTGTTACACATTTTGTCAAGTGTTTGGCAACTTCCTCTGATATTATTAGCAGATATTGTTCTGCCTCAGCTGTCATTTTTTTATTTTTCTGTTTTAACTTTCTCCATTGGTTTTTTTTTTCTGCATTTTGTTGCCATCTCTTCACAACAAAATTGTCCATAAACAGCTGGTCACTTCTATCCCCCTGCTCCAATATTCAGGGTATGCTAGATTCTTGAGTCCACTGTTTCACATTGTCAGTAGAGAGGGGCAGGGAGTTCACATTACTAGGGCCGGTGCTAGCTTTTTTGCTTCTCTATGTGAAAAATTACTGTGCTGCCCCCCCCACCCCCGATTCATTCAGTGTCTGTCCCAGGTCCATCAAATAAAGCCCAGCTCTGTCCTGCAATCTGTATTTTTAAAAACGGACATTCCCCCCTCCCCACCCTGAAACCTATGGATAGGGAAGGGTATTAGGTACCCTAGGCAAACCTCACAGCTTTGCACACATGCCACCCCCCCCCCCCCCCCATCCTTTACAGACATACCCAATTAAAGTATGCACTTATAATAAATTTTACATGATAAAGAACATTCAGAAGTACAGTCTGCTGAGGCAACAACAATTACAACATGCATATTATATTTACATGCATGCCTATGGTGCCAATCAGAAAACTCTGCAAAAAAGAAACTTGGAACTCCTATGGAACGAGACTTTTTAAAATACATATTGTGTGTGAGCTTGGCCTTCAGAAAGCCATGAACAATCAGATTTATCATTAGAATATAGTAAATTTTCCATGCAAGAACAACCCTAACAATCTTATCTTTGAAAAGGCAACACCTCACATATTACACCAGGCCTTAGAATACCAATAAAACTCTTATTAGGAAACCAGGCTGTTATAGATCCCTACACAGAAATTACACGCCAGCAAAATACCTCACCTAGTCACATATGCAGAACACAGACTGACCCTCACCAAATACAGAATAAAGAGACCTGAAAGTATAAACAGAATTGTGCTGAGAAGAATATTTTGAAAGAGCAGAATTATCAAATTACACAATAATTAAAACTAATAAGGATTAAAAAATCTCCTGCTCTCCATACCTGTGATCTTCTGATTTCCAGTCACCCTGAGATTGTCTTGGGTTAACATACACAGGCTCCCTCTCCTTCACAGATACATTATGGGCTGGATTTTAAAAAGGTTACACGCTTCGGGCCTATTTTCAAAAGGCCCAGCGACGCACATAAAGCCCCGGGATAGGTGAAGGCAGCGTGGCTCGGTGCCAGCAAGGTGCATAATTGTGCACCTCCTTGCGCGCACTGACCCCTGATTTTATAACATGCGCACACCTGCAAGCGCATGTTATAAAATCGGGCGTACTGTGCGTGCGCTGGGTAGTGTGCACACATGTAGGCTGCGCGTGCTTCTTTTAAAATCTACCCCTATGTGTATGTGTGTGCCTTTGAGACCCTATATGTGACACATAGAAACATAGAAATGACGGCAGAAGAAGACCAAACGGCCCATCCAGTCTGCCCAGCAAGCTTCACACATTTTTTTTCCTCATACTTATCTGTTTCTCTTAGCTCTTGGTTCTTTTTCCCTTCCACCCCCACCATTAATGTAGAGAGCAGTGATGGAGCTGCATCCAAGTGAAATATCAAGCTTGATTAGTTAGGGATAGTAACCGCCGCAATAAGCAAGCTACACCCATGCTTATTTGTTTTACCCAGACTATGTTATTCAGCCCTTATTGGTTGTTTTTCTTCTCCCCTGCCGTTGAAGCAGAGAGCTATGCTGGATATGCGTGAAGTATCAGTTTTTCTTCTCTCCTGCCGTTGAAGCAGAGAGCTGTGCTGGATATGCGTGAAGTATCAGTTTTTCTTCTTCCCTGCCGTTGAAGCAGAGAGCTGTGCTGGATATGCGTGAAGTATCAGATTTTTCTTCTCCCCTGCCGTTGAAGCAGAGAGCTGTGCTGGTTATGCGTCAAGTATCAGTTTTTCTTCTCTCCTGCCGTTGAAGCAGAGAGCTGTGCTGGTTATGCGTGAAGTATCAGTTTTTCTTCTCTCCTGCCGTTGAAGCAGAGAGCTGTGCTGGTTATGCGTGAAGTATCAGTTTTTCTTCTCCCCTGCCGTTGAAGCAGAGAGCTATGCTGGATATGCGTGAAGTATCAGTTTTTCTTCTCCCCTGCCGTTGAAGCAGAGAGCTATGCTGGATATGCGTGAAGTATCAGTTTTTCTTCTCCACTGCCATTGAAGCAGAGAGCTATGCTGGATATGCGTGAAGTATTAGTTTTTCTTCTCCCCTGCCGTTGAAGCAGAGAGCTATGCTGGATATGCATTGAAAGTGAACTATCAGGCTTATTTGGTTTGGGGTAGTAACCGCTGTAACAAGCCAGCTACTCCCCGCTTTGTGAGTGCAAATCCTTTTTTCCACATTTCCTCTTGCTGTTGAAGCTTAGAGCGATGTTGGAGTCACAGTAACCATGTGTATGTTTATTGAATAAGGGTATTATCTCCAGGCAGTAGCCGTCATTCTGGCGTGCCACCCACTCTTCATTGACGGCCTCTTGACTTTATGGATCCACAGTGTTTATCCCACAGTGTTTATCACAGGTATCAAACATACTCACAGGCTCTCACACAGACACATTCACAGGCACACAGGCTCTCACACAGAGACACACACATGCACAAACATACAGGCTCTCAGACACACACAGTCACTCACAGACATACACACATGGTCTCCTGCTGTCTCTGGGCCATGGTGGGATGAGCTCCACCATGGTCCTGCAGGCCTTCTAATATCTTCGGCTGCACAGGCCTTCTGATGTCTTCGGATCACTGGCCTTCCTAACTGGGGGGAGAGCAAAAGCTGTGCGCAGGCGCGTGCGCACAAGCTAACAGAAGACAAGCCTCTCCAACGGCTGCCAGAGGCTTGTGCACAGGCAGCTTGCAGCCTCCCTCCTTCTTCCGCTGCTGGCTGCCCCGTGGCCTCTCCTTCTGCCACCGGCTCACCACCTTCCCTGGGTATGCCGCCCCTTGCAAATGCATGATATACACATCCAGTTGCACTGGACCTGCACATTACACACATCCTGTCCCCTCAGCCAATCATCTCCAGACTCAATACTTGATTTTGAAAATTATCAGGTGAATTTTTGAAAGTTTGTGCATGGAAAAATTAGCATATTCTTTATGCATGTACTTATGTACATGCTATTTTATAAACATCAAACATTTGCACATGGAAATATATGTATATACAAAAAGGGTAGTCTAAGGGCATTCTAGGGCGGGGCTAAAATATATTTTCATGAGTTGCTATTTTAAGAGAGACTTACAGGTAATGATTTGGCAGCTTACATGTGTGATGAGTCAGATGAACTGAACCAAATGACTGTGAACCTGGAAGATGTAGTAGGCCAGAGTAGGAAATCACCTGGACCTGATGGTAGGCATCCTAGGGTTCTGAAGGAACTAAAAAATGAAATTTCATATCTATTACTTAAAATTTGTAACCTATCAAATCATCCATTATACCTGAAGACTGAAGGGTGGCCAATGTAACTCCAATGTTTAAAAAGGGCTCCAGGGGTGATCCGAGAAGCTATAGACCAGTGAGCCTGACTTCAGTGCCTGGAAAAATAGTGAAAACTATTCTAAAGATTAAAATCACAGAGCATACAGAAAGACATCATTTTTTATGAAGAGGTTAATAAACATATAGTAAAGGAAAACAAGTAGATGCAGTGTATTTGGATTTTCAGAAGGTGTTTGACAAAGTCCCTCATAAGAGGCTTCTAAGAAAACTAAAAAGTCATGGGATAGGAGGCGGTGTCCTTACGTGGATTACAAACTGGTTAAAAGACAGGAAACCGGATGAGTTTAAATGGTCAATTTTCTAAGTGGAAAAGGGTAAACAGTGGAATGCCTTGGGGATCTGTACTTGGACAGGTATTTTTAATATTTTTATAAATGATCTGAAAAGGAATACGACGAGTGAGGTAATCAAATTTGCAGATGATTCAAAATTGTTCAGAGTAGTTAAATCACTAGTGGGTTCTGATAAATTGCAGGAGAACCTTGCAAGACTGGAAGATTGGGCATCCAAATGGCAGATGAAATTTAATGTGGACAAGTGCAAGGTGATGCATATAGGAAAAATAATCCATGCTGTAGTTACATGATGTGGTTAGTGCAGTTAATATAGCTGGGGTTAAAAAAGGTTTGGATAAGTTCTTGGAGGAGAAGTCCATTAACTGCTATTAATCAAGTTGAGTTAGAGAATAACCTCTGCTATTACTGGGATCAGTAGTATGGGATTTACTTAGTTTTTGGCTACTTGCTAGGTACTTGTAGCCTGGATTGGCTACTGTTGGAAACAGGTTCCTAGCTTGTTGGACCTTTGGTCTAGCCCAGTATGGCAATTTCTAATGTTCTTATGTTCTTATATTCTTATCTTGCATAAGTGATATCAATCATGCTTATATTGTATCATTGGCTGGGTGGGAGGTCTGGATAAACTGGGGGGCGTTCAAGCTGAAGAACCAGGAGGATCTCAATGATCTGGAAATGGACTGGGTTAACAGGTGGAGGAATCAGAAAACTGGTTAATTTCCTTTGTGTGCACATGTTAGAAAATTGGCCAACCTACATGCATAAATTGGGACTTACATAGAAACATAGAAATGGTGGCAGAAAAGAACCAAACGGTCTATCCAGTCTGCCCAGCAAACCCACAGCAGCATCTGCTGCACCATGCAGGTTACCCCCATGCTTAACAGATTCCCAATCTATAAAAATCGGGTCCTCGTTGGTTGCTGTTTGAATCCATTTCCCCGTTATCCCTTACCATTGAAGCAGAGAGCAATAGGGATGTGAATAGTTTTTTGACGATTTAAAATATCGTCCGATATATTTTAAATCGTCAAATATCGTTAGAGGCGATATTTAATAGGAATTCCCCCGATTTATCGTCAAAAATCGTAAATCGGGGGAAGGGGGAGGGCGGGAAAACTGGCACACTAAAACATCCCTAAAACCCACCCCGACCCTTTAAAATAAATCCCCCACCCTCCCGAACCCCCCCAAAATGTCTTAAATTACTTGGGGTCCAGTGGGGGGGTCCCATTGTGATCTTCCACTCTCTGGCGTCGGGCGCGTTGATAGAAAATGGCGCCGGCGCTACCTTTGCCCTGTCATATGACAAAATGGGTGGGGTGGGTTTTAGGGATGTTTTAGTGTGCCGGTTTTCCCGCCCTCCCCCGATTTACGATTTACACGATATTTAAAAACACAAAACCGCGACGATCCGATTCCCTCCCCCCCCAGCCGAAATCGATCGTTAAGACGATCGATCACACGATACACATCTCTAGAGAGCAATGTTGAATTGCATCAAACGTATCAGGTGTATTGGTGAAGGGTAGTATCCACCGCAACAGCAAGTTACCCCCATGCTTATTTGTTTCCCCAAACCGTAGAAGTCGGGGCCCTCATTGGTTGCTGTTTGAACCCAATTCCCTATTTCCCCTGCCGTTGAAGCAGAGAGTGATAATGGATGCATTAACAGTATGAAGACTATTGGTTAAGGGTAGTAACTGCCACACCAGCAAGTTATCTCCATGCACTCATTTCTTCATTTCCTTCCTGGTCTTTAGGGATCCATAGTGTTTATCCATGTACCTTTGAATTCTTTCACTGTTTTCATCTTCATCACCTCCTCTGGAAGGGTATTTCAGGCATCCACCATCCTCTTCCATGACATTGATTCATCCTCCCTGGAGTTTCATTTTGTGACCCCCTAGTTCTACTGATTTCTTTCCATCGGAAAAGTTTTGTCGATTGTGCATCATTAAAACCTTTCAGGTGAGTCTTGGTTAATTTTTGTACGTAAATTATTTGTACATAAAATTCTAAAATAGATTTGAAAATACATTACTTTTGTACACATTCAGTGGTTCAGTGGTACATAGCCTAATAAGCAGCACTTTTTGAGACTTTTGAGATTTATTCAGATATCTTCCTTAACCAGATAGTGTTGGTTTTTAAAAAAAAAAATCTGGCCAAGTTAATTCGCATGTATCGATACATATGCGTGAATGAGGCTGGGTAGATTTTCACATATTGGGGAGGATTTTCAAAGTTACGGGCGTATATTACGCGTGTAACTTCGAAAACCCACTCCTGCTCGCGCCGAGCCTATTTTGCATAGGCCCGGCGATGCACGCAAGCCCCTGGTACGCGCGTATGTCCTGGGGCTTGAAAAAATGTGCGGGGAGTGGGCGGGCCAGGACCAAGGCCTCCAGCACAGGAGTCATGCCGGGGGCTTGTGCAACCTACGCCTGCCCAGAGGCAGGCGCAACTTCGCCAACAAAGGTCAGGGAGGGTTTTAGATAGGGCTGGGGGGCGGGTTAGGTAGGGGAAGGTGGGGGGGTGGAGGGGCGGAGGGAACAGGGAAAGCCATCGGGGCTCCCCTAGGGCTCGGCACGTGCAAGGTGTACAAGTGTGCACTCCCTTGTGCGCGCCGACCCCGGATTTTATAACATGCGCGCGGCTACACACGCATGTTATAAAACCGGGCGTAGATTTGTGGCGCACCGGGTTGCGCCACAAACAAGGAGGTGACCTAACCTTTATCAATTAGATTAATTGTGCCCTTGTGGGTCATTGCCAAATTAACATTAAATATATGACATAAATTTAAAGGACTCTGATTTATACATCCTACTCCCATAGCAACCTAAATTAACTAGGAACTTAATAATATTAAGATACTAAGAGCAATCCAACAGTATGAGGAGAGGGCCTTCCAAGCTTTTGCATCAAGTGCTACATGTATGATTAACTATCATTGCTGAGAGGCCATATGTGTGTGTGCCTGGTGCAAAGAGCTCCTGGCTCTCAGAGAACGAGTCTTGAGACTTAGGGTGGCAAATTTTGAGGAGCTGAGGTAGACAAAGAGGAATTAGAGGAGACCTTCAGGGGCATAGTAGTCCCACTTCATAGCAGTCCCACTTCAGTCCGGCAGCCTCTGTGCTGCTTTGGAGGAGCAAGGTCACCTGGTTGGATAGCATTATCCTGGTATAGCAGGAAATGATCCTGTAGCAAGAACCTGCTCTCCAGGTGATGCATTATCCTCTCACACTGAGGATGAGTCTCCAAAGGCTAGTGCCCAGGAGAGAAGGTTAAGTCAGCTGTCATAGTTGGTGATTCTATTATTAGTAATGTAGATAACTGGATGGCTGGTAGTTATGAGGATTGCTTGGTAACGTGCCAGCCTGGTGCGAAGCTGGTGGACCTCATGTCTCACCCAGATAAGATTTTAGACTATGCTTGGTTGGAACCAATAACTTAGCCAGATGTAGGAGGGAGGCTCTGGAAGCCAAATTTAGGCTCTTAGGTAGAAAGTTGAAATCCAGAACCTCCAGAGTAGTATTCTCTGAAATGCTGCCTGTTCCACACTCAGGTTTCCAGAGGCAGGCGGAAACTCCAGAGTTTTAATGCATGGATGAGACGATGGTGCAGGGAAGGCAGCTTTCATTTTTTTAGGAATTGGGCAACATATATGTGTGTGTGTGTGTATGTGTATAGACATAGATAGAAACATAGAAATGACGGCAGAAGACCAAATGGCCCATCCAGTCTGCCCAGCAAGCTTTCATACTTATTTTTCTCATACTTATCTGTTACTCTGACCGCTGAGGTCAGGGCCCTTTTTGGTAACTTTTTGGTTTTAATTTCCTTCCGCCCCCCCCCCCCCCCCCCCTCAATTGATGTAGAGATCAGTGCTGGAACTGCATCAATGTGAAGTATGAAGCCTAATTGGTTAGGGGTAGTAACCGCCACAATAAGCAAGCTACTCCCACGCTTATTTGTTTGCCCAGCCTGTTCAATTTAGTCCTTGTTGGTTGTTGTCTGAATATAAATCCTCTTTTTTTCATTCACCCCTGCCATTGAAGCAGTGAGCTGCACTGTATATGTATTCAAAGTGAAGTATCAGGCTTGATTGGTTCAGGGTAGTAACCGCCTTAGCAAGCAAGCTACTCCCATGCTTATTTGTTTTTCCAGCCTGTGCAATTTAGTCCTTGTTGGTTGTTTGAATATAAATCCTCTTTTCTTCATTCCCCCTGCCATTGAAGCAGAGAGCTGCTTGGACATGCATTGAAAGTGAAGTATCAGGCTAATTTGGTTTGGGGTAGTAACCGCTATAACAAGCAAGCTACTCCCACGCTTATTTGTGAATGCAGATCCTTTTTCCCACATTTCCTCTTGCCGTTGAAGCATAGAGCAAAGTTGGAGTCGCATTAACCGTGTGTATGTTTATTGAATAAGGGTAGTAGCCGTCATTCCCGTAAGCCACCCCCATGCCTCTTCTCTTCATTTCATTCACATCCTCAAGACTTTATGGATCCCACAGTGTTTATCCCACGCCCTTTTGAAATCCTTCACCATTTTGGTCCTCACCACTTCTTCCGGAAGGGTGTTCCAGGCAACCACAACCCTCTCCGTGAAGAAATACTTTCTGACATTGGTTTTGAGTCTTCCTCCCTGGAGTTTTAAATCATGACTCCTGGTTCTGCTGATTTTTTTCCAACGGAAAATGTTTGTCGTTGACTTTGGATCATTAAAACTTTTCAAGTATCTGAAAGACTGTATCATATCACCCGTTCCTCCTTTCCTTCTGGGTATACATATTTAGATTCTTCAATCTCTCCTCATAAGTCATTCGAAGACCCTCCACCTTTTTGGTCGCCCTTCTCTGGACCGCCTCCATCCTGTCTCTGTCCCTTCTGAGATACGATCTCCAGAACGGAACACAGTACTCCAGGTGAGGCCTCACCAAGGACCTGTACAAGGGGATAATCACTTCCCTTTTCTTAATCGTTATTCCTCTCTCTATGCAGCCTAGCATTCTTCTGGTTTTAGCTATCGCCTTGTCGTATTGTTTCGCCAACTTCAGATCGTTAGACACTATCACCCCAAGGTCTCTCTCCTGCTCCATGCACATCAGCCCTTCACCCCCCATCGAATACATTTCTTTCGGATTTCCACACCCCATATGCATGACTCTGCACTTCTTGGCATTGAATCTCAGCTGCCATATCTTCAACCAATCTTCCAGCTTCCTTAAATCCCGTCTCATTCTCTCCACTCTGTTGCAGATCTTAGTATCATCCGCAAATAGACAAACCTTACCTTCTATCCCGTCCGCGATGTCGGTCACGAAGATATTGAACAGGACCAGTACCGACACCGACACTTGCAGCACTTCGCTCATCACTGCTCTCTCTTCCGAGTAAGTTCCATTTACCATCAAACATTGTCTTCTGTCCTTCAACTAGTTTGCTATTCATGCCATCACCTTGGCACTCACTCCCATGCTTCTCATTTTACACACAAGCCTCCTGTGCGGGACCGTATCAAAAGTGTTGCTAAAATCCAAGTAGATGACATCAAGTGCTCTTCCTTGATCCAATTCCTTAGTCACCCAATTAAAAAAGTCTATTAGATTCGTCTGACAGGACCTTCCCTTGGTGAAACTATACTGCCTCTGGTCCAGCAATTCTGCTGCTTGTAGATAGTTCACTATTCTTTCCTTCAGCAGCGACTCTAACACTTTTCCCACCACCGAGGTGAGGCTATCTGGCCTGTAGTTACCAGCCTCCTCTCTGCACATACCCTATATATGAATGGTATCCCAGATTTCTGGTTTGGTATCAAAGACTCTTGCCAACCAAGTAGCTCTTGAACTTGTTGCCAAACAACCAAGCAACCACACTGCCAACCAGCAGCTCAAATACCCAGTTTTGTTTATCTCCAAGTTGCTGAAAGGATCAAATGAACATACACCCACACATAAACACAGAGACAGACATTTAAAGACAGATACCACATACCCAGTTACAGAAAGTCACAGACACCCTATACCCAAACAGACAGACCTCACACCCAGAAAGACAAGGAAGCACAGACACACAGACACTCCACACCCAAGCACCCTAACAAACTCAGAAATACAACATTCTATATCCACTCCAGACTGACACAAATACATGCAGACTGACACAGACACCTCACACCTAGACAGATATAGACAACCATAGGACTAGATTAGGATAGTATGAAGCTCTAACCTAAGTCAAGTAAAAAGCCCCATGCCATACAAAATGAATGTATTTTTACAGAAAAGTTGTTGGACATGTAAACTTGAAAGCTTTATAAGTGCATATCTGCTAAGGCAACATTGTATAAATAGAATAATCATCTAACTAAAGCATATGTCTCACTGAACATTATGCCAGTTTCCATGGAAGCAGTACAATCTGCAGTATGTCTGTGTGCATGCAACATTCATTTTAACACTATTACCCAGCCAAGGAAGGATGCTATACATTGATATCACTCCTAGAATGAGCCCCATATGAGTATTAGTTTGGCAGGATTTCTTCACGATACTTCTGTCTCTGACCTCCCATTTCTTTCAGTTTTATTGGCAGTGAGATTATTTACCAATAACTCCTACCCAACAAAATACTGCCTTAGGAGACTGATAATATATGCTTGTAGAAATACTAATTTTATAAGTGTGCAATTATAATTTTTTTCTCAGCACTGACCTCCTGCCTGTCAGTGATGAACAATTAGTGAAGGGTAATGGAGTTTGTGTACTGCGATTTGTGAGGTCCATATCCAGAGGCATTTAGCTGGATAATTCACTAGTTATCCAGCTAAATTAATATTTGGGAACTTATCTGGCTAAATTTTAGACAGAAATCTTATTATCCTGCTAAATGTTAGCTGGTTAAAGCATAGGTGTTCATGGGATAAGTTACCTGGCTAACTTTAATATTCAAAGTTAGCTTGATAATTTGTCTGGCTAAGTCTGGTTGTGCAGTACAACTGTCCTAAATTTACCTGAATAAAATTATCCAGTTAACTTTAAGATATCTGGCTATATTCAATAGTGAACCTACATTATTGAATATATTTCCAAAGTTAGCCAGATAATTTTATTTGGCTAACTTTGCTATCCAGAATGTGACTGAATATGGACCTCATTTTTTACATATTTGAATGAAGATACTTATATTTAAGAGAATCTACTTTTCCCCATATCTTTTTTATCAACTGATTTTGCTAAAATATGAAAGGGGGTCAGTTTTTTCTTTTTTAGAGGTCCATTGCTGTAGTTAGCTAATTGCTTAAAACAGTGTAAGGATGCTTTGAAGGGTTTTCTGTGATGAGAGACCAGTTGGTGGAAATGAAGCATTAGAAAGACAATAGAAGCATATTAAGATTTAACTGATGAGACTTGTGGAAATAACCAAGGCCGTAGAAATGCTTAAGGTTAGCCAGAATGCTAACATATGTCAAAGGTCAGCATTAGATTTTGCTTGTGCCTTCTGGGCTCAACATAAGAAATCATATAACTTATAAGAATGCAGTGTTATTAACATATATGAAGTAAGAATAGTACTAATCAACTGAAAAATGTAATGCGTACAAAGAAATTAACCCATTGGCTCATGTGATGCCCACCACTTATCTGGCTAACTGGCAGTCACCATTTAAGTGGATAAGTCCTTGCTTATCTTGCCTTACTATGTTCTAGCAAGCCTCAGTTATCTTCCATTTTGTAAAAATCCTGGTTGATATTCTGTAAAAATACCCCTAATTGTCATTGTCATTTTCTGTGCTTAGCAATCAGGAAAACCAATTCAATCCATATTTTATTCTCAGCCTGTTGCCTTGAACAATGGTTTAGATCCCCACCATGGCATTTTTTTTGCATTGTTTTCGGTTTTTCTGGACTAGTACTCAAAGCCCATCCACTTTTCACAAACACCTACTTAATCTAATGACACAATGGGCCACTTGTTTGAGCCTTACTAATTGTTGAGTATGCATACACTATGGAAAAGGGCAGTTGGCCATTTTCTATCCCCTCCTTTAGGGGGACCAGTCTGAATTCAGAACTACAAATGATTCTCAGTGCCAGTGTTTCCCATTGCAACTCCCTGTTTCAAGTACTGACTATATGTGTGCAATGTGCCAAAGGGCAATAAGACTATCACATTGAATTCTAATGGCATCGAGTGCATGCCCAAAGACTTGGAATTGCTCTGCCTCTTTTCCAATGAACCTTATTATATTTGTCATTTGAATCAAAATCATTATAAACATTTTCCAAATATTTATTCTCCTTTAACAAACTGCAATTTATCCAATAAAATAGGACTGGGACTTCCTAGATATTGGAACCAGGTTTGGAGATTTAGGAAGGAAACTGACATATATAAATGCTGTTATTGCAGTTGCATTAATTTTCTTATGGGGGTTATACCTTGGCTGCAGCCAATAAGAATCGTTTATTCTTTCCTATCTCTTCCTTCTTATCCAAGTTCTGCTACCCTTGTTATTTGTAACTGCTCCTTCGATCACCACAGTTCTAGTTGATGTATTTAATGCACTCCCGTTTCATGTAAACCAGCAAGATATGTGCTCATGATTGCCGGTATATAAAAACCTTAAATAAATAAATAAATAAATAAATAAATAAATAAATAAATAAATAAAAAAAATAAGTGAAGAGGATGAGCGGTGTACGTTAGTGGTGATTAACTATAAGTAAAAATGGTACAGCGCTGAATCAAAAAATAAAAAAATGAAGATTCAAGGCAAATGTTTTCACCTTTTATTCAAGGATACTTAGAGTAAAAGTTCAGTCCTCCAACATGGGCCGTGTTTCACCACATGGGCTGCATCGGGAGGGACAGAGGCTCAGAGGACACCGAGACAAATTTATGTTCCAAAAAAACCAGTAAAGGGAATTGCCAAAGGTGAGAAACGGGCACCTTGCGAGGGATATTCAAAGGCGCTGCCAAGTAGCCACTACCAATGGCTTACAAAGAAATTTTAGCCTTTATAAGAGCACAGCTTACTAACCTGCAACTGAGCAGGGCCCTTGTGGAGATGCAGCTTCTTTGAATATCCCTCCACAAGGTGCCCATTTCTCACCTTTGGCAATTCCCTTTACTGATTTTTTTGAACATAAATTTGTCTCAATGTCCTCTGGGCCTCTGTCCCTCCCGATGCAGCCTATGTGGCAAAACACGGCTCGTGTCGGGGGACTGAACTTTCACTCTGAGTATTCTTGAATAAAAGGTGGAAACATTTGACTTGAATCTTCATTTTTTGATTAATTCACTACAAGGATTTGTGATCCTTCAGCCTTATTTTTATTTATTTATTTATTTATTTATTTAATAATTTTTATATACCGTTTTACCAACAATAAATGCCGACCAAAGCGGTTTACAATATTTCAAAGCAAAATTAAAACCAGAAAATAAAAACTTCAGTAGAAAACACATAGCAGTAAAACAAAGCGAGAATAAAAATACAATAATAATAATAATATTATCAATAACATAAATAAATAAGGTAACGTAGTATAAGAAAATTGGCTATTAATACTTTAAAAAAACTTAAAGAGTAGACGTAAATAAAATAATGGGCTGCAATTAAGACTAGTCTGTTACAACACAAGTTCAAATACTGGTATGGATCAAAGTCCAGAAAAATTCTAAAATTTCTAAAAAAAGGGATACAACTAAAAGCCTGCATGCTATGGGGTGTTCTCAATGTCCTTAAATGCTACTTGGAACAAGTGAGTTTTCAATGCTTTTTTAAACTCCTTCCGATTGAATATGTGCCTTAAAGGATCAGGCAAAGAGTTCCACAGTATGGGACCTACAACTGAAAACGCTCTATTTCTGGTCACATTTAGTGCCGCATTTTTTGCAGAAGGGACCTCTAATAGGTTTTTACCCGCTGATCGGAGTTCTCTGTGAGGTTTGTAAATACGTAGTGTAGTGCATAACCAAGTGGAGTCAACGTTGTTTAATAAGGAGTGAGTTAACATAATGATTTTATATTGAATACGGTATTTAACAGGTATAACTTGGCTGCCAATGTGTGATAAATCTCTGCAGAAAGTTTGCTAATAGTTTGATAGTTTCTGCAATGTTATCAGTTCCATTCCCTGTTGCTACTGATCTTTCCAATTTCCACTCAGAAAATAAATTTGCAGCCTGTTCTTATTATCCTCCTACTCCCCACCCCTCTGCCCCCCCAAATAAGAATTCCAGATATTACAGATCAACTTCAACTAATATCAGACTAGCCCAGACCCTCCACCCCTATGATAGGTAAAAGTTCTAGCCTAACCCATTGTTCCATGGGCACGGCCCACATGGGATCAACCAAAGACACAGGGTGGAGACCAACAGTATTGAAGCATAATATTGTTATACCAAATATGACAAAGAGGGGAAATGGAAAGGTACTTCAAATGGTTCTCTGTAGGGACAGAAAGAAAATAGCAGCATAATAAGATGAACTTATCAGACTTGTGGAAATAGCCAAGGCTATAGGAATGCTACAGTTAGCCAGAATGATAAAGTATGTCAAAGTTCAGCTTTAAGTTTTGCTTCTGCCTTTTGGGCTCAGCTTATAAGAAATCATAAGACTTATAGGAATGCTGTGTTATTAGCATATATCAGATAAGATAATATTACTAACCAAATGAAAAATATTATGCAAAGAAAGAAACTAACCCATTGGTATGCAAGTTTGCAGGTGGTAATACATATAACATAATGTACAGCTTCAGATCTGCAAGCTCTGCACGTGCCATACTCTGCTATGGGGTTCTGCATTGCTCCGTAAAACCTTTTACTAATAAAAAGAAATTTTCTTTGCTGTCAGTGTTTAGTATTTATTCTTGCAGTGGGAAGCACCTATAACACCAGCATTGGAAACCCCATACCCAAACAGACAGAGTGAGACACAGACACTCCATACACAGACTCACCACACTGGAGCAAACACAGACACAACCCACCTAGACACAGATCACACCACAACACACAGATACAGATGTAACACACCAGACAAATACAAAGACAGACACCCCACACCCAGACATTCTACACCAGTGGTCCCCAACCCTGTCCTGGGGTCCACCAGCCAGTCGGGTTTTCAGGATATCAGCAATGAATATACATGAGAGAAAATTTGCATGTTATGGAGGCAGTGCATGCCAATTTTCTCTCATGCATATTCATTGCGGATGTCCTGAAAACCCGACTGGCTGGTAGGCCCCCAGGACAGGGTTGGGGACCACTAGAGATGTGAATCGTGTGATCGATCGTCTTAACGATCGATTTCGGCTGGGGGGGAGGGAATCGGATCGTCGCGGGGACAAAAAACAAAATGGCGCCGGCGCTACCTTTGTCCTGTCATATGACAGGGCAAAGGTAGCGCCAGCACCATTTCTACAACGCACCGCAGGCCCGAGAGTAAAAGATCACACCCGGGACCCCCCGCTCTGGACCCCAGGTAATTTAAGGCATTTTGGGGGTGTTCGGGAGGGTGGGGGATTTATTTTAAAGGGTTGGGGTGGGTTTTAGGGTTGTTTTAGTGTGCCGGTTTTTCCGCCCTCCCCCTTCCCCCGATTTACAATTTTTGATGATAAATCGGGGGAATTCCTAGTGTATATCGCGCTTCTAACGATTTTTGACGATTTAAAATATATCGGACGATATTTTAAATCGTCAAAAAACGATTCACATCCCTAGGGACCACTGTACTACACTATGTACCAGACAGACAGACCGCACCATAGTCAGACACACCACATACCACAGGGTTTAATGTAAAATCCAGAATAGCAAAATACAATTTACAAAGGGCAGATCGGCAATGGTGAAAGTCAAAATCTACTGTCAAGAAAGCAACTTATTTAGACTATTGTTCACAGTATAGAAATTGTGTAGAGAAGGCTAACAAAGAGTTTTATTACAAAAAATTAAAACTGGGGGAAATTCGCCCTCTCTCTTATTCAGTACGGTCGGTTATCTTACAAGAACTCTTGATCACTCTTATTTGAACACAGAGTGTACCCCTTCGATAAGTTGCAAAGCCTTCGCAAAATCATTCTCAGAGAAGATACAGGCTATCCGTGTTGCGTTGGAGGTAGACCCTTGGGCCAAGGTGGGGTTGACGTAACACATAGGTAGGGACCTACAGGTCCCCACGGTCAGCAAGTGGAGTGGGCTGAAGTTAGAGGCCACTGGAGCCTCTCCTATACCAGCCCTCATTCCCCTCAGGTTGAGCCTTTGGGTGCCGGGGCCGGCAGGACTTAGGTGGGCCTCGAGGTTAGTAACGAGAAGTGGTTCAGCCCAGAAACAGCAGCCGGTAGATGGCAAAGTCCTACCCTGGACTAGATTCGGTACAGGAACTCAGGCGCCATAGGAAAGAAAGGTAACTGGCAGCGCTCAAGCAAAAATGGCAGGAGCCTTGTAAGTCCACGTCCAGAGAATAGGCGAGAGGAGGCGTCATTGACAGGCTGGGATCAGAGGTGCTGGCAAGCAGAAGTCATGGCAAGCAATGCAGAACTCTGAACACAGAAAGGTCTGTAGCGTAGTCAATCAAGGCAATGGTCAGGGTACGGAGAAGGCAGGCATAGTCAAGCAAGGCAATGGTCAGGGCACGGAGAAGACAGGCGTAGTCAAGCATAGCTGAGGTCTGGGTCTGGAGACAGGCTGAAGAGTAGTCAGGCATAGCAGAGGTCCGGGCTGGAGACAAACTGAAGGGTAGTCAAACAAAGCAGAGTCGAAATCCAAAGAGTCAGTCCAACACATAGATGAGACAGAAACAAGGAAGACAGGAACCGGGAACCATAGGAATCAGGAACACGAAATAGAGAGGAATCTCTATCAGCAACGAGTAATCGGAATACAAGGAGAGCTGTTGCAAAGGCCACACTATGGAGTGAGACCTGAGCTTGTATAAGCTGGAGAGTCTGACGTCAGCATCCGGGGCCATGGCCAGGTTCCTGCCATGGGCCCTTTAAAGGAACTAGCAATGCGTGCGCACGCACCTAGGGAGGGGCATGGCTCCGATGGCAGTGTCTCTCCATGGGCCATGCGGAGAGGCACGACGAGCAAGAACATCTTGGCTGGCAACATTGGGGACCATGGCAGAGCCGGAGGCACCAGAGGCGATCCGAGGTCAGAGCTTGCGGCCCACCACCACCAGTGAAGAGGAACCAAGAGCTGGAGTCCACATGAGATGGTGAGAGGACCGCGCCGCGGGTCTTCCACGGGTGGCATGCGTAACAGTGCCCCCCATTTACGCCCCCCTCTTAGAGCTCGGGGTTTGCCTGGATGGGCATGATGGTAATTTACGAGGAGGGTCTTATCCAAGATGTTTTGAGCTGGTTCCCACGAATTCTCTTCGGGTCCATATCCCTCCCAGGAGAGGAGGTATTCCCACCGGCGTCCCCTATGGTGGATGTCTAGGACTTCATGGACCTTGTACATCATATCGGTTTCTGCCACCAAAGGAGATGGCTCAGGGGCTTTCCGGGCAGGCCAAGATAAGATCACAGGCTTTAAGAGTGATACATGGAATATATTATGTATTCCCAGCGTAGGAGGCAGCCGAAGCTGGTATGTAACAGGTCCAATGCATCGGGTAACAGCGAAAGGACTGATGTATCTAGGAGCAAATCTCTGAGATGGAATTCAAAGTCGGATATGTCAAGTACTTAACCAGACTTTCTGGCCAGGGAAGAATTCAGGAGCCGAGTGATGTCAACTGTCAGCAGTTCTCTTGGCCCGGGAGGCGGCCTGATGAAAGTGGAGATTTGTCTGTTTCCATAGCGTTTTAAGGGCATCCGCAGTAGCCTGTGCTGCAGGGGATGGCACTGATAGAAGTATGGGTAGTGGTGGTCTTGGTTGTTTCCCATAGACAACTGAAAATGGAGATGTTCCAGTAGCAGTGGTGATGTGAGAGTTGTATGAGAACTCTGCCCAGGATAAGAGGTCTGAGCAATTATCTTGTTGGTCGTTGATGTAAGCGCGCAGGAAGGCCTTCAAGAAGTGATTCATCCGCTCAGCTTGCCTGTTGGCTTGGGGATGATAGGCAGTTGTGAGGCTGATGTTTATGCCGAATTTTCAGCAGAGGGCGCGCCAGTACCTGGCAACAAATTGAGGACCTCGATCTGAAACAATATCTGTGGGTAAGCCATGCAATCTGAAAATATGATGGAAGAATATAATTGTGCTAGTTCTGGAGCAAATGGTAGGCCCGGTAGAGGTATGAAATGGGCCATTTTTGAGACATGGTCAATGGTGACCCATATAACGGTGTGACCCTTTGAAGATGGCAGATCCACAATGAAATCCATAGACAAATGAGTCCACGGTTCTTCGGGTGCTGGAAGTGGTTGTAAAAGACCCCAAGGTCGCCCGACTGGGGGTTTTTGCTGTGCACATACGTTACAGGATTCGACAAATGCTTTCGCATCTGAGACCAAGGAGGCCACCAGAAGAACCTCTGGAGCAGTGCCATGGTTCATGCACTGCTCCAGAGGGTGACCAACAAATTTAGAATCGTGCGCCTAGCGGAGAACTCTTTCTCAGAGTTGTCGGGGCACAACCATTTTTCCAGCAGGAACTGGATGATTGGCAGAAAAACAAATATGGATTGGCAGACAAACAAATATGGATCGATTATATGAGTTGGCTCTTCCAGAGTATCTTCTGGCTCGAAGGATCGTAATAGGGCATCTGCCTGGAGATTCTTGTCGGCTGGGCAATAGCGAAGTTTGAAATCGAATCTGGAAAAGAACAAGGCCAATTGAGTCAAGCAACTTGTCTTGTTGTCAAGCACACGACTTGTTGTGCTTGACTCAAATGTTCCAGATTCTTATGATCGGTGAACACAGTAAATTTGTGTTGCGTGCCCTCTGGCCATGGGCTTCACTCTTCGAGTGCCAATTTTATGGCGAGCAGCTCACAATCCCTGATGCTGTAATTTTGCTCTGCAGGTGAAAATTTATGGGAGTAAAAAGAGCAGGGAACCACGGTACCAGAGGTGGTGCATTGACTTAGGACGGCCCCAGCCCCAATGGCGGAGGCATCAACTTAAACTAAAAACAGGTGACTCGGGTCAGGATGGTGTAGACAGGACCTCTTCTGGAAGGCTTCCTTTAAACTATAAAAGGCAGCAATGGTCTCAAGCAGCCAATTTCGTGTGTCTTGGCCTTTCAGATCAAGGCGGTCAATGGAGCAGCCAGGGTAGAATAGTGTGGAATGAAGTGACGATAGTAGTTGAGGAATCCTAAGAAGCGCTGGAGCGCATTGAGGCCCACTGGCTGTGGCCAATCCCAGATTCCCTTTAATTTGGCTGGATCCATAGAGAAGCCTTGCCGAGAGATTATATAACCAAGGAAAGACAGACTGGATTTCTCAAACAGGCATTTGTCCAACTTCACAAACAGATGGTTTTCACAAAGGCGCTGGAGAACGGTTCTGACGTCTGCATGATGAGTATCGAGGTTTTTGGAAATGACGAGGATATCGTCTAGATAGGCCACGACTTTGGTGTACAGTAGATCTCTGAAGATTTCATTCATCATTCGTTGGAATACTGCAAGCGCATTACAGAGGCCAAAGGGCATCACCAAGTATTCGTAGTGCCCATCCCGGGTGTTAAAGGCAGTTTTCCAAATGTTGTTGGGACAGATTCTCACCAGGTTATACACCCCGCGTAAATCTAGCTTTGTGAATATGGAGGCACCCAGGAGGTGGTCAAATAATTCGGAAATCAATGGCAGGGGGTATTTATCCTTACAGGTGATGGCATTTAGGCTATGGTAGTCAATACATGGCCTGAGTGACCCATCTTTCTTGGTCACAAAAAAGAATCCCACTCCAGCAGGAGACGTAGATGGGCGAATGAATCCCTTTGCAAGATTTTCCTGAATATATTTCGTCATTGCCTTTGTCTCGGACAACGACAGAGGGTATGCATCCTTGAGGAGGCGTGGTTCCTGGAAGGAGGTCGACTGGACAATCAAACCTTCTGAGAGGTGGAAGGAGGTATGCCAGAGGACGTAGAAGCCAGAGGGACCACAGGAGATGGTATCACTTTCTGGAGACAGTACTGGTAGCAGGTGGGACCCCACTCCACCAATTGCAACAAAGCCCAGTTGAATTGGGTAGAATGCTTCTGTAGCCAAGGGAATCCAAGCACTATAAGAACATAAGAAATTGCCATACTAGGTCAGACCAAGGGTTCATCAAGCCGAGCATCCTGTTTCCAACAGTGGCCAAACCAGGCTACAAGAACCTGGCAAGTACCCAAACACTAAGATGATCCCATGCTACTGATGCCAGTAGTAGCACAGACCATTCCCTAACTCAATTTGATTAATACAGTTAATTAACTTCTCCTCCAAGAATTTATCCAAACCTTTTTTAAACCCAGCTACACTAACTGCACTAACCATATCCTCTGGCATCAAATTCCAGAGCTTAATTGTGCATTGAGTGAAAAATAATTTTCTCCAATTAGTTTTAAAATGTGCTACTTGCTAACTTCATATAGTGCCCCCTAGTCCTTCTATTATCTGAAAGTGTAAATAACTGATTTACATCTCATGATTTTAAAGACCTCTGTCATATCCTCCCCTCAGCCGTCTCTTCTCCAAGCTGAACAGCTCTAACCTCTTTAGCCTTTCCTCATAGGGGAGCAGTTCCATCCCCTTTATCCGATTTATCTAA